>NC_040095.1:1818181-2121212 GCF_003369695.1 Bos indicus x Bos taurus | reverse complement strand
AGGTTCTCAATGATTTGTCTGGCTGGAGGCTTACCCTCTGGCCATAGACTGAGCACCTCTGGGACAGAGGTGTGCACGGTGCTTCCTAGAAACTCAAGCTACTCCAGGTATCACCTCAGGGTGCCGCGTAGCGCTGCTCACTCATTTAGCCCTACTGGTGGTGCACTCACTCTGGGCCGGGCCCTGGATGCCTAACTGGCCACAGTGGTGGGTAAAAATGCACCTGGCCCCTGCCCTCATAGAGCTTAAATGAGGAAGACAGCCTTTAGCTGATGTGTTCCTAAAAGAAAAGACAGATCACATATCGTGATCAAAGCTGTGAAGGAAAAGATCGATGTCAAGGAGGAGGACCTGATCTGTTCACATCTGGAGATCTAGCCATGAGAAATCTAGGCCACCAGCCACTGAGACCACTGGGACTGGGGAGGGCTGACATCAGAGGGAGGTGACATGGGCATTCGTGGGCCCTCCCTGTTCCCCAGTTATTCCCAAGGCAGGCAGAAACGGTAAGCTGCTCCCAGGACCAGCTGGAGGTCCCTGGGAGTCTTACATTCCTCAGTTGCAAAAGGAGTAGAGAGAAATTCTTCTAAAGGTTGGATTATCACAAATCTAGGGCTCAGTGTGATGAATAAGTGAAATCACAATGAAAATCAGAAATCACGATGCAAATGTCACATGTCCACATAGGCTCTACTCTAAATTCACCTAGGGCTGGTCTATACATTAAAAAGACCTTTCTCCACTCCCCTGCTCTAGGCTTGGCTTTCTTGGTTGTTTATTTTAAAAATATTTACCGAACACCTGGGGTGGGCAGAACGCTGGTTTCCCAGCATGTGCCTGGCACAGAGCCAGGGCTGTGTAACCACTCAGGGCTCTCTGTGGAGCCAGGAGCAGCATGCCGCCCCGGTGCCTGCAGTGTCACCTCACACATGGGTCTGCAGAAACTCGGCACGAAGCAGGTCCAGGGAAGTCCAGGCGGCCACTCGGTCCCCAGCGCTGGTCCCACGAGCCCTTTCTGTGTCACACAGATCTCAGTCTCTGGAATTCTGAGTGGAGAGAGGGGGCCATCCTGACCCACCGGCTGGCTGCTCTGCAGAGACTGAGGCTTCAATGAGCTCCCACTGCCAGCGCCAACCTCATTCTGCTGCCCAGCCCCAGTGTGCCTTCTGGACTCGGTTGAGATGCTGCCTTTAGAGGAGCTCTTCACCTGCCCGGGCGTCTGTTCTCTGATGCCTTCCTCCGTCTCAGCACCAGCGTGACGTCCCCATGGTGTCTGCATCTTGTGTCTTTGGTCTGTGTTCCTACCAGTGTGCACGTTTCTTGACAAAGGGCCTGAGCCTTATTCATCCATGTGTCCAGTGTCTTATGAGTGTGGCACAGAACAGGTCTCAATAAATGTTAAATGAATGATTATAGGTAAATATGCAGATGAAAGTATCTTCATGCTCATTTATTCAAATAGCCATCCACCCTCTGTCTTCTATACACACCCTTTTGCACACCCTCTCTCTCCCTGACTGGCCTCACCTGCTCACACTCACCCCTGCTTGCTGCGTTAAGTCCTTCTGAGATCTCTCCCTGCTCTGATGCTGCCTGGAGTGTACAGCCCCGCCTGAAGTCAGATACATGAAAGAATTTGGAAGCCTGGATGGTCTGGGTCCCCTCTGCAGACCCATGACCATCTCAGTCCTTGGCGGCTCCTTCACGTGGGGTCACTGCATCATGCCCCGTAAAGCGAGCCTGTGTCTCAGCTTCCCTGGATCCTTGCAACAAGGCTGGGAGGTAGACGGGTTAGGTTCATTTTACAGATAAGGAAACTGAGGCTCAGAGAGGCTGTGACTTGCGTAAGGAACAAAGCTGGAGTTGAGACCTAGGTTGCCTAAGTCCAGGCCAAAGCTCTTTCCATCGTGTTCTGGGAAGCAGAGACTGGGATAGGATGCCGCTCGCCACCCGTTACCCGCGAGAGCCAGAATCGCCGGCGTGAGAAGAAAGCACTCCATTCGTGTCAGAGGACTGAGTGGGGCCGCTCTGTGCGATCCTCTGAGCCCTTTGCTCTCTCCCCTCACCCCAGTCCACCCTGCCTGGAGCCCCTGGGAATTCTGCTTGGCAGCTGACTCTCAGTTTTGAGTTTTCATTTCACCTGGGGTTCCAGGAGGGGCAGTAACCTGTTTCACAAGTGCAGTGGGGGACAGAACAGGAGCGGCGAAAGGAGCGGAGAAAAGAAATAAGCAGAACCTCACCACCCTTCCTTCTATACCCACCTTACCATGTCAGCAGGCTAGACCTGCCGGGCAGCCTTGACCCAGGTCATCAGAGAGGCTCATACACAGCCTTTATCATCTCTCACTGTCATTTTCAAAACCCCCATCAAGGGCTTGTGGGCCTCGCTCCTTCTCCAAATACCCTGTCCGCTGCTTCCCCCAAGACTCTTTCCCCCTGAACGAAGGGCATGAATATTTAAAGACGTTTTTTCAGCCAGTGCAGTCACATCATGCTGCTGCTCTCTCTTCAAATTTTATCTCCAGAAAGTTTGCCAGAGTGTCTCTGAGTGCCTCACACTCCCTGGTACAGAGTGCGATGAGGGGCCCCAGACACAGAGATGGCCCAGAGACGTTAGCCACCCCTCTGTGTCCTGAGGCTGAATGGCACACAAGGAGCCCTGATTCTGGTCCACAAGTACCCTTCGTGGGCTACCTGGGCAGTCAAACCTGAAGACTCCCTGCCACCCCAGTTCTTGGGGCATGGGCTTACGTAGGAGACACAGAAGGAAAAGGGATCCCAAACCGCAAAGAAATGATGAACAAAACCCCAGAAACACGAGACCCTGGAACCCAAGAGGAGAAAGCTCTCAGCACACCAGACCCAGAGCTAATATAGATCCTGTATTCACCAGTGCACCATGGATTCCAGCCTCGAAGCCACTCCTGCTGGCTCCCTCCAGCGTCTCTGATCTGCAGAATTACTCACAGCCCACCGCATCAAATCTCTCTTTTATCAACAAGACACAACACTCCTCTGTGGATAACTTCTTGAAACTCTAGTCATTCTAAGCCGTTTCCAGTGCTCTGGGAAGGGTCCTGTCCCTCTGCCCGCCTGTAACCAATCAGCCACACACCACCAAATCCATTTCCAAAGTTCCGGGCAATTACAGCCGCTGAGCTCCCTGGCCTGGTGCCCGCCTGCTCAGAGCCAGGACCCAGGTTGTCAGCAACCCCGAAACCCAGCCACCAGTTTCTCCTCCAGCTTCCTCGGAGACCCAGGTGGACCGAAATGCCACGCTTACTGCACCGAGGCACTCGGACCGGCCAGACCACACCAAGATAGAAAACGCGGGTCAAGGCCAGGCTCCCTACCTTTGCTGAGGGTCCCCGTGATGAGCTTAAAGATGGTCTGGGCAAATTTCACGAACCCAAGCTTGCATCTTTTGGAGCAGCCGCTCATGGTGGCAGAGGAAAGGCAGGTTGTGTTGTCAGCGCCCAGAAGGGAGGCACCCACCTTGCGTGCCCTGGAACTTGGAGCCTGCCTGCTCGGATCCTGAGAGATGGATGCACCCCAGAGGCTCCAGGAACAGCACAGCTGCCTCTGCAGTGAGTCCGGCTTCTGCATCCAGAGAGCCCACAGGGCACGGTGTCTGTTCCCTTCCTTCCTCCCGCCAAGCCCCTCCCGCTGTCCCCCCAAGTCCTCGACACGGGAGGACCTCCAGATGCCAGGCTGGGCCAGCACCGGCAGGGCAGAGGGCGCTGCGAGGGGATGGAGGAGGAGAGGGAAGCTGAGCAGAGCAGGGAGGGAGGAGCTGGAGCTCTCCCAGGCTTTGCTGACTGTCTTTCTTACATGGCAGTGGTAATGTAGCAATTAATACCCAAGTCAGAAGGGAGGGGACTGCTACGCAAAAACGCTCCACTCCACAGCCTCCCGGCTCGCTCTCCCGCTCTTTCCTTCCTGGTTAATCTAATAGATCAATTCTCTGAGCTGTGCCTGATTGGGACCTGGGAAGACTCCCCCCACAGCGGGAGATCGCTGCTTAGCGCTCAGTGGAAAGTTTGCAGGCAGCCTCCGAGTGGCCTGGTTTGCATCACGGAGAAGTCGGGCCAAGTGGGGAGCCCCATGGGAGCTGGGCTGTGTGGCTCCCTGGTGCCAGCAGCAGGGGCTGCCAGCCTCCGCAACTCGGAAAGTCATGCCCTTGCTGCCTCCTGGCTCCAGGTGCCTTTTCACCGACACCCCCAACACACGCCCACCCAAAGTCTGCGGTTCAGCTCCAGCTCCCACCCCTGCAGAGCAGGTAAGAGTCTCCTCTCTCATCAGGGCAGCAGAGGAGTGCAAATAGGGCTTTTCTGGATGAAGAAAGTATTCCTCAGAGATGCATAGAGGAATGGCTGAAATTCAAACAATTTGACTACAGTACAATACTCTTAGAAGTAAAACTGCAAGGTAGTCGGCAAATGCGAACTCCAACTATGGCTTAACAAAAAGTCTGGCTGCCGTTCAGTACCATAGACTGTGTGAATTGGACAGAACATAAGGGAACATCTCATCCCACGCTCTAGACATGGCATGAACCTTCCCCATGACACCCCCCCACTTTACTTTCCTTGGTTATTTAAAGGGTTCCCAGGCACCCCACTCCAGTACTCTTGCCTGGAAAACTCCATGGATGGAGGAGCCTGGAAGGCTGAAGTCCATGGGGTCGCTGAGGGTCGGATACGACTGAACGACTTCACTTTCACTTTTCCCTTTCATGAATTGGAGAAGGAAATGGCAACCCACTCCAGTGTTCTTGCCTGGAGAATCCCAGGGACGGGGCAGCCTGGTGGGCTGCCGTCTATGGGGTCACACAGAGTCGGACACAACTGAAGTGACTTAGCAGCAGCATGGGCCACCACCATGGGTACCACCCATCAATGCACTGTGGTTTCATTTGAATAGCAGATACAAAATCTACCTAGAGTTGAACTAAGCCACGCCTTGAGAATGTCTTTCTCTTCCTCGCCATCAGCTTGACTATTATCTGCTTCTCTGGGATGTTTGAGAGAACTAGATTGCTTAAGAGCCAGAGAAGGGAGAACACCCATTGATAAAACGCCATATATGCCAGAACTCAAGCTCCATCTTCTGTGAGTCATGGGAAAGTGAATCTTGAAATGAACCTCAGCCCTCAGCGAAGTCACCAACAAATTCCAGAGACAGGCCAGTAGCACAGAGCCTTTCTCCAAACCCAAGTGCCCCTCACTCCTGACTTGCTGGGACAATGTGAATCACACGCATTGCAGGAAAGAGCCTTGGTGGAAAATAGCCCCTGCATTGGATGTCACAGAGCAGGGGTTCCCAGCCCCCAGGCTTAGACAGGACCCAGCCTGCACAGCAGGAGGCAAGCGGTGGGCAAGCAAGCAGAGCTTCGTATGTATTTACAGCCACTCCCCATTGCTGGCATTACTGCCTAAGCTCCACCCCCTGTCAGATCAGCTGTAGCATTAGATTCTCACGGAAACATGAACCCTCCTATGAACTGTGTGCATGAGGGATCTTGGTTGCACGGTCGTTTGGAGAATCCAATGCCTGATGATCTGGGGTGGAGCTGAGGCGGTGATGCTAGCGCTGGGGAGTGGCTGCCACCGTCTCCCATCACCCCCAGGAAAACAAGCTCAGGGCTCTCACTGATTCTGCACTATGGTGAGTTGCATAATTATTTCACTATATATCATATTATGATAGTAATTGATATGAAGTTCACAATAAATATAATGCACTTGAATCATCTGGAAACCACTCCCCCTGACCCTCAGTTCAGTTCAGTCGCTCAGTCGTGTCCGACTCTTTGTGACCCCATGAATCGCAGCACGCCAGGCCTCCCTGTCCATCACCATCTCCCAGAGTTCACTCAAACTCACGTCCATTGAGTCAGTGATGCCATCCAGCCATCTCATCCTCTGTCATCCCCTTCTCCTCCTGCCCCCAATCCCTCCCAACATCAGAGTCTTTTCCAATGAGTCAACTCTTCGCATGAGCCAAAGAATTGGAGTTTCAGCTTTAGCATCATTCGTTCCAAAGAACACCTAGGGCTGATCTCCTTTAGAATGGACTGGTTGGATCTCCTTGCAGTCCAAGGGACTCTCAAGAGTCTTCTCCAACACTACAGTTCAAAAGCATCAATTCTTCGGTGCTCAGCCTTCACAGTCCAACTCTCACATCCATACATGACCACTGGAAAAACCATAGCCTTGACTAGACGGACCTTTGTTGGCAAAGTAATGTCTCTGCTTTTCAATATGCTATCTAGATTGGTCATAACTTTTCTTCCAAAGAGTAAGCGTCTTTTAATTTCATGGCTGCAGTCACCATCTGCAGTGATTTTGGAGCCCCCCCAAAATAAAGTCTGACACTGTTTCCCTGACCCTCGGCCTATGGAAAAATTGCCTTCCATGAAACTGGTCCCTGGTGCCAAAAAGGTTGGGGACCACTTGTCATAGACCTTGAAACTGCCTTGTTATTCACTCTGTGTCTTAAAGTGAGGAAGGTCCCAACTAGAATGCGTACGGTATCTGGAGATGTTAATGGCACTTAGTTTTTTGTACACTTGCTCACATATCCAGGACTTAGCAATCTCAGAGTCTGTGGTGTGGAGCTGAGCAGCCAGGATGCAGAAAGCACTGAGGGCCCAGGATGCAGGAAACACTAACCCAGGCGCACCACGCACACACAGCTGGTGCCCTTCTGGGCCTAACAGCGGAGCAGATTCATCATGAGATGTGGAGCCCTCGTCAAGAACCATTCATCCAAGGAATCTGGCTCATTTTGCAGAGTCTTCGATCAGATGGAGACGCAGGGCAGGTTAGTGTGGAAAAGAAGGAGAGAAGAGCTGGGGGTGGAACAGCACCTACTAGGCAAGGAGCTGGCTGAGGGCAGCACCACCTGGGCACCAAAGAAAAGTTAGAGAAAGATTAGAGGAGCATATGGCACCCATCTGATTGCTTTGCCGAGGAGAGTACTGGCCTCTGGATGGAGAATTCACTTCAGAGGACAGGGAACACTCAGCTACGCCCAGCTGTTTCTCTCTTCCATCCCACAGAAGGTGAGGACATTGAAAACTGAGAAGACAAAAAAAAAAAAAAATCAACCAACCAACCATTAAAAAATAAAGCTGGTGACTTTAATGACATCAGCTGACCCTGAACTTGATCTTTCAGCTGGAAACCTGGCCAGGAATCCTGCTGGAGCAGGGACTCCTGAAAGGCTGTCAGCAGCATCTAACTTACAATGACATGAAACGTTGCTTCAGCTCGGGAATCTGGAACTCCAACCTCTGAACACACAGGAGGAAAGAAGCAACCGTACTTGTTGTTTGAAGAATCAGGACAATCTTATAAACAAGTACCTCATGAGTCCTCCAAGAAAGACAGGTGATGGTTAAGTCGGTGGGTCTTTGCACCAGGTATTTAATCACTCACCTGCTCATTCCACACCTGTATATACTGAAAACATGCTATTACCATGGCCTCAATCCAGGCGCTGAGTATACAGCGGTGGGCAAGACACACCAAGTCCTGGGCCCACTAAGTACCCATTCGCGTGGTGGGAGGACGAACACGGTCAGCCATCGTGTGTACATATAAGACAGTGCTTCAAAGAAAAAGAAAGCTCCTACTTTACGGTGTCATCAAGGAAGCTTTCTCTCTATTAAAATGACGTTTAAAAAGAGATTCCAAACCAGATGTAAAGCTCCCTGGGGTAATAACCAACCATTAGGGCTGAGGAACAGCAAGTGCAAAGGACAAAGACAGACATGAGATTCTAAGGTCGGCAATTCAGCAATTATCAAGCAAGCCAATGAGCCTCAGTTTTTCCTTCTGTAAAATGGGAAGAATAAGTCTTGCCTCCAAAGGTTTGGGGGAGATTTACATGAAAATCAATGTGATTAATTTAGCTTCTGGCATAATAAACCCCTTTGTTAGGGGCAAAGTTCCTTATTGAAGCTCCGACTGCTGCCATTCTTGTTGGTGGGGCCGCCACTCCTGCCCTGTTCCCTAGAGCAACTCCTCACTCTGTAGGCGAAGCTTCATGCTCACTGGGAATCATGGAGCCAGGCGCCGATGCTTAATCTCCCCTAGTAGTAGCTCAGACACTAAGCATTTCAGATCCTCCTCTGAACACAGCAAGGCATCAAGTATCTGACTCCTCAATCTTAGATAAATGACTCAGGCCCAGAGAAGGTCAGCAGCATCTAAAACACCACACAGCAAAATCCCCAGGAAAATGGGCAAGGTGTTTGGTGTGCCAAGCACATCCCCAGCCGAGGAAGGCAGGTTGTGCCCATATTGAACTCATGATGGGAGAGTACAGAGAGGATCCTTCTCTGCTCAAAACACACGCTATTCTGCAAACAAGGAGCAGAAGAGGCCACACAGAATTCAGATGGCATCAGGGAAATTAAACCATCAGCAGGCTTATAATTAGTCAGCCTCCCCCTACAGATGTGCCTTAGCCAAAGGAACTCAGGAAGGTAGTTATCTCTCCACCTGAGATTGTTTATGGGGATCTTCACAGGCTAGTTCCAGGGGGAAGGAGAGGCGGACGGTGGCTCCAGATGGTGTCTGGGCTGGGGAAGGTGCTCTGACCTCTCTGAGTTCAAGGCTGAGACAGGACAAACATGCCGGTCTTTAAAGGGTGGAAAGGCTGTCCTCAAAATGATAATGATGACAGCAGGGCTCGTTGAGTGCCTTCTACATGTGGGGCGACTACTCTAAACACTCACTTTCCGCATAGCTGATCCTTAGAACTCTATTACATTTCCTATTCTACAGGTGAGGAAATGGGCCCAGAGAGGGAAAGTAACTTGTGGATAGTCACAAAGACATCCTGAGTCAAGACCATTTGACTTTAAAATTGTTAGAAAGTTATTTAGTGTCTCATTAGGGTTCAAAATTAAGGCGAATGGCAGTGTGAAGGAAACATGGTTTGCCTGATTATTAAAAGAAAAAAGCAGCTCTTCATTAAAATCATAAAGTCCCCATCCCCGAAGGCATCACAGAGACAGAATGGAGACTTTCGCCCTGGAGGGAATTCCCGCCACCCTGGTCGTGGGGGTGGGAGCCAGGTGGAGAGTAGGCACAGATTCAGTCACAGAGCATCCAGGAGACAAAAGCCACACCAGCTATTTTAACAGAAAGCATTTCCTATAAAGATGTGTTCAGCAGGTGTTGGAGGACAGGAAGGGCAAAGGGAGCCAGTGAGAAACCGCAGAGGTGGTAACTTCAGGAAGCAACTTCTGCTCTAGTGCTGGGTGGGGTAGGGGGCGACCAGGGAAAGCGCTGGGGTTCTCGGGACCTGGAAGTCTGGAGGAGGCACTCCGTGATGGTGAGACTCAGACCTTTGAGGAAGGGGTGCCAGCTGACTGGCACTGGCATCTCTGAGGGGGAGCTATGAGGTTCATTCTGGGAGAGTTCTGGATTCTGGAAGCTGCCACCGCCAGCGGACAGTACTGTTGCCTGGGGACACGGATGGGAGCAGGAGCAGACTAGAAGGAATAAACACCCCCTGCCACTTACAGAGTGCAGCCCAGAATCATGCAGCAGGGCAGGGAAGGGAGCCTTGAAGCTGGGGGTCAGCAGCCAGTTGACACAGTCCAGGTACCTTCCCTTCTAAAATTCTAGAACCCCATTAAGTGCCAGGCATCGAGGACGTACCCGCAAATAAGACTACATCCCTTCCCTTGTGGAAATCGCACTTTTGAGGTAGAGCAGGGGAGGGGTGCTTAGAACATAAACAAACAAACAAATTTATAAGGTAGAGAATTTCAGAGCATGAAAATAAAGCAACTAGTGACCGGTGTATGTTTCTCTAATCAGCAGGACTGTCATTGAACAGCCCATAATAGAACAACCACTAAGAGGAAGACAGCAGATTCCACCGGGGTCAGGATCCTCAATAATCACTTGTTTCTCTGTGCTGGGTGTTGTATTTGGATTATCTGGGTTTTGCCACAAATTTATGATGTTGGTAGTGTGATTTATTATACCCATTTTACAGATGGGGAAGTGGAGTCTCAGGCAGACTTGATGGCTCACCCAAGGGGAGGAGGTGGAGCCAAGGGAACTAGTGACTGACTGGAGTCTGGGGAAGGGGAGGGAGTCAAAAGCCACATGTATTTCTAGAAACAATAGCAGGAAATGTACAAAAAGGATGAGTTTTGGGAAATGAAACGGTTACAGAGTCTGTTTGTTTTGGGGAGAGAAGCGTCTAGCTCGTTGATGGAAATGAAAGTGAGGAACTCAGGAGAGAGGGTAGGAGCTAGAATTCTCATAAATAAATGATTTTTCTTGCTGCTTAGGAAGAAAATAAATGTAGCATCCCAGCAGGCCAAAAATATTAGCATTTAAATACAGCCTTACACAGGTGGGGAAAAAGGGCAATTTCCTTAGAATTAAATCAGACTTTTTCTTTCCTCCGAGGCTCAGAAAGGTCCATTCTGCTCAAGTGTGGTCTTCAGAGTGTTGCTCCACGTTCTCAGTGGGACTCCTGTTCTCTCCCCATTTTCATCATGAGAAAATGATGCCTAAGAGTTGATGGAAATTCCTCTGATGTTGGCCAGAAGTCTCTCAGGCTCATTTGCCTCTTGTGTTATCTAGTCTGCAGGGCCTAGTTGGGGACTGGAGGAACCACGGTTTTGCAACGGAGAAGGGGAGTGTGCAGCTGCAGGGGCTTCTAGGGAAAAGATGGGAAGAGACCAAGGGGATCCTTGAAGTTGCCCCTTCTCCATCTGTTGCCACTAAATGCCACCCCTTTGCTACCCCATTGACACATCTTGCCCCAGTGCTGTCTTCCCCTGTCTCCTCCACCCTTGCCCACTATGCTCAGCTGGACTTGGGGCCCCTGTCGTGTGTAATCATGGAAAGAGAAGAGCTAGCTTCAGTTAGACACCGAAGATCCCAGGTGCAGCCTGGCTGCCCCAGGCTGACCACGGATAGCCACGCAAGTCAGGCTCATCAGTCTCACGGCTGCTTCCCCTCTGCCTCCCAGAGCCCAGGAAAGCAGGACACAACTCCACACAGTGCAGCCTCGGGGGCTGGGCTTCCAGTCCAGATGCAGCTGATTCTGGATTCTTCTTTAGTCTTACTTTCCTGGATCCGCTGGATCTTATTTTTTGCAAATAACCCGGATGGCTTTTCCCATATTCTTTAGCTCAACAAACCACATCATGGCCTCCCAGGACACGGACGTCACAGGGCGGGAGTCATCGTTGGTTTCTCCCCATCCTCTTTCCCCTCTGTATTATTGGCAGGATTGTTCCTTCCTGAGGCTCCTTGCCTCCTCCCAGCTTCCAGTGACGGCTGACGTTCCCCACCAGTCCTTGGCTTGTAGACACATCCCCCTCACCTTGGCCTTGATCTTCATGTATCTGTGTCTCTGTTTTCTCTTCTTATAAGGACAGGTGTCACTGGTCAATAGTCCCAGGCCATATGAGTGCAGCTTGAATTAGCTGATTACATCTGCAAAGACCCTATTTCCAAATAAATTCACATCCTGAGGTTCCTGGTGGACACTCAGTTTTGGGGGGACACTACTCAAGCTTCCCCTCTATCCATGCCAGCTCCAGCTCCATCTAAGCT
The DNA here is from genome assembly GCF_003369695.1 of Bos indicus x Bos taurus. NCBI lineage: Eukaryota > Metazoa > Chordata > Mammalia > Artiodactyla > Bovidae > Bos > Bos indicus x Bos taurus. The sequence continues at coordinate 2,109,612 of NC_040095.1, read as the reverse complement.
GTCGCCAGTTCACGTCACTTCTGCTTCCTTAGTATCTCTCCAAGTGGCCCATTTCTCCCAGTGAATCTGCTTAGTCAGCCCCTCATTTACATTCCACTGATGACTTCCCATTGCCTTCAAAATCACACCCACACTGTTCAGCAGTGCTTTCAAGGCTCTCGGAGATTCCACCACTGTTTATCTCTCCAAGCTCATCTCTCCTAGGACGCACGGCTGTATTGATTCGCATACAGATGTGGAGTCTTTTGTGTGTCTGTCTGTTTGTTTAATGACGGCCTCTCTCCCTGCATGTAAGCGGCTCAGAGAACAGGGAGAGTGGCTCTCTTGTGCGCTTTTCTATCCCATGCCTGACATGCACGGTGAATAATCTCCACGCTCCCTCTGGTCCCAGTACAGTGCTGGGCAGTGCTGAGAACTTCAGTGATCCGACAGAAGGACTCCGATCCTGAAGTGACGCTGAGACTTGGGAAGACGGACCAGAGGAGCTGAGCTACCAGGCCAGAGACATAGGGGAAGGGTGGGGGGGCTCCCCCACTTCGACAGCCCTGATGAGCCGTCTGGCCAGAGGGACCACAGTACTGGGGCCTTTGGAGACACTGCTGCTGTGGCTGAGAGGCTGGGGTGGGGGGCACAGTGATCTCTGTCACCTCTAGCCCCCCGTCGTGTCTTTCTTCCACCCTAAACCCTCCTGTAGCCTCCTTGCAAGGTCCAGGGTTAAGCTCTCAGCAGCCTCTCCCTCTCTCACTCCTTTCCAGCTTCACTGGCTCCCTGGCTGTTCCTTACACAGGCCAAGTATGTTTCAGACTCAGAGTGTTTGCGCTGTGCTTCTTCGGCCTGGAACACTGTACTCACACAAAATCATTCTCACCCGATTCAGTTGTTTTGCTCACGTGTCATCTCTGCACAGAGGTCCCTCCAACAACTTTATTGGGAAAGCGCCCCTCCCACCACTGATTCTTTTACTCGGTGGTGGCAGGTTACATCTTCTTTAGGGCACTTGCCCTTTCCCACCTCTGTGTTATATATGCGTCCCCCACCAGCCTGCAAGCTCCCACACACACGGCCAGGTCTGTTCTCTTCTGCTCCATCCACAGTGCCAAGGAAGAATCCCCACGGCCCCACTGGTCACAGAGACAAGCTCCCTCTCCTTGGGGTTCTCTAGCTGCCACGCTCTTCTGAATAAATTCACCAGAACATGCTGGAAATTTTGGTCTGGTAGGGATCTTGCCTAGTTTAGAGCACCCACGGATAACATGGGTTTGGAGCCCATGGGACTTGAACTCACCATAATCACTCATTAGGTGTGTGCACTTAGCCAATTATTCCAACTCCCTGAGCCTCTGTTTCCTTATCTTTAAAATAGGCATAATCAGCATCTATTCTGGTGTTAAACAGGAGGGGGCGACTAACTGTCCTGGTTTCGGAGGACTGAGGGACTTCCGAGAATGCAGCTACTTTCAGTGCTGAAATCACAATAGTCTTGGTCACTCCTGGGTCCTGCACAGACAGACAAAAACAATGGCTCAGATGGCGAAGAACCTGCCTGCAATGAAGGAGACTCGGATTCAATCCCTGGGTCAGGAAGATCCCCTGGGGAAAGGAATGGCAACATGCCACTATTCTTGCCTGAGGAATTCCATGGACAGAGGAGCCTGGGGGCTACAGTCCATAGGGTGGCAGAGAGTCAGACAGGACTAAGTGACTAACACTTTAACTTCCTTCAATGAGAGTGCAGAGCCTGTGTTTTTAACCCAAATTCCACACTGTCAGATTTTGGGTCACTTGATTTTATATTTTACTCCATATATTATCACAAATGACCCAAATCCTCTATGGCACCAAGGAGGGTGTCAGAAATAGTAAAGAGGTAATTAGTCGTGGGTGGCCAGTACCCTTTGCCTCTATGACTGCCTCCCTCTCCTATACCAGTTACAGTCCTGTCCTCTCAGATCCACCCATGGAGAATAGAGGGGTTGACCCTGGCAAGACCACAGCCAGACCAAATACCCAGGCTCCTTCTACCTTCAGGCCACCCACCAAGGAAACAGGCAGAAAGGTCACGTGACCAGAACCAAGCAACAAGTCAGACCCGTCCTTCTAGAAACTCATCCAGAGGCAGTGATGGGGGAACGTGGAAGAGAGGCATTTACCAGAAAATGAGTCTCTTGAAAGATTCATCTTCATATTGGTAATTACATCTGTGCCCAGTGGGGCTGGCAGGATCCTGGGAAGCGGCGGACAGGGGGGCATGTGCATCAGTGGGGTGCTGAGCAGGGGCTGTTTCCCATACTCTGGTAATGCTCACTGCAGATCCCAGAAAACCACCCTTGTCCCTGTGCCCAGAGCCTCAAATGGTGAAAGCAACTCAACTCTTAGAGGAATTCAAGCTCAGTGCCAAGCTGGCATGTTCCCGGAAAGGCAGGAAGCAATGGCATGCCAAAGGGGATGTGAAGGCTTTCGGGAGTGGTTGGTGTTGTTTTTCCCCACCCAGCACATACGCTTGCCCACAGCGGGGAGGGGGGGGCTCGCCCCTTTAACACACACCCCATCCCTCTCCCCTAGGTTACCTTTCCACTGCAGAATGTCAACACCTTCTAGTTTGGCATCGCCCTCGCCTTCTAGTGAGCAAAGCAGAGGTGGACCTTGTCATTTGTCTGAGCCCCCTTTCCTTGTCTGTGACATGGTTGTAAACTAGCTTCCAGATTGGCAATATCCAGGTGAGGAGTAAATAAAATAATACCTGAACAGTTCATTTCTAAATTGAGAATGCGGAGTAGGATCGTGTGATGGGCCTCGTAGCTCTGTCACCTTTCGACAAAGGAAAGCTTTTAAGTCTCAGTTCTTCCATTCCTCACTCTGTAAAACGAGGCCATCTGTAGCCTATGATTACCGTATTCAGTGAAAAAATGTATACATGGAATGACGGTGAGTCCCACTGCCTAACTTATAAGCTCCATTCACATCCCTTGACTCTGGCCAAGGGTCTGAGAGCTGGGCGTCCCTGGGCTTCAGAGGTTCCAGAGCAGGAGGACAAAGGCCCAGATGCAATGGGTCTGGAGGCATTTCCAGGGCCCTTTTATTTCTGTGGCTTCGGCCTGAGCTGGAAAGTGTATAGGTCCTGCCTCCCCAAACATGTCAGTAAGCTAGGTCATCTCAGGACAAACATCGATGAGAAAAAGCCTAATTAAGTTGGATTTTCTGACTTGAGGAGTTGAGACCCCTCCCCTTATGGGGATGGAGCTCTGTGCAGCCTTGGAGCCTCTCTCTGTGGCCTCCACACACCCCTCCCTAAAGTAGTATCGGCCCTCACTCTTTCCTGTCCCTTACACGTGAACAGGAAGTGCAGAGACAGACACAAGAAGAGGAGAGAAGGAAGCTTTTATCCTCTCAGCTGGCACCCACGTTCCTCTCAGGGAAGGCATTGCCTTTGTGGAGGTTTAGGTCCCTGAAGAAAGATCTGAACTGGGGGTGGAAGAGAGCTGAAGAAGGCTTAGGAGAAGGCAGATGCAGGCTGGCCCCGGGGATTGGGAACAGCCGAGGGGTGTTCAGGGAGACGTCTGAACTCACCTTTCAGTCGCCTGTGGCCACGAGGCACACTTCCTCTGTCTCCCTAAGCTTCCTGTGCAGTCCTTGGCTACACACCCGGGACTTGTCAGAATTTTTAAGAGTGAAAATTAAGAGAAAAGATTGAATTGCAAATTCTGATAGATTTAATGTGGAACAGGATCAGGGCACCCATGAAACCAAGCGGGCCCTAAGCCGGCCTAGCTCAGGGTCTGCAGGCGCTCAGAGGCCCAGGTGTCTGGGAACACCCCGCCCTCCCTTTCCCCCTCCCCCATCTCTTCCCCTCCCTCCAACATCTACGTAATGGTGAGAGCTTGAGAGTGGAAGGGACCCCCTAGGTGGTGTTGGTGAAGGGGAATATCCAGAAAAAGCCAGTGGAATCTTAAAGGATAAGGCATCTCAGCTGATTTCCTGGCTTCAAACATAGAAATACTAATATCAGCTTGTGCATTTATTATCCTTTCCAAAGTGCTTTCCCTTATTTTGTCCCTTTTAACCTCAGCGTTTTGTTTCAATTTTCAGACAAGGAGACTGCAGCCCTGAGAGGTCACGTGACCCATTGGAAGTGGCACTGCCCAGGGTCTGCTCCCTACTGCTGTTGGGACCTGTGCTGACTCAGCTGAGCCCAAGCCTCTGGCTGCAAGTTTGCTAATCGTTAGGATGTTAAGTGACTCCAAAAATACTATGGGGGTGGCTTCTAGGAGGCAAAGCTGAGCCTGGAAATGGGGTTCAGGACCAACCTCTGTTATGACCCACCCCTACTCCCCACCTCCAGCAGGTAGGGAGCAGGAGGGTGAGCAGGAAGGGGCCAGGGGCAAGCCCAGCTCAGCTGCCCAACAAGGGAAGGAGTGGTTGTTTGGTGTAGCGAAGAGGATGGTGGGGAGCCTGAAGAGGGCTACAATGGGGCTGGAACCCAGAGATCAGTGTGCGCACAGCTGGGGGAAGTCTGGGTGCAGAGACAAGAACCTCAGAAGAGAGAGCAGCTGCTGCTGTGTTTGTTGGCACTAGAGGGGCTGTTTTTGACCAAGACTCACTCAACCTCACTGTTTTCTTGATGGGGAAAGTGAAAGTGAAAGTGAAAGTCGCTCAGTCGTGTGCTACTCTTTGCAACCCCATTGACTGGTCCATAGAATTCTCCAGGCCCGAGTACTGGAGAGGGTTGCCTTTCACTTCTCCAGTGGATCTTCCCGACCCAGGAATTGAACTGGGGTCTCCTGCATTACAGGTAGATTCTTTACCAACTGGGCTATCAGGGAAGCTCCTGCTTGAGGAAGTCACACAGAGGCTGCTCTGTGCCTAGAGTGGGTTTCCCACTGTTTTGCTAGAGGGAGCCCAAGTTCCTACTCCTTGCTTGCAGCCCACCTGGCCAGAGGTGACCTTCCCTGGTGCTCCAGGGAAGATACGAGTCAGGGGCTCAGGGGAGGAGCAGCTCTGCCCCCTAATAATGGGGAGATGTCAACAGACGTTGAAAAAATGTTTTCAGGAAGCAGCAAAGGCTAGATTTGACTGTAAAATGAATGCTGTTTCTACTCAGAATTTGTGAGGTACTACACCCCTTCCCTGCACCTGGTGGTGTGTATTCTACCCTCGGTCGGCTTTCGCCCCCCAGGATCGGTGCTCTTCTCAGCAAGTCCCGCTAAGTACAGAGTTCCAGGACCCAGACACAGTGACGGGGGAAGGGAGAGGCTTAGCTGTGTGCTTAATGAGAATCGTAAGACCCACCACCTATCAAGAAGGCAGGATGAGTGGTGGTCAGACTTGTGGGCTCTGAAGTCAGACAATTTTGTCTCCAAATCTCCCCTAAATAGATGTGACCGCCAAGGTACCAGGAACCTCTTCTATCTTGTTTACCACAAAACTCCCAGTGCCCGGAATAGAGCCTGGCACACACAGAGGAGTCAATATTTTATGAATAAACCAGCAGCTCCAGCCTTGCCACTTCTTTAGCCCTGCACCAGTGACTTCGTCCCTTTGAGTGTCAGTTCCCTCCTCTGTAAAGCGGGAGGAAAACTTGCTTACCAGATGCACGTGTGTGTGCGCTCAGCTGCTCGGTCGTGTCCGATGCTTTGCAACCCCATGGACTGCAGCCCTTCAGGCTCCTCTGTCCTGGGATTCTCCAGGCAAGAATACTGGAATGGGCTACTATGTCCTCCTCCAGGGATCTTCCCTGGCCCAGGTATCGAACCTGAGTCTTTTGCATCTCCTGTATTGCAGGTATATTCTTTACAGGTGAGCCACCCGGGAAGCCCCGTGGTGAGGATTAAAAGAGAGAACCAGCTGTGGCACTCAGCACTGGGCTTAGTGTGTCTCCACGAAGACTTCAATAACAGCAGCTAGTTCATAATTCATATTCACCCGACACTTTGTGAGGTACTGTGCATCGGGCACACGCTTTTCTGCATGCATGTGTGTGCACCAATGGGCATGCATACATAATCTCAAGTTATCCTCCCAGGAGATGGTTCTGTTATTATCTTATTTTTTCAGTTGAGGAAGCTGAAGCCTGGGGAGGTGCTTCAAGAGACAAGTTGCTTTGCTGGTATGTGGTGGTGTAACCAGAATTTTAAGGCCTGGCGTCTTTGTTTTCACACTCAAAAATGTTTGCTTAGACTCCTTCTGGATCGGATACTCTGCAAACAGCAATGTACTGGTTTGGGTCACTCAGTGCAGACGACAAAGCAAGTCTTCAGCCATCCTTTTCTGCATATATGACATTTACTTCTAAAGCCGGTGACCAAAGGTACCCACGAAATGATGAGCTGAATTGCCCAAGGATGCAATGACGGGTCATCAGGTATCAGCCTTGCATCTTGCTGCCTTGGGGAAACAGGATGCTCTCAAGGAGTTTACAGTCCATGCTGGCAGGGCGGGGAGTGGATCTTAGCTTTCAGCGTCTCTGAGCATCTCCCAGGTCACTAACCACGTGCAGATGCCAGTGTCAACCCATAGGCAACAGAGGCTGGTATTGTAGGTCTGGGGTGAGACTTTGGGTCCTGAATCTTTGACAAGCACTCTGGATAATTCTATGCAAGTGTGCTTTCTGCTTTTGGAAATTTGAAAAAAAGATCTATCAAATAGGTTTGTTCCCTAGAGTTATCTGTTAAGCAGGAAGGGAGAGCAGACTCTGGAAGATTTTCAAGAAAGAAGGATGTCAAAGAGATGTCAGTTTATGGGTAACTCCCCACCTACCGCAAGCTCCCCTCCCCCTATCATCCCCCAAACACCATTCCAGTGGCCGCCCTCCAAAGAAGCACTGAGTTGGCTCCCAGGCAGCCACCCAGCCTTTCCAACGGGGCAGAGAACATTAAGGGGAGGAATAAGGAATCAGCTCCTCCTGTGTCCTGTTCCTCCACCTCCCCTTGCTTCCACTGGAAAAAAGAAAATTGCCAAGTAATTGGTCTTCGACAACCCCTGCTGGTCTTGTCCCTTTCATTCTTGCTGAGATTATAATTAGGGACTCAGTAATTTAAATTGAAAATCCATAAGCAGAGCAGAGCCTTCATTTTTCAAATGTTTTTTTTCACAAATGGTGCACGTGTGCATGCTCAGTCGTGTCTGACTCTTAGCGACCCCATGGACTGTGTTCCTCCAGGCTCCTCCGTCCATGGGATTCTCCAGGCAAGAATACTGGAGTGGGTTGCCATTTCCTACTCCAGGGGGTCTTCCTGACCCAGGGATCGAACTTGCGGTTTTTGTATCTGCTACATTGGCAGGCGGATTCTTTACCACTGAGTCACCCGGGAAGCCCAAATGGTGCTCCCAGCCAGTATGGGCAGCAGTGGCTGGTGAGTCCAGTGGGGACCGGAAGCTGGGGAGCACAGCCCCTTGGCTCTTGGCAAAAGCACAGGAGCAGCAGCATGGATGAGCGTTCGCTATACCCTGGAGGTCCGGTCTGGCGTGCTTTCTAAGCCCTGCTTTGTTACATCCACCCTTGGAGGTAGCACTAGTTCTATCCCACGTTATAGACAGGGAAACTAAGGCTCAGAGAGACAGTGATTTGCCCAGGGTCACATAGCGAGGAAAGGACAAGACAGACCTGAAGCCCCACATGTCTGATCTTGCAACCTATGTGTTTTATCTAAAATTCGTCTTCTCAGCAATGGACCAGGGGCCTAAATCCCAGATCCAAGTACATTTCAGGTTCTGTGGTCCTTGTTTCTCCCCTACTAAAGTCTGGGTGCAGCCGCAGCCTGCCCTGTGCCCTGAGGGTCTATAGGTCTGAGTGAGGTTCTTGGTGGGGCTAAGAAAGAGGAGGAGAATTCTCCCGTCTTGTGAGCTATGGCTTCTCTCTGCACTGATCACTCTGCCTCCTATCCCTGGGTCCTTGAAACATTGTGTCTGGGCAGGAGCACCCATCACATCACCTCCACCTCCCATTCCTCTGAGGAGGAATCAGAGACCTCAGAGAGGAAAAATGACTGTCCAGGATGCCTCTGCCAGCTCTTGGCTGATGGAGTTGGGACTGGGAGCTTCCCAACATCCACCAAGCTGCTTCTCTGCAGCTCTGTAGAGCTGGGCTCCGGTTCCAGGGAATGGGCCTGTCCAAACAGAAAGCCAAACCAAACAGAGAGCAGGTAGGGAAGGGAAGGAAGCGCCGTGTCTTAGTCATCTATGATACGTGGGCTGTGAAAGAGAAGGGTGTTGGGGCCACCCTGTCTGCAGGAACTTTTGGCTTCTCCTTTCTCAGTGTCGTATAAACAGAATGTCTGTGGTCCTTACCTGGTAGAGGCGATGTGAAGGTCAGCTGGGGTCGTTGATGCACAACATGCCCCAGTGCAATGCTTAGTAAAGGCTGGTTCAAAGCAAAACAATTACTTGTTTCCTTGTTCAAAAGTGTACTAATATTATTAACAATTCTTATAATAACATTAAGGAATATTAATGCCTCCGTTCTCCAGATGGGAAAACCAAGGCTGACGGAGATTAGGGGACTTAGACAAGCATCTTGTAAGAGGCAGGTCCTGGGTCCAGCAGGAGGCTGTGCGATCCCTGGGCTGTTCCCGCCACCCCACACACAGCACGTCACTCTAATCTGAGGGGGTGTCAGCAGGACAGGGATAACAGTGGTTGGGGTCTCTGGTCTCCCGGGCAGACCAACCCGTGACCTGGCTCTCCAGGACAAGCCTCGGGGGGCCGACTGTACATTTCAACCATCCAGTGCCCCAGAGCGGTAAGGGTGCAAGTTTCCCTTGTAGGCCAGGAGCAAAGCTTGGGGATCTTGCCCAAGGTCCTAGTCCTTTTAAAACTTTTTAAAATGCTTATTGGAGTATATTTGCTTTACAATGTTGTGTTAGTTTCTGCTGTACAGCAGAATCAGCTGTACATCTATCCCTTCCTTTTTGAATTTCCTTTCCATTTAGGTCACCACAGAGCACAGAATAAAGCTCCCTGTGCTTTACAGTCGGTTCAGTCCTGGTTCTTATCGAATCTTCCCTGGTTGCCAGTCACCTGCTGCGGGGGCTCTTTCATTTAGTAAATATGGAAATATCCCCTTTAAACTCTTTCCTTGTCCAGGAAGGAAGGAAGGGATGGAGGGAGGGAGGGAAGGAGGGAAGATGAAGGAGGCCGTGGTTGATGAAGCATGTGTGCTAAAGAAACAACTGGGACATTTGTATGATGGGGATATGAGAATACAGAGATTTTGTGTTTTGTTTTTCTTTTAATATTATTGCAACTTTAATGTAAGTTTGAAAAGATTTCAAAATAAGTTATGAAAAAACTAAAACATTTCCCCTGTTTTCAAATATTATTTGTGATTTTTAAACATGTTCAAGAATGGTCACTCTTCTTTCTTGCCCTTTGCCCTTTGGTGTTTTGGTCTCCCCGGCTCTCTCTGTCTTACTCCGCCTCCCTCTCTCCCTCTGTGCTTCTGTCTCTGTTACTTGGTCTGGGGACATCGCGAAAGTTAACCTTGACATCAAGGGATAGCTTAGCCCTCTTCCTTTCCGACACTCCCCTCCAGAAGCCCCTCTACTCAGAGCTTAGGGGCCGGCTGAATCAAACAGCAGCTCAGCACCTTGGCAACGATATTGCTTTTTAAAAAATCCTTTTTTAAAGCCATGCCGTGAAGCTTGTGGGATCTTGGTTCCTTGACCAGGGACCAAACCCGCTCCCTTGCATAGGAAGCTCAGACTCTTAACCACTGGACCACCAGGGGAGTCCCCAGGGGCATCACTTTTAAGTATCACTGTCATTTTCTCTGATCTTAGAAACTCCCAGCTGAGCCTCTCTGCTCACATTCCTAAACGTAAATAAACACGTCCCCAGCTGGGACGGGCAGCATCATAAACTGGCTGTGTTTGTGCAAAGCAAAACTTCTTAACCAGAAAGTGGCATGCTCTTCTTCCTGCCTGGGGTGGGCAGAGAGAGGACAGAGGACACAGGAGAACGGGAGGAAAAAGGACAAGCCGAAAGCAGGGGAGAAAGAGAGCGGGTGATGGAGGGGGAGGAGAGGCTGCAGAAAGGCCCCGGGGAGTCACACCCACCTCTCTCACACCATCAGAGAAAAGCTGAAAATGACAGAAAAACTGAGGCTGCGGAAAACTGTGTCCTTACAGGGACAGGGCAGAGTTTTCTGCACCATTAAGAGTGGCGCAGCAAGGGCCAAGAGAGGAGTTTCTGAGCTCCCTAAACCCCAGGAACTGTAACACCACATTCTGCATCCTCTCTCTACCCACAGCAGAGCTGAACTGGCCTCTGAGTCCAAACCCCTGTTCTGCTGATCTAGCTTTGTCTGCGGCAAATGCATTTGGGGCTTCTGCAGTTTTCCTGAGAAACAGCACGTTTCCTAGGGAGTAAACACCATCACTGATACTTGTTCTTTTCAGCTCGAGGGACCATCCCAGGAACAACACCTGGACCCTGCTCTCCGAAGGAGGAAAGGTCATGCAGTGATGTCATAACCTCAGCAGGAAACGTCCGCCACAGGACCTAAAGGGTTCAGAGAAGCCTCGCGCTGTTTTTTCCAGCCTCACCATCAAAGGGGGAGAGGTGAGCCCAGGGTGACAGAGACTTTAGCCCTGTGCACACGCCGTGCTCCCACAGCGCTGATGCTCGGAGCAGTAACATCAGGATCTCCGTGATTCCTGGGCCAGTCGGGGGATCAGAAGGAAATCAGGCTTTTGGCCTTTCCACCCCTGGAGAAAAGCCACAGTTTTGCTACTGCTCACCTTCTCTAGATTGGACCTGGAGGTGGGGAGGGGAGAGAGGAGAGCGATGTTGCCCTGCCCTCTGCTGGGGGAAGCACAGCAAAACCGCACTAAATTCAGGGGCCGACGAGCTTGGGTTTCAGGTTATCTGAGCGGAAACCCTCCTTCGTCCACTTTCTGAGACTGCATCCTGGATGGCAGAGCAGAGGCCACCGTGGACTCTTAGCGCTGAACTTGGGGAAACCAGGGCCCAGGACTCTGGACTCAGAATGGCCCTCCCCAGGATGCATGCTGTAAAACGTTTTCTTTTCTGATGAATCCTCGCTAAGAAAACATACTTGACACGTTCCCCTTTCACCTAAGACTCAGACGTGGGCGTTTGCCTCGTCTGAGTTCAGTGAAGTGTCTTCTGTTTACTGAATTTCTCCTCTTCCTGTGGTTTGGCTGGGCAGTGCCATTTTGCATCAACTTGTTGTCTGGGATTTGTACCCTCCCACCTGCCCACTGGGTGTCAAGAGTCAACAGAAGCCCTCTGTGTCCTGAGACGGGCGCAGGCCCCTTTGGTCACCAGAATGTCCCACAGCAGCCTTCAGAGGACTGGGATGAAAGGGCTTCAGGCAGGGCTGACCCATGGGCAGAGCTGCCAATCAGACCTATGGCTGCTTTCTCTTTTGTTGTTTTGATGATAATTTTTGTTAATTTTCGGTTACGCAGATGATACAGTCATACATTCATCCTTAAAAACCACAACACAGAACATTAGCAACAAAAGACCCACACCCCAAATCATTTTGCTTCTTTTTTTTAAAAAAAAAGTTGCATAATATTTCATCTTTGCCAGTGAGATTTAAGGCTTACTGGCTTCGCTTGGTTTGTCTCTCTCCTCCCTGTCCCTATCAAGGATGCGGGCAGGCGCGGGTGGGTGACAAGAAGCGGGATACATCATTTCCACCGGAGAAAGGGCAGGAAACAGAAGATGCCTGAGCTGAGTCTTCCTGAAGACTCGTCTTCCCCACCCCAAGGAGCCATGGAACCACTCTCGTGGATGTAGGGAGAGTCTGGTCCTCCTAGCAGGGCTCTTCCGCTCCTGCCACGGTGATGCTCCCTGGGGGAGGGCCACTGCCCTTCCCTTTGCTTGGTCTGAGATGATTTGAGGAAAGGAGGAACACCATGTGAGCAATGGACCTGGCCATGCGTCCTCATGGGTCAACTGAGGTGCAGGGAGGAGCGGGTGGGACTTCTTCTTTATTCCCTCCCCAAAAGCAGCAGCAGCTAAAGGAAAGTTTGAAAGCCCCAGAAACCAGCAGTGGTGCCAGATAGTAATGACCTCTGCTTCCTCTCCTGTTTTTCCCTTTGCACGTAAGTGTGAGTATACACAGGGCTTCCCTGGGGGCTCAGTGGTAAAGAATCTGCCTGCAGTACAGGGGATGCAGGTTCGATCCCTGGGTCAGGAAGATCCCCTGGAGAAGGAAATGGCAATCCCACTCTAGTATTCTTGCCTGGGAAACCCCATGGACGGAAGAGCCTGGCAGCTACGGTTCATGAGGTCACAATAGTTGGATACAACATAGAGACTAACCCACCATGCATCCCATGAGTTATACACACCGCTCCCCCATCATCACGTGACCATGGGCAGACCCCCCAAGGAGCCTACAGGTCACCTTAGCCTTCCTTCCCCGCACTGTTCCCCCACCATCTGCATGTCCCCCAGACCGCAGCCCTCGACCAGGAACACAGGCCTTTACCAGGAACAAGGGCCTCCGTGACTCTCAGACGGTTGACCAGAGAGACTGTACTCTCCCCTGCCTCGGTACAGATGCGGGAATTTCCCTCGAGATAAGGACCACACCCCCTTCTCAGCAACCACTTGTGGCCCCAAGAGCAAGAGGGAGGTCTTATGCCCCCAAAGAAAACGGAATTGCCCGTGACTCATACCAGGCCCTGCTGGTTGAGAAATGTGCTTCCTGGGGTTGGGGGTAGGGGAGTGGAGCAGAGCTGGGGCCAGGGGAGGGGTGTGTGTGCGGGCGTGTGTGTGCGTGTGCGTCCGCAGTTGGCCTTCTAGCAAGCTGTGGCACTGCTGAACTTTCCTGGGACCAGGGCTTTCAGAAAACCAGCTTCCAAACATCAAACCATCCTTCCCAGATGATCGTGTGGCCCACATCTGTTTGGACTTTGTTTTAAAGAGCAAGACAAAAAGGACTAAATGAGAAGGAAAACTCATTCAGCCATGTGAATTATTCCTCCCACAATAACAAATTAGGAAGTTCAATGATCTGCTCCCATGCGAGGTGGGGACAGGGGAGGGTGTTGTATGAGGTGGACTCTCGGAGGCCCTTGGAGGCTGGTCTGACGCCTGCTCCCCTGGGGTCCCAGCTCTTGTCCTGTTTCCAAGCCTTGGAGAGACACCTTCTTGCCTTCTGAAGACTCTGCTGCTTGTTTGATGTGCAGCTAGGTCTCTGGAGGGCAATTGGGATTGTCATGTTGGGTCTTGAGGGAAGAGGAAGTGAAGCACTTTCGATTTTTCTTTCTTTCCTTCTTTCTTCTTCTTCTTCTTTTTTTTTTTTTTGTGCTATTGTGGCAAATGGGAAATATCAACTTGGATAAATAAAATGGGGAACCAAGACTCACCACATGATTCTGATCATTTTCTCACTTTGGCAGAACAGGAGCAAAGAACAAAGGCACTTTCTGATGCCACAGCTTAACTTTTAGGCAGCGAGGTCTTTGTTTGTCTAAAGAAAGGGAGAGAGAAAATAATGTTTGTTGAAACTTTATTATTTCATTAAGCTGTCTTATTTACTGTTTCTCCAAACCCAATGACATGATACTTGTGTCCCCAGGTCACGTTGGGGAAACTGAGGCAGTTTCTGAGGCAGAAACTGAAAAGGCTTGCCCAAGGTCATTCTTGTAGCAACAAATGCTTGAGAAAGGATCCAAAATTAAAAAAAAAAATTATTGAGGTATAGTTGATTTACAGTGTTTCAGGTATACAGCAAAGCGATTCAGCTACACGCACACACACACACACACACGTTGTTATCTAGTTGTTTCAGTCACGTCCACTTCTTTTGCTACCTCATGGACTGTTGCCCTCAAGCCTCCTCTGTCTATGAGATGTTCCGGGCAAGAATATTGGAGAGGGTTGCCATTTCCTACTCCAGGGGATCTTCCCGATTCAGGGATCAAACCCCAGTCTCTTGAGTCTCCTGCGTTGGCAGGAGGGTTCTTTACTATCTGAGCCACCAGGGGAGCCTATATGCAGGGACCTGGGTTCAATACCTGGGTCGGGAAGGTCTCCTGGAGTAGGAAGTGGCAACCCTCTCCAGTATTCTTGCCTGGAGAATTCCATGGACAGAGGAACCTGGTGGGCTACAGTCCATGACATTGCAAAAAATTAGACACGGCTGAGCAACTAGCTTTTCTTTCATATGTATTCTGTTTCCATATAGGTTATTACAAAATACTGAGTAGAGTTCCCTGCGCTATGCAGCAGGTCCAGAGGATCCAAGATGGGCTTTGACTGTTGCTAAATTTCCTGGGTTTCCCTGGTTCTTGCATGGTCTCTGGCCCTTCCCTCCACACTCATCTATTACTTTGCTCTTCACTCAGGAGCCCTGATGGACGGTGATCAAATCAGTCCTGGACTAGGCTGTAACATCTAGCCCTGGGCTGCCCCGGGCTGTTTCTGGGCAAGGCTGTTCACTGTCCTTCTGCCTTGATTCGAAGATGGGACGTGGGGCCAAGGTGCCACCTCAGTTTGTCCAACAGCAATGTGCCCGGTGCTCAGGACAAAGGTTGTCTTACCTGATACCAACCAGGTGGTCAGAGGAGGGCTCAAGGCAGAGACCCTCCGTAGACAAACTACACCTGAGACAGTGTGGACGTGTCGTGTTTGTGTGTTTACTCACCCCTTCACCCACTCAGTCACACGTGCCTCTAACTCATTTCCAGACGTCACTTCTTGGCCTGAAAGAAGCTGCATGATCTTATCCCTGTGGATGTCCCGAGCCTCAACTCCTGGCCTCCTTCCTGTTCGCTCTACTCTTTCTACTCTTTTCTGTTCCTCAAACACCCAAGTTTGTTCACATCAGGACTTTCTTCTCCTCTTTGCTTGGCTGTTCCTTTCTCACCATTTGGGTTTCACACAAATACCACCTTCTTGTAAGGGAACCTGACTATTCCTTCTAAAGTAGCACCTCAGTGACATCACTTTGGTTAACTGACTTCACAGTACTTCTCAGTTACCTATCTTGCTTAGTTCTTTCTTCCATCCGGCTGTTCCTAGTATATCTTTTTTATCATAAACTGATGATCCAGTAAGTGAAATGTTTCTGTGAGTTCTATGAGCCACTCCAGCAAGCTGCTGGAGCCTAAGGAGGGGGTGCTGATCTACAGCCAGCCAGTCAGAAGCACATGTGACAACCTGAACTTGAGGTTGGCCACTGAAGCTGGGGGCATGGGGTGGGCAGTCTCTTGCAACTGAGCCCTTCACCTATGGGATCTGAGGCTGCCTTCAGGAAGACAGTGTCAGAGTCTGAATTGGGTTACCGGACGCCCTGGGATTCCCCGGTGGCTCTAGCAGTGAAGAGCCTGCCTGCAATGCAGGACATGTGGGAGTCATGGGTTGGATCCCTGGGCTGGGAAGATCCCCTGGAGAAGGAAATGGCAGCCCACTCCAGTACTCTTGCCTGGAGAATCCCACGGACAGAGGAGCCTGGTGGGCTACAGTCCATGGGGTCACAGAGAGTTGGACACGCCTGAGTGACTTGACGTGCACACACATCGTACATCCTGATGGTGCCCAAGTGTTGCTTGGTGTTATGGGAAAACCCCTCACACCACACACATTGGAATTGGGTCCATTCTTAGTACTCAAGAATTATTGAAAAAAGGAACAAAAGGCGAACAGGGTGAGAAGTAAGCCTGGCAACGTCAAGCGGAGTTGGGAAGCGCTAAACTGAGGGATTTAGACATCAGTCCCTGGTGACTCAGCTGGTAAAGAATCCATCTGCAACGTGGGGGACCTGGGTTCAATCCCTGGGTCGGCAAGATCCCCTGGGAAGAGAAAGGCTACCTACACACTCCAACATTCTGGCCTGGAGAATTCCATGGACTGTACAGGCCATGGGGTTACAGAGTTGGACACGACTGAGCGACCTGCACTTTACAGAGGATGATGAGAAGTCACGGAAGAACTGATGAGACATGTGTGTCTAACAGTCGCCCTGCTGCAGCACCAGAAACGTGTTGAGAAAAATCCAGGCTGAAGTTTCAAGACTCTGAACCTCATTTTGTAATCACTATTTTCATTTGCTTTTCTTTTTCTTAAAGAGTTGCTCTCTGCCCAATTGTAAAAGCAAGTCTGGAGCTTCCTCTAACAGTACAAGGTGGGGAAAGAGTATGATTTCCATTTGGGACATGTTGACTTTGGGGCAAATTGAAGGCGCTCTAGGAGGAGGTGTTCTTCAAGGAGCGTAGTGTGGTGGTTGCAGCATAGGTGGGGTTCAAGGCTGTGTGAACTTGGGCCAGCTGTTGGATCTCTCCCTGTTCCATAAAGTGGAATGATGAGCACAGCACCACCCTCCTATGCTTGTTGTAAAGATCAGAGGAGACAAGGTATGGAAAGTGCTTAAACAGTGCTAGCATGTGGTAGGTCCTCAAAGGAAGTTGCATGTCAGCCCTTTGTACTGTGTGGGGAAGTGCAGATGTCGGTGTCACCAGAGAGATGGAGACCTTAAGAGGAGTTGGATCATGCAGGAAGAGTGTGTTAAGGCATGATAAGAAGGTCAAGGCAGAGCTCTGATATTTATCAGGGTGATCAGAGAAAGAGGAACCAGCCAGAGATGCTGAGAAGGATTAGCCACAAAGGTGGCGGGGGTGGGGGAGGAGAACACCATATGGGCACTAAGTCCTGGGGGTCACCTGCTGCCGACAGCCAGGCTGCTTGGGTGGACCTTGGGGAATCCACCAATGAGCTGGGCAGAGGGCTTCGTGAGTGTCGGGCACTGGGAATGAACATGTGTGCAGATGGCAAGTGTGGACAGCGTCCTCCTGAGAATCCCGACTATGAGAAAAATAAAGGCACGGAGGCAGGGGAAAGATTTTTTTGTGTTTGATTCATTTTGCCTTTGAAGAACTCAGTTCATTGTTTAAAGATGAAATTCACAGACTTGGAGGGAGGTCTGTGAAGAGAGTCAGTAGAGAGGATATGAAGATTTAGGGAAACAATAAAATCATGGATGGAAAATGTGACTGTTGTGGAAGAATTAGGGAGGGTGGAGGGCAGAGGGAGGAGTCAACCTTAACCAGCTCTCAAGACTGGAAGGCAGGGGCGAGGGTGGGAAGGTTATAAATAAGTTTGTAGGTAGGAGGACAGGAAGTGGGGAGCTATGCCTGATAGTCTGTTTTCGTCTGTGAAGTAGGATACTAGGTCATCTGCGGAAATGTGTTAATATAGAGCATCTCTCCAACTGTGGGGCATGTATGTAGGAGAAGCTGCAATTAAGAATCTTAAAATCCCAAGGCTGGGAGGTCCAGGGTTGGAGGAACCAGAGTTGATGGGGACATTATCAATATCTTTATAAATCACTTTACATCGAGTCATCCAAATCAATGAACATAGCACACCAAGTGAGGATGAGGCCTCAGAGGTAATTTGCACATCTTTATTTATGCTATACAGTTCATTTAAATTTACGACTCTTTGCTCACTAGCTGCTTGAAGCAGTTCAAGATCGTCCTATCCTACAGTTTAAACGAACTGCTCACACATTAACTTGTAAAATTAGGAGTAATTTCAAACACACAACAAAGTTGGAAGAATTTCACCCTGCACACCAAAATTATTCACCACCTAGCTTCTACCGTGAACATTTTTCCAAGTTATTTATTTAAACAAACTTCAAGTTTTAGGACGTTTTAGATTTGGAGAAAGCTTGTGATGGCCATTCAGAGGCCCCTGGCACTGTCTCCTCTGTGTATGAGCATCATGTATGAGTAGAGTGCATTTGTCACAGTGAATGAGCTAAAACCCATACAGTATTATTAGCTGAAGCAACCCACTGTTGTCAGATTTCCTCAGTTTTTGCCTGGCATCCTTTTTTTTTCTGCTCTATGATTTCATTCAGGGTATCACACTACATTTTTAAAATCATGTGCTTGTTTATTTTTGGTTGTGCTGGGTTGGGTGTGCAGTTATTCATGTCTGGTCGTGTTTGGTGTGCTGCTGCATATGGCCTTTCTCTAGCTGTGGGGAGCGGGGGCTGCTCTCCAGTTGCAGTGCATCCGCCTCTTACTGCAGCGGCTTCTTGTGTTGTGCAGCACAGCTCTAGGGCGCGTGGGCTTCAGTAGTTGTGGCTCACAGGCCTAGCTGCTCCTCAGTATGTGAAATCTTTCCAGATCAGGGATTGAACATGTGTCCCCTGCATTGGCAGATGGGTTCCTCACCACCGGATCACAAAGGAAGACCCACATTACATTTTGTTGTCCTCTCTCCTTAAGTTTGTGCAAGGTCCACCTAGTCAAAACTGTGGTTTTTCCAGTAGTCACGTATGGATGTGAGCATTGGACTATAAAGAAAGCTGAGCACAGAAGAACTGATGCTTTTGAACTCTGGTTGGAGACTTCTGAGAGTCCCTTGGACTGCAAGGAGATCCAACCAGTCCATCCTAAAGGAAATCAACCCTGAATATTCATTAGAAGGACTGATGCTGAAGCTGGAGCTCCAATACTTTGGCCACCTGATGCAAAGAACTGACTCATTTGAAAAGACCCTGTTGCTGGGAAAGATAGAAGACAGGGGGAGAAGGGGATGACAGAGGAGGAGATGGTTGGATGACATCATGGACTCAATGGACATGAGTTTGAGCAAGCTCCAGGAGTTGGTGATGGACAGGGAGGCCTGGTGTCCTGCAGTCCATGGGGTCGCAGAGTTGGATGTGACTGAGTGACTGAACAACTCCTTAAGCTCCTCTTGGCTGTGACAGTTTCTCAGACTCCCCTTGTATTTGATGAGCTTGACAGTTTGAGGAATAATGATCAGGTACTTGGCAGAGTGTCCCTCAGCTGGGAATTGCCTGATAATTTTCTTTAAAAAAATGAATTATGATTTATTTTTTCCAGTTTTATTGAAATACAAAAGTGTGTAAGTTTAACAGAAACAGACTCACAGACTTAGAGAACAAACTTATGGTCCCTGGGGGGACGGATGGGGGGAAGGGATAGTTAGGGAGTTTGGGAGGGACATTTACACACTGCTATATTAAAATGGGTAAGCAACAGGGACCTACTGCATAGCACAGGGGATCCTGCTCAATGCTATGTG
Source organism: Bos indicus x Bos taurus (assembly GCF_003369695.1). NCBI lineage: Eukaryota > Metazoa > Chordata > Mammalia > Artiodactyla > Bovidae > Bos > Bos indicus x Bos taurus. The sequence goes on along the minus strand of NC_040095.1, from coordinate 2,090,574 downwards.
CAACCTGGATGGGAGCGGTGTTGAGGGGAGAATGGATGCATGCATATGTATGTCTGAGTCCCTTTGCTGTCCACCTGAAACTATGACAACATTGCCAATAAGCTATACTCTAGTATAAAATAAAAAGTTTAATAAAAAGATGTGTAAGTTTAAGATGTACACTGTGACGATTCGATACGCCTACATGTTGTGAAATGAGCAGCACGCAGGGTTAGTTAGCACCTCTGTCCCCTTAGTTAATTATTTCTTTTTTGTGGTGAGAATATTTAAAATCTACTCTGTTAGCAGTTTTCAAGTATGGAAATACAGTATTATTGATCATTATTGCCATGCTTTATATTAGATCTCCAGAATTTATTCACCTTATAACTGAGGGTTGGTGACCTTTGACCAACATCTCCCCATTTCCCTCTTCCACCATTCTACTTTCTACTTTTATGAGTTCAGCCTTCTTAGATTCCACATATAAAGGATATCATACCACCTGTATCTCTCTCTGCATGACTTATTTTTTAGAGTAATGCCCTCAAGATTCATCCCTATTGTTGCAAAATGGCAGGATTTCCTTCCTTCTCGTGGTTAAAGTAGTATTCCACTATATACTCCCTGTCTCTTTATTCATCCATTTGTAGAGGAATACATAAAATGAACTTGGAGTTGAAGACAAATATGGTGTGTTTTGGAAGATATATACAAAACAACAGCTTCACATTTTGCAAATATGACAAATTTGATATTTTGTGCCAATGTTAGGGCTTCCCAGTGGCATTAGTGGTAGAGAACTTGCCTGCCAATGCAGGAGACATAAGAGATGTGGGTTTGATCGCTGGATCAGGAAGATCCCCTGGAGAAATAAATGGCAACCTACTCCAGGATTCTTACCTGGAAAATCCCAAGGACAGAGGAGCCTGGTGGGCTACAGTCTAAGGGGTCACAAAAGAGAGTCAGACATGACTGAGCAACTAAACAACAAAAAACAATCTCTGATGGCTGACCACCTGCAGAGTATACTGCTACTTCCAGCATTTAAAAAGTTTTGTTTTTTTAAATTAAGATATAGTAAGATTGATATAGTAAGATATAGCAAAATTGGTGTGCAGAATTCTATGAGTTTTAATGTCTAGGTTTGTTTGTATAACCAACCGACCACCACAATCAGGATACGGAACAGATTCCAACACTCAAGAAGTCATCTTCTGCTACCCCTTCAGAGTCATCCGCTCCCGAGTCCCGAGTCCCTGGCAATCACTGGTGTGTTCTCTACCACTGTGCTCTTGTCTTTTGCAGAACGTTATATGTAAGGCGTCTCATAGTATGTCGTCTTCTGATACTGACTTCTTTCACTGCAAGTGACAGCCTGGAGATGCATGCCATGTTGCATGGATCAAGAGTTCATTGTTCTCTATGCTGAGTGGCTTTCCACGGTGTCCATGTACCACCTCTTGTACCCATTTGCCAGTTGGAAGATATTTGGGTTATTTCCATTTCTTGACAATTATGAATAGAACTGCTGTAAACTTTCGTGTACATTTCACTTCTCTAGGGCAAATACCTCAGAATGGTAATGCTAGTTCACGGGGTAAGTGAATATTTAACTTGATTACAAAAGACCAAACTGGTTTCCAAAGTAGCTGCACCACTTTGCATGGTTACCAGCAACAGAGGAGAGAGTTCCAGCTGTTTGCTGTACAGTCCCTGATAATGAGCAGCTCAGGGCTGGAGCTGGGACTTCATTTCTCTCCGTGATAATCCTGCGGGGCAGGTCCCCAGGTCTGGAGCTGGCCTTCAGCATCAGAGAGCTCTTGTGCTGTGGCCCCAGCTCCCTTCCCCAGCTTCAAGAAAGCCTGAGTTCTTCTAGAAGCGCTTCTGGGCTTCTTCTGGATCTCTGTACGAGCTTTGCGTTTCCCTTTGTTATTTGCCCGCCACTCTTCGAGCTCTTCTCTGTGGCAAGCACTTTGCTGAGCCCAGTCTTATTTTTAATTATTATTGTTAAATATTTTAAACATAATATAAGCATTTTCTTTTTCTTAATATTGTTAAATATTTCAAACACCATAAATAATGATAAATCCCAGTGTACCCCTTACCCCAATTTGATAAATTCATATTTTGCCCCCTTAGCTTCAGATCCTCTTGTTTTAAGAATTAAGACTTTACAAATACACTGAAGTCCTCCCCTCCCCAGTCTCATTTCTCTCCCTCTCTTCCTAGAAACAATTGCTTTCAGAAGATTGGTAGATGGCATCCTTCCATGCTTTTATACACTTACTACCAATATAAATATTCATAAAGAATATATAGTATTTTTTGCTCAGACCTTTTACCTTTTTTAGTGTGATGGAAAACTTAACATGAAATCTATCCTCAACAAATTTTTAGAAGTACAATACATTCATGTTTGGGCTTCTCAGGAGGCGCAGTGATAAAGAATACGCCTGCCAATGCAGGAGACACAAAGACGCGGGTTTGATCCTCGGGTTGGGAAGATCCCCTGGAGTATGAAATGGGAACCCACTCCAGGATTCTTGCCTGGAAATTTCCATGCACAGAGGAGCCTGGAGGGCTACAGTCCACGGGGTGGCGAAGAGTCGGACAGGACTAAGAGTCGGATAGGACTTAGTCAGACAGGACTAAGTCGGACAGGACTAGGACAGCAGTCTCAGCTGTGTATGTGCTTTGCTGGGCAGCGGCTCTCTGGAACTGTTTCAGCTGTGTAACAGAAACTCTAGAACCCTGGAACAGTAACTCCGGATTTCCCCTTCTCAGCCGCTGGCAACCACCATCCTACTTTCTGCTGTACTAAGAAGTACCTGACTACTTACCCCATATCAGGGGAATCAGGAGGTATCTATCCTTCTGTGACTGGATTATTTTATTTAGCATAAGGTCCTCAAGCTTCATTCCTGTTGTAGTACGTGACAAGATTTCCCTCTTCTTTAAGGCTGAATAATTTGCATCCTCACGTCTATTACAACAGCCACAAGTGGAAACGACCTAGATATCTATCATGGGTAAACTGATGAAGAAAATGAGCTATATACATACAAGTGAATGCTATTAAGCCTTTCCCCTTCCGACATGTTTTCTGTGTGCATATTACTGTCCCATTTCACAGATAAGGAGACTAAGCCCCGGTGAATTGTTAGATGAGTGAGGCTTGCAAATACCTGGTCGGCTTGTGCACTGTCTCCCATGCTCTCCCGAGATACACAGAGATCAGTGCTCTCCCACTCCTTTGGTCTTACGCAAACCAGGACCTCTTCACCAACACCAATAAGCCTTGGGGGACAGAGGAAGCCCAGTCTCACTCAGGAGGACAGGCCCTGGGCGATAGTTGACTGTGGGACGCTAGCTTACAGCACAGTGTCCAGCATCTGAGAAGTGAGTCATAAATTTGCACCGAATGCTGGAAGAAAGCAATGAACAAGTGGAAGGTGGCTCAGATCTGAACTTCTCCAGTGCCAGGAGGACATGCTTTGCCCATGCCCTCGAGTTAACACCAGTCTTGAATTTCCAGTCCACGGGCTTCCCAGAACTTCCCTTTGTACAGACAGAAAACTTGCCTCTATCATTTGCTCATTAGACACTGGATAAAGAAAGCCTATCTCTCTCACCCAGGCTTGGTTTTGTTGATACTTGCAGATAAAAAAATGGATGGCCAATAATAAGCGGAAGTTTGAAAATCATCCATCTTAACGGAAGAAGTGGTACCAAGAAGCTGCCTCCCTCGGGCTGACACATCAGGGTCCAGAATCTGGGCTGAGACTCCCCTAGAGGTGCTTCCCCCTCCACTAGAGCCTCAAATTTCAGAACTTCGTGTCTCGACATCATGACTTTTTGTTGTTGCTGTTTTGTCTAAGATTAAACACAATTACTTCTTCATTATTTACCATTTTATTTTAATTCAATTCTTAAAAATGTTTTTATTGTGGTAAAAGTCATGTAATATAAAACACCCTGTATTAACCATATTTAACTCTACAGCTCATTGGCTCGAAGTACATTCACATTCTTGTGCGACCCTCACCATCATTCGTCCCCTGAATTCTTCACCGTCCTGAACTGAAACTCTGTCCCCATCAAACACCAATTCCACATTCCCCGTCCCCATCATCACCCACAGCCTCTGGCCTCTACCATATATACCCTACTATGTATAAAATAGATAACTGATGAGAACCTCCTGCGTATCATAAAAAAGAAGACACAGTCTGTTTGTAGGGCACCTATTAAGTTAGCCCTAAAAATGCGTTCCAGTATGCATGGTGCTGTGTTGTCGCTTCAGCCGTGTCTGACTCTTTGTGACCCCATGGACTGTAGACCACCAGGCTCCTCTGTCTATAGGATTCTGCAGGCAAGAATATTGGAATGGGTTGTATGCCCTCCTCCGGGGGATCTTCCCAACTCAAAGATGGAACCTGCATCTCTTATGTCTCCTGCATTGGCAAGTGGGTTCTTTACCACTAGCGTAGCACCAACTGGGGAGCCCCCAGTGTGCATTAGCAGCAGCAGTGTGGCAGTGTTAGTTGCTCAGTTGTGTCGGACTCTGTGCGACCCCACCAACTATAGCCCACCAGGCTCCCCTGTCCCTGGGATTCTCCAGGCAAGAACACTGGAGTGGATTGCCTTTCCCTTCTCCAGCCAATATGGGTTAGAGGTAGACAAATACTGCTTGATTCCACTTATATGAGATACCTAGAATAATTTGAATTCATACAGTCAGAAAGTACATTGGTAATTCATTTAATTTTTTAACTCCAAAAAAACTTTTCCTCTTTCTGAGCAACATCATATGAAATTGTGACTTAGATGAGCTAATTGTATTTTTCCAATAGGCAATAATGTTTGTGCTTGTGTGCATGTGCACAAAACCTAATCTATTTCAAATGTGTGTTTTCATCTGTGCGTGCGTGTGTACTAAGTCGCTTTAGTTGTGTCTGACTCTTTGAGACCCTATGGACTGTAACCTGCCAGGCTCCATCGTCCATGGGACTCTCCAGGCAAGAATACTGGAGTGAGTTGCCATACCCTCCTCTAGGGGATCTTCCTGACCCAGGGATCCAACCAGCGTCTCCTGGGTCTCCTGCATTGCAGGCAGAGTCGTTACTGCTGAGCCACCAGGGAAGCCGTATTCATCTATGTTCTAACTCAAATCGCTTTGTGTGCCACGCCAGTGGAACTCTGCATAAAACAAAGCTACTGTTCTGTAGGCCTGGAGTTGGCCACACTGAATGCACAGCTCAGGAAATACACTGGTGTGCAGGCCTCCGTGAGGAAACCAAACCAAAACATACTCTTTTTTTGATACTGTAACTCTAGATCCAGCCTGGCATGGCCTCGACTGGATATTTCTTGATACGTGTGTGTTCAAGGAGGGGAGCTTTTTGCTTAAGAGTTACAACCCAGAACTGGACTTCCTGATCTGTAAACTGGGGTCCAAAATCCCTAGTGATCAGACCGTGTTTTTGGTTACAGGCAGCAGAAACTGACTCTACGTTAAACAACAAATGGTGTGCATTGAACTGTGGCGGCTGGGAGCTCAAAAAACGGAAGGCATAAGAACAGTCTCGGAACACGGGCAGCAGCCACGGGACCTCGAAGGGTCAGGCTGCAGGACCCACACTGCAGGGCCCCCCTCGGGAGCCAGGTAAGGCGTAGATAGTGCTCCAGATGTTCCAGGTGAATACACGTCTCTGCATCACCAGCTCAGACCTCAAAATCCTGGCACTGAGTGTCTGATGGGCTGCATCAACAGAGGAGAGGGATGGGGAAAGTTAACCCCCTTGGTTCTACCGTGTAATACATACTACGTTGACCGTGGCCGCAATGACAGGCGCGTCCCCCAGGGGATGTGCTGCTGCTGCTGTTCAGTCGCTCATTCATGTCTGACTCTTTGTGACCCCAGGGACTGTAGCCTGCCAGGCTCCTCTGTCCATGGGATTTCCCAGGCAAGAATACTGGGGTGGGTTGCCATTTTTTACTCCACCCAAGGGGTGTGCATGGTGCTAACTGGAATAAGGCTGCTGATGCTGGACAGCTAAAAGAGGAACAATCCTTACTCTGACCTTTCCAAGGTCAATTTCAATTATTTGAAATTAATTTGTACCTGATAGAGTGCCTGGTACCTGATTAAATAATTCCATGGATGGCCTGGGCAAACATATGAAAACCTTTAAAGAGAGAGAGAAAGAGGAACTCTAACTTAAAGTGAAATACCAGTAATCTTCCTGGGAGAACTTGAAAGGTGCAGTAGAGTTGCTCTTTAAAAGCTTTCTCTTTTCTAGACCAAGCCACCAATTACGAACAAAGCAGTTTTTAACACGTGGCTTCTGCATATAGAGCCAGCGCTGAGGCTAGCTGTTAGAGGTGGCACTTATATTGCCAAAGGACATTTAGATGGAAAACAGCACACTTTCCAGAATGACTGTGTCCTCAAGGAAGGACATGGAACTCTGGACTCTACCGCCCAGCCAACACTGTGAACCAGAAGGTCCACCACCTGGGTCCCCTGAGAGTCTGATCTAAGATGGAAAGAAAGATAAAATGTCACAGCAGAAGGTTTAAAACTAAGGGCTAACCTTGCTAAAAGACCCTAGACCATGTTTCCTTCTGGATAGAGTAGAAATGATGCTTCAGTTAGAGTTTTTAGTAGAGCAAAACAAAAATGGCATTCTTTTCTCTGGAAGTCCCCCAATATCCAACTTATGGTTACCTTTTAGGATTCTTACTGCCAGCTTGCAGTCTGGGGCCCAGTCAGCTTTAAGAATTATCTGGGAGTTTGCTAATGGGACAGACCCCTGGAACCTACCCAAAGATCTTAGTCCAGAGGACTCAGAGAGATCCAAAGATCTGCATTTCCCCCAAGTCCCCATTCAGGGAGTCTCTGACCTGGTGGCCTAGTCTGAGTTTACTTTTTCTTGCCATGGAGAAAGCTTGCTAGAACAAGTTTTATAAAAATGGGGCCTGCTAGGCTAAATAAAATTTCACAGGGAGTGTTAAGAAACCCTGAATTATAAAAGCACAGAATGTAGTAAATGTTTAAGGAAATTAACTCATGCAGGTATCTTTTCCCATGAGGATGGTTGTTGTGCTGGTTGAAAATCATTTTCAGTTTAACAGGCCTCTTAAAGGCCTCAACTAAGTAACAAGTTGCTATATTGGCTCAAATTATTGTGCTTATCAAATGACAGTTCTAGCTAATGTGCGCTCACTCGGTGCTCTGGGCTCTGGGTTTTACACACCTGATTACATTTAATTCCCAAGAAACCCCATCAGACGTGATATTGTGGTTCCATTTCACAGCAGAGAAAACGGAATCTTAGTAAGATCTTGGCCAAGTCAAGATCAGGATTCAAATCAAGTCTGTGTGACCCTAGAGTCTATTAACCTCTGTAATGTGCTTGGCAGGACCATCAGGGCATTTTAAAATTCATGGTTCCAAGTGTGATGCTGATATTCTCACCTGCCATCCTTGGTATACATCAGATTATTGAGGGTCTTCTAGGACTTTTCCCATATAGATTAAAGTGAAAGTGAAAGTCACTCAGTCGTGTCGGACTCTTTTCGACATCATGGACTATAGCCCACCAGGCTCCTCTGTCCATGGAATTCTCCAGGCAAGAATACTGGAGTGGGTTGCCATTTCCTTCTCCAGGGGATCTTCCCGACCCAAGGATTGAACCCAGGTCTTGGGCATTGCAGGCAGACTCTTCACCGACTTAGGTCCCAGGGAAATCGATCTAAATTGCTGAAATAGACTTCAATCATATAGGTTAAGGGAACACCAAAGGCAGGCTTGGCAGGAGAAAATGCCACAAAATGACAGTATGCACCCGTGCACCCTGCTAACTGGAGCCAAAGTGAAAGCTTTCTTGCTAGAGAGAAGCGGTGTGAGATGCAGCAAAATGAAAACAGCTCACGTCCTTGACCTGGCGAGTCTACTTCTAGCGATGTATCCTAGAGGCATGTGCATGTATATGCTCCGTCGCCTCAGTCATGTCCAATTTTTTGAGACCCCATGGACCATGGCCCACCAGGTTCCTCTGTCCATGGGATTATTCTGGCAAGAATACTGGAGTGGGTTGCCAGTTCCTTCTCCAGGGGATTTCCCAACCCAGGGCTCGAACCTGCATCTCCTGTGGCTCCCACATTGGCAGGTTGATTCTTTACCACTGAGCCACCCCGGGAAAGTCTACTTCTAGTAATTTATCCTGCAGACATAATCATGGATGAAAGAAGATTCATTTCTGGGTTGTTTATAATAGTGAAATTTGAAACCAATGTAAATATCCAACTGTAGGGAGTTACTGAAATAAATTCTAGTACCTGCATATACCAGGACATGCTACAGCCATTTAAACAGCTGCTCCAGACATTCAACCATAGGAAAGTTGTTCACCATATGTTGCATACATTTTTTAAAAGGGATTATACAGAATTGTCCAATAAAGGACAGAAATGGTATGGACCTAACAGAAACAGAAGATATTAAGAAGAGGTGGCAAGAATACACAGAAAAACTATATCGAAAAGATCTTCATGACCCAGATAATCACGATGGTGTGATCACTTACCTAGAGACAGATATCCTGGAATGCGAAGTCAAGTGGGCCTTAAGAAGTGTCACTATGAACAAAGCTAGTGAAGGTGATGGAATTCCAGTTGAGCTATTTCAAATCCTAAAAGATGATGCTGTGAAAGTGCTATATTCAATATGCCAGATAATTTGGAAAACTCAGCAGTGGCCACAGGACTGGGAAAGATCAGTTTTCATTCCAATCCCAAAGAAAGGCAATGCCAAATAATGCTCAAACTACCTCACAATTGCTCTCATCTCACATGCTAGTAAAGTAATGCTCAAAATTCTCCAAGCCAGGCTTCAACAGTATGTGAATCATGAACTTCCAGGTGTTCAAGCTGGATTTAGAAAAAGCAGAGGAACCAGAGATTAAATTGCCAACATCCATGAGATCATTGAAAAAAGAGCAAGAGAGTTCCAGAAAAACATCTATTTCTGTTTTACTGACCATGCCAAAGCCTTTGACTGTGTGGATCACAACAAACTGTGGAAAAGACATGGGAATACCAGACCACCTGACCTGCCTCCTGAGAAATCTGTATGCAGGTCAAGAACAGTTAGAACTGGATATGGAACAACAGACTGGTTCCAAGTCAGGAAAGGAATACATCACGGCTGTATATTGTCACCCTGCTTATTTAACTTCTATGCAGAGTGCATCATGAGAAATGCTGGATTGGATGAAGCACAAGCTGGAATCAAGATTGCTGGGAGAAATATCAATAACCTCAGATATGCAGGTGACACCACCCTTATGGCAGAAAGCGAAGAGGAACTAAAGGGCCTCTTGATGAAAGTGAAAGAGGAGAGTGAAAAAGTTGGCTTAAAGCTCAACATTCAGAAAACTAAGATCATGGCATCTGGTCCCATCACTTCATGGCAAATAGATGGGGAAGCATTGGAAACAGTGACAGACTTTATCTTTTTGGGCTCCAAAATCACTGCAGATGGTGACTACAGCCGTGAAATTAAAAGACACTTGCTCCTTGGAAGAAAAGTCATGACTAACCAGACAGTATATTAGAAAGCAGAGACATTACTTTGTTGACAAAGGTCCATCTAGTCAAAGCTATGGTTTTTCCAGTAGTCATGTATGGATGTGAGAGTTGGACTATAAAGAAAGCTGAGCGCTGAAGAATTGATGCTTTTGAACTGTGGTGCTGGAGAAGACTCTTGATGTCTGGACTTGATGTCTGTTAGAGTCCCTTGGACAGCAAGGAGATCCAACCAGACCATCCTAAAGAAAATCAGTTCTGAATATTCATTGAAAGGACTGATGCTGAAGCTGAAACTCTTAATACTTTGGCCACCTGATGTGAAGAACTGACTCATTGGAAAAGACCCTCATGCTGGGAAAGATTGAAGGCAGGAGGAGAAGGGGACAGCAGGGGATGAGATGGTTGGGTGGCATCACCGACTCAATGGACATGAGTTTGAGTAAACTCCGGGAGCTGGTGATGGACAGGGAACCCTGGCGTGCTGCAGTTCATGGGGTCGCAAGGAATCAGACACGACTGAGTGACTGAACTGAAGTGAACTGTAAAGAATTTTAAGAAGAATGTGATCCCATTTTGACACTGCAAAAGAATTTTTAAAAAAGAAAATAGTAAGTTTTGTGTTCAATTTTTACTATTCTCTTTTCTTGCTCATGTTTTATTAACGTTTCCATAATGACTGTTTTACCTTTGTAGAAAGAGAAAAATCGTAACTTTATTCAAACCATATAAACTATGAGGGTAATAGACAACTTGAATGCATTTGGGTGTTGCAAGGCTCTGACACCATCATGTCTGCTCCCCCCGCCCCCGCCCCTGCTATCTCTCAGATCTCTGCCGTCTGACCAACTCAGCACTCCAGACAGTGACGAGGATTCACGGCATTCTAAACAGAGGTGCTCAGAGTCTTCTGGAGATATGAAAATCCGCATTTGCTGTTTCAGTTACGTCCTGAAAAGTCTGACCTCCCTACTTGGAATTAGAGGGTGCTCTTGACTCGTGTGCTTCCAGCCCTCCAGCCCTGGCTGAGTCTTACATGTCCCCCAGTCGTGCTTTTTTTTTTTTTTTTTTACTGGGTGCCAGGGGAAGGTGATGCTGTAGGCTTAAACTGCTCCAAAAAGCCTGGAAGAACTATAGAGCTAAGAAAGAGGGGGAAAAAAACCCAGGCTGACACGCCATGGTGAGGCCAGTCGTGCTTTTTAGGAGAAACCAAAAAGCAAGCTGAAGAGGCACCAGGTCTGGAAGGATTCCGCAAGCTGGACAGTGAGAAAGGGGAACGAACCTGTGTTCTGGTTTCCCAAGGTCTTGCCAGCCAGGCTGTCGCAGAGCCTTAGTCTGGGCCAGTCAGGCCTCACGAAGCCCCTCTGTGCCAGCAAGCCTGTCTCTCTTGAGATACTGTATTGACCTGCCCTCAAGGAGACCCTCATCCAGTGGGAGAGGTGAGTGGTCAGATGGCCCCTCCTGGTTGGCGGTACACGAAGGGTGGGTGCAGCCCCCCCTGGGAGCACCGAGGACGGGCCTTCACCCACATTTGGAGGCTCAGGGAATCTTCCCCAAGGAGGTAACGCTTAACACTGACATTCCTTTAGCACTGAAGTGGAGAGCAGGTCCTGTACTCTTTCTCCTAGAAGGGACAGGGTAATGTTCTCAACCTCCACTGAATCATCTGAAGTGATTCTGAAGTCACTTTCTGGGGAAGTTGGGGGCTGGGGCTCTAGAACCCTTGTCAGATAATCAGACAAGACCTAAGAAAAGTCAGGAAGGGAAATAAGCCTGGGGATGTGGGGTACAGCAACCAGACTCAAAGCCAGGCTTCGAGTCTGACCCAGTCTCTGATGACGGGGCGGGACCAAGAGGGAGAGTAGGAGCCAGCTTGGCTGTGGGCAGGGGTAGGGCGGAGGCGGAGAGTCGGAAGCACAGGGAGCCGTAGACGGCGAAGTGGTGCAGCTCGGGGAAGGCCACCAGGGGGAGCTCGAGGTAGCTATTGCTACTGCAATTTGGTCCCTTGCGATTGTGGCTTTGTTTTTTGTTTTCCTTCTTTTTTTTTTTTAATTGGAAGAAAATTACTTTACAATGTAGTGTTGGTTTTTGCCATACAACAACGTGAATTAGTCATAATTTTATATATCTCCACCCTCCCTCTTGAGCCTCCCGCTTCCCCCAACTCCACCCCTTTGCTGCTAGGTCACTTCAGTCGTGTCCGACTCTGTGCGACCCCATAGACGGCAGCCCACCAGGCTCCCCCGTCCCTGGGATTCTCCAGGCAAGAACACTGGAGTGGGGTGCCATTTCCTCCTCCAATGCATGAAAGGGAAAAGTGAAAGTGAAGTCGCTCAGTCGTGTCCGGGACCCTCAGCGACCCCATGGACTGCAGCCTTCCAGGCTCCTCCATCCATGGGATACTCTTCTAGGCAAGAGTACTGGAGTGGGGTGCCATTGCCTCCACCCCTCTAGGTCATCACAGAGGCAGCACTAGGCTGGGTTCCCTGTGTTATACAACAATTTCCCACTAGCTTTCTGTTTTACACATGTTAGTTGCTCAATCATGTCCAACTCTTTGTGACCCTGTGGACTGTAGCCCTCCGGGCTGTCTGTCCATGGTATTCTCCAAGCAAGAATACTAGAGTGGGTAGTCATTCCCTTCTCCAGGGGATCTTCCAGGATCTTCCAGGAATCAAACCTGGGTCTTCTGTGTTGCAGGCAGATTCTTTACCGTGTGAGCCACCAGGGAAACCCATTTTATGCATGATCATGTATATATACATGAGAGCAGTATATATGTCAATGATACATTCTCAGTTTGTCCCACACTCGCCTTCTCCTGCTGTGCCCACAAATCCAATGCTCATTGCAACACTAATTACAGTAGCTGTGATTATGGTTTTAAGGTTCTTCAGCCTTTGGTGTCAGGAGGAGTAAAACCCTTTACAAGACCCAACCAGGCATTGAGAGAAGAGAGGGACCAGGACAGAGGAAATGCTGTTTGACATTAACCCTAATAGGGTATGCATGACTTAACAAGGCTGGCGAGGAAGAGCAGAGATGCCTTCACATGGTTAGTGGCTAAAGAGAGACCAGTCTGTGAATTTCCCCAAGGTCAGCCATGCACTCCACTCTCCTGACAGCTTGCCTCGATCCATCGCCCCTCCTGAGCTGTTTCCAGAGACGTGTTCCCTTTACTTCACATCTTTGGTATCCATCAGCGTGAGGGAACCTTCCCCAACCACCCAGCCAGGAAGTCCTGTCCTGCGCTCTCTCTCTCTCTCAAACAGGCTTGTGCGTCCACAAGCGTTGTGTCTATTGATACTGACCTCTGGGTCCACTGTTTGCTTCTTGCTCGTTGGTTTCTCTCCCACTTGTGTTTCCAGGGCTGGAGCTTGTCTTGTTCATCACAACCTGGTGCTTAGAACAGCGGCTGGCATGTGGTGTGGCTCGATTTTAAAAAAGCACTGAATGAGTGAGAAGTGATTGTGTCTGAGGGGAGGAAAACAAGCTCTGGACTCAGATGCAGACACACCTTAGGACTGAGCCCAACTCCACCACTTACCCTTGGGTGAACTTTGGGTCTTGACTTGTAAGACGGGTTATGCAAAAACTGTGGATTTGCAAAGAGCCTAGTGTCAGAGAGGATTCAAACCCTGGAGTGTCCATTATTGACTACAACCCTCTAGACCAGTACTGCCGTAAGAAGCTTGGTGCTGATGGAAATGTTCTGTGTCCAAAATGGCAGCCACTGGCTATGTGTGACTGCTGAGTGCTTGAAATGCTTGTAGCTGAGGAACTGAAATTTTCATTTTATTTCATTTCACTTTGCTTTCAATTTAAACAGCCACATGTGGCTAGTGGCTACCATACTGGACAGTAGAATCCCAGAGACCCTTATTTGTTCCTTTGCTAATGCTTTTCTCCCACACACAGATGGAGTTTCTCTGTGCCTCAGTTTCCTTATCTTCAGTTCAGTCGCTCAGTCGTGTCCAATTCTTTGCGACTCCGTGAATCGCAGCACGCCAGGCCTCCCTGTCCATCACCAACTCCTGGAGTTCACTCAGACTCACGTCCATCAAGTCAGTGATGCCATCCAGCCATCTCATCCTCTGTCATCCCCTTCTCCTCCTGCCCCCAATCCCTCCCAGCATCAGGGTCTTTTCCAATGAGTCAACTCTTCGCATGAGGTGGCCAAAGTACTGGAGTTTCAGCTTTAGCATCATTCCTTCCAAAGAACACCCAGGGCTGATCTCCTTAAGAATGGACTGGTTGGATCTCCTTGCAGTCCAAGGGACTCTCAAAAGTCTTCTCCAACACCACAGTTCAAAAGCATCAATTCTTCGGCACTCAGCTTTCTTCACAGTCCAACTCTCACATCCATACATGACGACAGGAAAAATCATAGCCTTGAATAGACAGACCTTTGTTGGCAAAGTAATGTCTCTGCTTTTTAATATGCTATCTAGGTTGCTCATAACTTTTCTTCCAAGGAATAAGCATCTTTTAATTTCATGACAGCAATCACCATCTCCAGTGATTTTGGAGCCCAAAAAAATAAAGTCAACCACTGTTTCCACATCTATTTCCCATGAAGTGATGGGACCAGATGCCATGATCTTTGTTTTCTGAATGTTGAGATTTAAGCCAACTTTTTCACTCTCCACTTTCATCAAGAGGCTTTTTAGTTCTTCTTCACTTTCTTCCATAAGGGTGGTGTCATCTGCATATCTGAAGTTATTGATATTTCTCCCGGAAATCTTGATTCCAACTTGTGCTTCTTCCAGCCCAGCATTTCTCATGATGTACTCTGCATAGAAGTTAAATAAGCAGGATGACAATATACAGCCTTGACGTACTCCTTTTCCTATTTGGAACCAGTCTGTTGTTATAAGACCCCATAAAACTAAAGGCTTTGTTTTCTGGTGAATCTCCATTATCTAGAATGTATTGGCACATAGTAGGCACTCAATACATATTTCTTGAAAGAATAAATAAGTGGATTGATTTGAATACAGGACTTGGATAAAAATCAAGAGTCACAGACTCAAACTCTTTGGGGAGCTTGACAGGCAAAGCAAATGCATGAAGGGTGATGGTGTAAAAGGGAAGGAGACCGAGGACTGGGGCAGACTGAAGAGAACATGCCCCAGGGGAGGCGTTCAGAGTCATTTCCCCGGAGCAGGGACAGCACAAGGAGCGCTGTGGTCCAAGCAGAACTCCCATAACTAAAGGACACCCACAGGTGGTGACTCTGGAGGGCTTCCTTGCTCTATAATGACGAGTCTCTGGCTCCACTTTCCAGAGGTTCAACCCTAGGCATCCTCTGAATGGGAAGCATCTAGGATCCAGAGCTCAGAAAACCAGCACCGTAGATGCTGCTGCTGAATGAAGGCATAGTCATTCAGGTTCTCACTCAGTACAGATCTTCCTGAGGGAACAGAATGGTGCCTCAGAACTTACATGTGCCCAAAAAAAAAGAAAGAAAGAAAAGAATGAAATGTGACTGGCTTGAGAAACAGGAACGTCAGTCTGGGAGTCGCAGCTGAGTTGACAGCAATGGCAGGGAAAGGGCATGTCTAGAAGGAAGTCTTCTCTTGGACAGGGTTTGTGTTCCGAATACAGAGCATGGAGTCAGAATTCATGAGCTCAGCCTGGGCCATTTACTGGTTTTCTTGAAGAGACCAGCAGGTAGAGTGACCCACACCACGGAAACTGCCGTTTCTTGCTCTCCTCCCAGCCATGCACAGGTGCGTTTACATGGGCACCGTGCAGGTGAACACGGTACTGGCAGGGCTTCTCTGACGTCAGCTCACCTCGTTTGCCTTTCACCAGTGCCCCGATGGTACCAGGAATCCTGCTCTAAGAGTCAGCATCCTTCGTGTGAGTCGTAGCTGTGTGATCTGGGTCACCTCTGGGCAGTAATTAGGTCGATGAGTTCTTCCCACTAAAAGAGTCTATGTCATTCATTGATTCTAAATCAGAAGTGGCTCACTGGAACAGACCTCAGATGTGATTTCTTGGGCCTACTTGTTTTTGTTTTTTTTTTTTAAGTTAGTTAATGTATTAGTTTTCTACTGCTGCTGTAACAAATGCAGTGGTTTAAAACAACACAAATTCATTACCTTACAGGATGGAGGGTGAAAGTCTGACTTAGGTCTCACTGGGCTAAGCAGGGGGCTATGTTACTTCCTGAAGAGTCTAGGAGAGAATCCTTTTCCTTGCCTTTCCCAGTTCTAGAGGCCACTCATATTCCTTGGCTTGTGGCCTCCTTCCTCCATTTTTCAAAACCAGAAACGTTTCATCTCTCTGTGTCTTTTTCCTACAGTCACTGATCATGTTTCCCATTGACTGCCTCCCTCTTCCACTTCTAAGGACCCTTGTGATTACACTGGGTCCATCCAAGTTTTCAAGATAATCTCAGTATTTTAAGGGTACTTGACTATATTCTGCCTAGCATAGTAGGCATTTCTAGGCATTTTCCTAGCACAGACTGCGTTTCCTTTTTTTGCAACATATAAATCTTGCTTTTTATTTTTTAAAAAAGATCTAGCAACAGTGGACCCCAACCTTACACTACCAGGCTCCCATTACAGTATGGCAGCGATGAGCTTAGACTCAGCTGCTTCTAGTTTGCCCTAGTCCCCACCCCTACTTATAACCTACCTGCCTAATGTCCGGAATAAAGTACCGTTTACCCTTGCCTTGAGTTACTGTTTTTCCCACCAAGCTCGCTTCTCTCATCTGCATTTTTCTGCTGGCCTCTTCAGCCTTTGAGCCTGCAGCATCTCTTCTTAATTCTTAGGAGATGTCAATGTTACCATTCTTGTTGTTTGTCCATATCAGAAAAATTACATAGCTGTGTATGCAACTGACCCTACCCAACATGTGACATGGGAAAGGGGAGCTCAGTGTTGTATGCAACTCAGGAACTCACCAGCTCATTGCTGGTCTTTGAGGAAGGAGAAATGAGTCAGATACGCTCACAGCAATGAACAAAGCTAACAAGAACCACCATCTCTGGTGTGCCAGGGACTGCACTCTGTGCTTGCCATTTTATTTCACTGAGTCTTCACAATCACTTAATGAGGTTGATGCCATTATTTGGCTCCCCCCACTTCCCTCTGAAAATTGTGGCACAGAGAAATTAGGTTGCCCAAGTTCACACAGCTGGTGTGTAACAAGTTGGGATTCAAAAGTGTTATTTTGATTCCAGAGTCTGAGTCTTGATTCCTATAAATTCTGCCTTTAGAGTGAAAGAACTGTCTATGGTTACAAGCTTTTGAGGGATTAAATTTAGGAAGATGAGCTGGTCCAGAACAATCATTCTACCAGGACTCCAGAATAGATTTGAGTCCCTCTGAGTTCCCAGGTTTACACAGGAAGCCACGGAAACAGGAACAAGGGCTTTCTGTCAGAGGGTCCTGCCCTCGGGAGAATTCTGGCCGTGAAGTTGTCTAGGTTGTCTGGGAGTACAAGCTGCTGGCAAGAGGGCCTGAAACTCTATAATAGATAACAAGAACAGTGGTGGAGGTTGGGGAGGAGGGGGGGTAGTTTATTTTGCAAGAACCTGTCACTTCTGTTGGCTTTTCACACTTTAAATTTAGAACTGTGAACCTATGTAACCTCCCTGGTTTAAAGATAAAGCAGACCCTCTAGTTCTAGACAGGGTGGAAGGATATGGGTCTGCAGAGGCGTATCAGACAGCTGGCCACACGCTCTAGCATGCTGCCACCCGAGTTTAATTTGGGGCTTCTTCCTGTGGCAAACGGGAGACTGATTTCTTGCTAAGTGTAAATAGAGTCATATTAGCCAGAACAAATAAAGTGTAGACAATTCTTCTTAATGGGGGCAGATGAGACCTCATAGGAGCAAACTGACCAAAGCGTTCGTATAACCTGGTGAGAACTCTGTGACTCAGTACCTCTGTGTTCCCATTTTCCAGGGGCGGCCCTGAAGTTTGCCTGCTGTGTTAGTGTATTGTTAACTGGGCCCCTTCCACTTTCAGAAACTTCCAGCTTGGTCAACAACATATATGATCACCCTCCAATGAATAAGTACCATCGACATACGTGTACTACCATGTGTAAAATCCATAGCTAGTGGGAGGCTGCTGTGTAGCACCGGGAGTGCAGCCCCGTGCTCTCTGATGGCCTAGGGATGGTGTAGGGCTCGGGGTGCAAAGGAGGTTCCGAAGGAGGGGATATGGGTATACATATAGCCAGTTCATGTTGCTGTACAACAGAAACAACACATCATCATAAAGCAATTATCCTCCAGTTAAAAATAAACTTAAAATAATCTCTGTGAATAAATAAGTTTCAGAATAAATACTTGATATCATGTTATAGGCATATCTCATTTTATTGTGCTTTGTAGATATTGCATTTTTTTAATTGAAGGTTTGTGGCAACCCTGTGTTGAGCAAATCTAATGGTACCATCTTCCCAAAAGCATTTGTTCACTTCGTGTCTCTGTATCATATTTTGGGAGTTCTCATAATATTTCAAAGCTTGATTATACTTGTTATGGTGATCTGGGCTCTTACAATGACACACTGAAGTCTCAGGTTAGCATTTTTGGCAATAAAACATTTTAAAATTAAGGTATGTACATTCTTTCTTTTTTTTTTTTAATTTTATTTTATTTTTAAACTTTACATAAAGACTACAGTTTAAATGTAAACATAATTTTTATATGTCCCAGGAAACCAAAAACTTCACGTGACTTGCTTTATTGTGAAATTTATTGTGGTGGTCTGAAACCAAACCCACAATGCCTCTGAGGTCTGCCTGCATCTGTCTTTTTTGTTTTGATTCCCAAGAGAAACAGACAAAATTAATCCGTGACTGAGAGCATCATAGAAAGTTAGAGCTGAAAAGAAGCTCTAGAAATTTTCTGGAGAAAGGGAACAAACCTGTGACACCTGTACTTTATGCCAGACACGGTTCAGGCACAAGGCACGAGCATTTGCCCCACGACTGCCCAGAGAGACGCTGAGCATTAACGGCTTCTGTCAAAGATGAGGAAACTCCATAAAGGGCTCAAGGCCAGACACCCAGTTGATGGTATGCCTCTGATTGGAGCCTAAGCCGGGAATTCTCCATCTCTGGACCCCGCAATCTCTTCCTTACCCCAGGCCTCCTCTTCTTCTTCCCCTTGACATTCTGGGGACAAATGAAAGAGGAATGGCATATGCACCCTGGAAGAGTTATGGACTTTTTACTGTTGTTGTGCTATGATCTGAATGGTCTTGTCCCCCAGAGCTGATTTGTTGAAATCCTGACCCCCAGTGTGCTGGTATTAGAAGACAGGGCTGTTAGGAGAGGTTTAGATCAAAACCTCTTGCAAATAGGATCAGTGCCCTGATAAAAGAGACCCTAGAGAGTTTCCTCTCCCCTTCTACCACACGAGGACATAGTGAACATGTGTTATGAGCCGGGAAGGGGGCTCGCATCAGAACACAATCGTGCTGGCGCCTTGATCGTGAACTTCCAGGCCCCAGAACTGTGAGAGAAAATTTCTGTGGTTTTAAGCCCCCCAGTCTGCAGTGTTTTGTTTCAGCAGCCTGAACTAAGACAGGCTGCAAGCAACAGAACCCAACTTTGTGCTATCTGAGCAATAGGGTAGTTTATTAGGAGGATACAGGGTAACTCATATTATTCAAAAGGATGGTTTAAGAACCAGACTTGAGTACAAAGATGCTGGACAACTCCAGGGGTCTCCACAGCAGAGGGACATAGATTTCTTCAGGGTCTCAGGATAAAATGAGTGAAGGCTGGTCATTCTCTCCCCTACTTTACTCCTCTCCTGGGCCCCCATCCCATCCCCACTCAGCCTGAGCCACCAGCCTGTCATCCAGGTGAGTGTCTCCTTACCAGTGGGCACTGTCAGGGGAGTCAGTGAGCAGCAGCTACTAACCCCCCATTAGCATTGCTAACCTGTTTTTTCTTTTTTTTTAATTATAGAAAAGTGTAGATACACCAAGAATCATTATTTATTTATTTTTAAAGATCTAATGAAATGAGAGCTTATCATAAAAATAATAAAACTGAGAAGGAAATTTGATTGTTTCCGTGGCCTGTAACATTTTAAAATAACAAGTGGAATTATGGCTGATAAAGTTACATTATTGCTTATTATCAGGAAAAGCAACATGAGGACATTTCATGGACAGTGGGGGCATTAACATATTTCAAGGAGCTATATACCTTAAATTATATAGATATGTCAAACATATCTCAATAAAACTGGAAGATATAATGAAAAACAAAAAACACTCCCTAAAACATCTTACCTATATCAATACAACCTATGCAAGGTTAAACATCTCCCATTTAACAATGTTTCTCTGAAATCAGATTGATTATATTCTTTGCAGCCAAAGATGCAGAAGCTCTATAGAGTCAGCAAAAACAAAACCGGGAACTGACTGTGGCTCAGATCATGAACTCCTTATTGCCAAATTCAGACTGAAATTGAAGAAAGTGGAGAAAACCACTAGACCATTCAGGTATGACCTAAATCAAATCCCTTATGACTATACAGTGGAAGTGAGAAATAGATTTAAGGGCCTAGATCTAATAGATAGAGTGCCTGATGAACTATGGACTGAGGTTCGTGACATTGTACAGGAGACAGGGATCAAGACCATCCCCATGGAAAAGAAATGCAAAGAAGCAAAATGGCTGTCTGGGGAGGCCTTACAAATAGCTGTGAAAAGAAGAGAAGTGAAAAGCAAAGCAGAAAAGGAAAGATATGCCCATTTGAATGCAGAGTTCCAAAGAATAGCAAGGAGAGAGAAGAAAGCCTTCCTCAGCAATAAGTGCAAAGAAATAGAGGAAAACAATAGCATGGGAAAGACTAGCGATCTCTTCAAGAAACTTAGAGATACCAAGGGAACATTTCATGCAAAGATGGGCTCAGTAAAGGACAGAAATGGTATGGACCTAACAGAAGCAGAAGAGATTAATAAGAGGTGGCAAGAATACACAGAAGAACTGTACAAAAAAGATCTTCACGACCCTGATAATCATGATGGTGTGATCACTCACCTAGAGCCAGACATCCTGGAATGTGAAGTCAAGTGGGCCTTAGGAAGCATCACTATGAACAAAGCTAGTGGAGGTGATAGAATTCCAGTTGAGCTATTTCAAATCCTGAAAAGTGATGCTGTGAAAGTGTTGCGCTCAATATGCCAGCAAATTTGGAAAACTCAGCGGTGGCCACAGGACTGGAAAAGGTCAGTTTTCATTCCAATCCCTAAGAAAGGCAATGCCAAAGAATGCTCAAACTACCTCACAATTGCACTCATCTCACACACTAGTAAAGTAATGCTCAAAATTCTCCAAGCCAGGCTTCAGCAATATGTGAACTGTGAACTTCCAGATGTTCAAGTTGGTTTTAGAAAAGGCAGAGGAACCAGAGACCAAATTGCCAACATCCGCTGGATCATGGAAAAAGTGAGAGTTCCAGATAAATAAACATCTATTTCTACTTTATTGACTATGCCAAAGCCTTTGATTGTGTGGATCACAACAAACTGTGGAAAATTCTGAAAGCGATGGGAATACCAGACCACCTGACCTGCCTCTTGAGAAACCTGTATGCAGGTCAGGAAGCAACAGTTAGAACTGGACATGGAACAACAGTCTGGTTCCAAATAGGAAAGGGAGTATGTCAAGACTGTATATTGTCACCCTGCTTATTTAACTTGTACGCAGAGTACGTCATGCGAAATGCTGGGTTGGAGGAAGCACAAGCTGGAATCAAGATTGCCGGGAGAAATATCAGTAACCTCAGATATGCAGATGACACCACTCTTATGGAAGAAAGTGAAGAAGAACTCAAAAGCCTCTTGATGAAAGTGAAAGAGGAGAGTGAAAAACTTGGCTTAAAGCTCAACATTCAGAAAATGAAGATCATGGCATCTGGTCCCATCATTCCATGGGAAATAGACAGGGAAACAGTGGAAACAGTGGTTGACTTTATTGTTTTGGGCTCCAAAGTCACTGCGGATGGTGATTGCAGCCATGAAATTAAAAGACACTCCTTGGAAGGAAAGTTATGACCAATCTAGATAGCATATTAAAAAGCAGAGCCATTACTTTGCTGACAAAGGTCCGTCTAGTCAAGGCTATGGTTTTTCCAGTGGTCATGTATGGATGTGAGAGTTGGACTATAAAGATGGCTGAGCACAGAAAAATTGATGCTTTTGAACTGTGGTGCTGGAGAAGACTCTTGAGAGTCCCTTGGACTGCAAGGAGTTCCAACCAGTCCATCCTAAAGGAGATCAGTCCTGGGTGTTCATTGGAAGGACTGATGTTGAAGCTGAAACTCCAGTGCTTTGGCCACCTGATGCGAAGAGCTGACTCATTTGAAAAGACCCTGATGCTGGGAAAGATTGAGTGTAGGAGGAGAAGGGGACGACAGAGGATGAGATGGTTGGACAGCATCACCAACTCAGTGCACATGGGTTTGGGTGGACTCCGGGAGTTGGTGATGGACAGGGAGGCCTGGCGTGCTGTGGTTCATGGGGTCGCAAAGAGTTGGACACAACTGAGCGACTGAACTGAACAATGTTTCTCATGCAATTCAACATTAAATAATTTTTGATTCAACCCTAATAAATTTTGGCATCTCTCTCTTTATAATAGCAAAGAACAAATCCTTTGAGATTTTCAAGTTAATTTGAGATCAAAATTATATTTTGTATAGGGTTTGTATTGGATAAGGCAAAACACCAAAAACTGTCAAAATGACAAAATATTTGAGAACTCAAAGACAAAAATTCCTTTCTTTCATAGCCTAAAGAATATGGTTGGTACACATTGTTCTAGGGCTTCCCAGGTGGCTCAGGGGTTAAGAATCCTCCTACCAATGAAGAAAATGCAGAAGACGCAGGTTCCAACCCTGGGTTGAGAAGATCCCCTGGAGTAGGAAATGGCAACCCACTCCAGTATTCTTGCCTGGGAAATCTCATGGACAGAGAAGCCTGGTGGGCTACAGTTCATAGGGTCGCAAAGAGTCAGACACAACTGAGTGACTGAACACACATGCACACACAAACTCTTCTAGATAAATACTGGTTATTCACCAAGTAAAATTTTCATGTTTGGAAACAACATCTCTCAGTGGAAAGAGTCGTAGCATCAGACAGGTTTGGTTTCAAATCCTTCTAGTTATCTGTGAGGCCTTGGACAAGCATTCTGCTCTTTCTTACAATCTGTAAAATGGGCATATATGCCCCTATCTTCCTTTTACAAAGAGCAGTCAAATAGATCACATAGTATTATAGAAGAAGATTCTAGAATTTCTTTTCTCCAAACCCTTGAGGTTTCACAGAAGGGTTGGATAGACAAATTATCTGTTTTCTAGATGCATCCTCTTTGCTCCAAAACCCGAATCCACTCCTTCTAAGGGATCCGTTGTCTCTAGGAACACAGTCATGGGAAACTCTGACATTCACCCATAGGAAGGTGTAAAGGACTGAAGAGACCAAACACGGTGTCTCTCCTATTTGGAAGATGCACTCTGTCTGGGTCAAAAACCTGGAAGGTCAGATATAAACTGGTGGTCAGGGCACTGATATGGTCAAGGAAGCTAACACCAGAGGCTTCAGAAATAGCATGGTGGCCGCAAGCACCAGGGCTACAATGAGACAGGAACATTCAGAGTGAAAACCAACAGCTAAGTGACTTGTCAAGACTGGAGAGCTAAGTTGTGAGAGAAGAACAGACGGAAATCTGCCTGGCCCTGAGTTGGAACTCGCCCTCCATACTGACTCGCCATGGAAACTTGGGCACGCGAATTCTGGTCTCTCAGGGTCTATAAAATTGCTCATCTACTTACACACAGGTCTTTCATGAGGATGAAATGTGCTGAGAGCTATAACAGATTTGATCCATGCTGGGCTGCTGGGCTTCTCTTCATCTTAGGGGCAGGTAGAGCTTCCCAGGTAGCACTAGTGGTCAAGAACTCACCTGCCAATGCAAGAGACGGAAGAGTAGGTTCGATTTCTGGGTTGGGAAGATCCCTTGGAGGAGGACATGGCAACCCACTCCAGTATTTTTGCCTGGAGAATCGCCATGGAGGGAGGAGCCTGGCGGGCTACAGTGCATCGGGTCATAAAGGGTTGAACACGGCTGAAGCGACTGAGCACGTAGGGATGGATATGCTCTTCCAGGGCCCACAGCTCTCCCTGGGAGGGTGGGCTAGAGTAGGCCACAGTCATGTTTGCGGGGCTTCGGGGAACATTGCTTTTGCTTTTCTTGCACACGCCCTACCCCTCCTCCATTGCCTTTCTCCAGCTTGCCTGGGGAGGGGGAGGAGGAGGGGGGCAAGGTTTTTTTCTCCTTTATCAAGCTGAGACACCTGCCTTCCTCTCTCTGGCTGTCTGCCCACAGCCCACCCACCCTTGAGGGCACTTGGGGAGTTTCCCTTTGCGGCAGAGCTATCTGGGGATAGGCTGCCCAAAGCGAAATATAGGGCAAATGAGGAAGACCGGCTTGACAGGAAGTCCAAATAAGCACTTCCTCCCACCCACCTTCCACATTCTGACGCACCTCAGCCAAAACAACCGAGAAAGAGAGACACAGAGAGAGGATGAAAAATACACATTTTTTGAAAAGAATGAAATTGTCAGCTCTGAGGAAGTGGAAACTATTGCTGCTCATTACCTCACAAGCAGCAACTGGTTCATGCTTTCCTGCTGCGTATCCCGGGATGGATGGGGGTGGTGACTCTGTCCAGACGGGGGTGGTCGCCAGGACACAAAGCGCAGGGCGGCCTGGAGAAGCGCTGCCCTGGGGCTCGCCTGAGCTGCTCCCCGCACTCCCGCTCCAGCCTCCGGGAACGTGGGGAGGAGCATCGCTGTACATGGGGCAGCCACTGCAGGCCTGCCCCTCCCGGCACACACGCCCCAGGCAGGGCCCGCTCTGTCTAGTGTACGGCTGCATGGTGCAGGGGGTGGCCAGCCCACCGAATGGCCAGGACTCCGTCCTCTGCCCCCGGTTGGAACCTCCTGGGTGGGTGGAGCCCTCAGTATCCAGAGGGATTGCACACAGAGGGTGCTTCCAGTGTGGCCTGGGAGAGCAGAGCGGAGAATGGGCTCCTCCCTGGGAGCTTACGGCTACAGCTCTTCTTCCCACTGTAGACAAACATGGACAGGCCCCAAGGAAAACTTCCAGGAGAGATTCACCTTGGCCTCAGGGGATGCATGGGGCCGTAACAGGTTAGTGGAGGTGAAACTGGAGTGAACCCCTGTGAGGGCGGTCTCTCCATGGCCCGCAGTGCCCCGAGGTGCCACTGTCTCTGGGCCACAGGCCACCACTTGGTCTCTTTTCCCCAGCCAATGCCCTCTGTCCAAATCACATCTGAATAAGCATGTCCTCCCTTCCACTTTCCAGCTCCGTGGGTCCCTCTCCTAAATACGTCAACGGGCTCCTAAACACAGGCTCTCCTTCATGGTCTCTATGTTTCCATTCCCCCCTAGTCCCCAAGCGACAGCTCCTATCCCTGCCCATCCCCGCCCCCCACCCCCAGGCTGCAACCCACAAGCCTCTTCTAGCAAATTGCGTTTTTCTCACTTCTAAAATTAGCTGTGAAGAAAGGCACTTATCTCCTCATCTCATTCTTCTGTGGGTTAGTAGGAAAAAGAGCTTCAAGTCTGGACTGGGCAGGGTGGGGTAGGGGGCACGTTAGGAGATCCTCCCCCCACTCTGGGTTGCAGTGTGCACTGCTCCCATAGCCACTTTATGTTTCTAAGACCTAATAATCTGACATGTTGCTCCCTGCAAGATTTGCTTTCTTGTCCACAGGCTCTGTTGGATGTATATTTAAAATCCGTACCCCAAGAGCCCCCATCCCCATGTACTGATATGACCTGCTGTTATTGTGCACAGACCATTCACGATCGCCCTAACCTGGAGAAAGATATTATAAGGCCTTAGAAGGCCTCCATAACCTTTCAGTTTGAGCAAAACCCCCTCATGAGTTCTGCTTTTCCCTCTGGCTGGAGGAGAGAGAGATGGGAGAGGGTGTTCACCCCTCAAGCCACGGCTCTACATCACCTAGCCTTACCTGCTCCCTGTTCTCTGCTCTGCTTTGTGCTTGAAGTCAAGCCCGCTGTGAGCTGGCCCCAGCTTTCCTCGCCCCGGCATCTCCTCTGCTCTCATGACTGCCCATTTTATAGGTGTGGAACTTGAGGCCAGGCCAAGTGAGCTGAGCTGCCCCAGGTTACTCTGGTCTTTCTGGTATCCTGAGCCTCTCTTGGGGGCCAACTAGCCCCGCCCCTGGAACTTCTGGAATTCTCCAGCCAGGGACAGGAGCTGTGAAGCTCATGAGTGTTGGGAAATCACCGAGGACTGGGGAAGTGGGAGGCTCCAGCCTGAAGCAGCCCACTTCCCCTTGCGTCACCTGTGCTGCTGGCCCAGCTGCCCTTTTTGAGGAATGGGTCTATGACCCTGTGGGGAAGGGGGCACCGAAGACCTGCCTCAGAGAAAGTGCTGTGTCCTCTTCTTAACCAGCCCTGGTCGCCAGCCTCACCTGCTTTTCGTGGAAGGCAGACTGATAGAGAGGACGCTGCATAGGCTCTGGAGACCCAGCCAGGTTTGAACCTCCGCTCCACCCTGTGCAATTTATGGAACATCTGAGAGTCCGAGGTGGTACAGAGGTCAAGATCAGGGGCTCTGGACTCAGAGACAGTTCCAGACAAGACCTGCTGCACCACCTACCTGCTGGGTGCAAGGGTGGCAAGAAGTTTTACCTCCCTGAGCCTGAGTTTTCCCTTCTGTGAGCAGGAGTGATAACAGTGCCCACAATTGGTGCAGAGTCCTCAGGCTACTCCTTGGCACAGTGATTCTTGGTGATTCCCGTTGTCATCACTGTCATCTAGGTTTCTTAACTGCTATGTCTCTCTTTTACATGGGTCTAGAGATTGTCCATCTTGGCCACATTCATTGGATAATTCTTTCAAAAGAACCTCATGTTTAGCTGTAAGTTAATTCCAACTTCTGCTTTTCTGTAGATTTGGATTCTTGTGAGTATGGGTAAATGTCATTTTAAAAATTGCTTCTCTTTCTGAGGATGATCTTGAATGTTCCTTTCCACAGAGGTGCACAGGTATGGAATGTTTTGTTTGCTCATGAACCATAGCCCAAGACACACACACTCCATACTATGCCACATCACATATCACACACAGGTTCAGAATGCCTTCCCTCAGCTGCCTCTTCCAAGGCCCTGCTTCCATCCCAGCTAACTCTATGATATCTTCTTTGACTTCTTTATGTGGAAGCCACTTATCTATCTTCCTCTCTTTTCAAATGGGCTTTTTATCATTTGCTGCTCTTCTGGGGATTTAAAAAGTAAGGGGACCTCTCCCATCCGTGGTAGAACTTTTGAGCAGCAAGCCATGCTTTCTAGGGCATGGTCAGTTGCAGAGAGCACTGAGGTTCCAGGCCTGTGGGAAGTGCTCGGCCTGGGCTGCCTCAGCTGATGCCTCTGGCGCCCTTGGAGGTGAGGATGACATTAGCTCAGGTTCATGGACACCTCCATAAAGGTGCTTAGTCTGGGGTAAAGGGCAGATCCCATTTACACGAAGACCTGGCGAGGTTGGTGTGTAACAGTGAGGGTGGGGCTCCTGAGGTTGTGTATAAGATGGAAACTGCGTGGCCAAAGCGATCTTTGAAAAAGCTTCAGGAAGGCATCACTTCAGGGGCCAACTCAGTAAATGCAACAGACTCAAACATCAGGACAGTCGTTTGTGGGTGCCTATGGAGCTCTAGAGGGGTGAACTTGGAGCCTGTGATGTTACACGGATAGGTTTGCTTTTGACACTGGGTTCACCCTCAGTCAAGGAGATGCTCAGGGTCTGAGAAACCAACAGAGAGAACCCAGACTCCCATCTGCTGTCTCCAGGGATGTGCTCTTTAGATAGAAATGTGGACGAATAAATAGTAGATAGAATGTCTGGGGGGAACAACAGTGACTAGACTACATGGCAACATCAGTAGCAATTGTTATTTTTTATTTTTTTCCTTCCTTAAGTTTTCTAGTTAAGCGCATCTAAAGTTTTATGTGCATATGAAGCAATTTTTCTGTTCCTGTTTTACACATATGGAAACTGAGCTTCCTAGAGTTTAAGTCTTTGCCTGAGGTTGCCCAGCATGGAAACAGGTATATCTGAAATGAAGCCAGGGGATTGTCCTGCTGGTCCAGTGGTTAAGACTTCACGCTCGCACAGCAGGGGCCCGGGTTCAGTCCCTGGTCAGGGAACTAGCGCCCACGTGCCGCACCTAAAGATCCTGTGTGTTGCAGCCAAGGCCTGCTGCCGCCAAATAAACAGATGAAGAAGAAGATGAAAGAAAGAAAGAAACGAAGCCCAGGTCTTCCCAGTGGTGCTCCTTTCTCAGTTCTGGATCCCAACTCACTGACTCAGAGGATCCACTTGTAATAACTATAAGGGGCAGCTAAAGAAGCTCAACTTTACGCTCTTGAGAGAAACTGAGCCGTGGTTGGAAAGCGCTGAAAGGTCATGTTCCTTCCCCTTCACTGATGTGGGAGATTGTCTATATTTTAGGTGAACCGTCAAATTCGATTTTTCATCTGCAAAGACCCACCCAAGCAGGAATGTGGTTTAAACATATGGATGCCAGGGATTTCAATGGAAACATACTTGGGTGTCTAAGTTCCCTTCATCGCTCCTCCTACTGGGCTGGGGTAGATGGGGCCCAGTGGGGAATTACCAGCCTGTAGCTCTTTCTGCCTCTTTAGTCCCCAGAGCTGGGCTTCCTTGTTTACTTATTTAGAGCCCAGCAGAGGAAGTGGTAAAGGAAACTTGCTGAGTCGTTTTCTGAGAAGAGACCATATTTGTTCGCAGAGGAAGCTGTTGCTTTCTGGGATCTGGCTACAACAGAAAGGACAGCGGCTCCAACAAGACTTTTCCAGAGGGTACCCGGGAGTTGGAAGAGCTGAAGACACCTCCAGACTCTGGATTTGGGGTTCTCTGTCCATGGGTGCAGCGCCTGTGCTCAGCTGGTGAGCTTCATCCTGAGCGAGCAGCCATGGCATTCAAGAACGTGCCCTTTCGCTCTGAGGTCCTGAGTTGGGACCCTAACACCCTTGCAGACTATTTCAAAAAGGTGAGCCTCGCTCTTTAGTGGCTGGGGGGCTGGGCAGAGGCTTGAAGAGGGAGTGCAGGCAGAATGCGAGAGGCGTGAAAGACAGCAGTGGAGCTTCCAGCCTTGTGCAGTCTCTCTGGTTGATGGAGCAACACTGAGCTCTCTGGCAATACATTCTGGGGAGAAGGGAAGCCCTCAAAGGGCAAGTACCTACTACATGCTAGGATTTGAGTTTGTCCTCTTCAGGCACGGTCGCATCTAACTCACTCCAGGATCGCTGTCCTGCTGGTTCAGTTGCAAAATAAGCTCAAGGAAGCTAACTGGACCCAAACCCCAGGGACTGCATATGATGGAGGCAAGATTCCAGTCACACCTGTCCAGTTTCAGAGTCCATGCCCTGAGACTCAGAACTGCTATAACTGCTAGTGAGATCAAGGCTTCTTGCTCGAAAGGGAAACATGGAGTCTCGCGGGGTAGGAGAGAGGAAAGGAAGGGTGGAAGACTGTGATGAACGATGCTGGAGATGGTGTCTGAGCAAGTCATTGCTTGTGACTTTGAAAGAGAGCTGTTCAACCACTTACCTAGAACAGAGTCTCATGGGAACTTCACGAGGGTCTTATGACGCAGGCTGGGAAATAACATAAGCCTCAGGCCTTCAGACACCGAGGCCCCTGAAAACGAAAAGATTTGCCGGGAAGGGTCAGGGGCCAAGCTTGTGGCAGAGCTGAGACCAGAGTGTTGCTGTCCTGCCTTCTAGTCTTGAAGGAGCTCAAGGATCCTTGTGTTTGGTCATCTGCCGGTGGGGCCATGGCTCACAGGCTTGCTCGGGCAGATCCCAAGTCATGTGACCCTCTATGACTGTCCAAAGGATACGATGTCTCGTGAGGGACCACTGAGCTCTTAACATTCCCATTTCTGGAGGCTGGCATCCAATTCAGTGGATACTCCAGATTATCATGAAGATATGGTTCTAAGTCATGAGCTTAGAGGTTTTCTAAGTCAACTTACTATTTTTCCTGGTATGGGATAGACTCCCTGTAACACATACCCAAACCTGGGGTCTACATGGTACCAAAGTATTTAGTGTCATAACTATTCTCCTCTAAGAAAAATGTGAAAATGTTGAATTGGGTGTGGCATGATAGAGGCACAACCCACAGATCCTGTTATTTGCTGCTTGTTGTGCATCTCATTTCTGTTATTTTTCCCTCACTGGAAGTCATAATACACTTAGGTTTCAGCACAGTGGGTGCAAAGATTGTTGAGATAGCTGACTTTTGAAAGAGTCAAAAGTATTTATTCTAAATACTTTTCTTAAATGTAGACCAAATAACTGAGGGCCACAGTGAGATTTACTAAGATGCTATGAAGTGGCATATTAGATCAATAAAGAAAAGAGGAAAGAATTGAGAATTAGCAAGGGCACTCCTGGGGACAGGCTGATGGGCCAGAGGCCTAGTCTCCAATCTGGGAAAGAGAATTGCACAACCCAGGTCAGCAACTGAAGAATCCAAGGGTAAAGTTCCGTTCGGGACAGGGAGATGGCCTACAGGTCAGGATGATTCACATAGATGCTCTCTGCCTGAGTTGGGGGAAGAGAGAATTTTCTTACAGACCTTAGACTCCAGATCATGTCCACAGAAACTGAGCAGGTTCCCTTCCCAGCATGAAGGCAGGAACGAGGAGACTGAAGGGTGTTTGTGATCTAGGAAGTTCTAGCCCTTCTACAGACCCAGAGAGACACCCTTCAAATACTGAGCGTCTCACTTCCCCTAGAGAGAAAACGCTAAGTGAACTGACCATGGAGTCATCTGGGGTTGGATCTTGGTTACCAAAGTCCTACTGGCAGATGCAATTTCTCTTTCTTTTTTTTAAATCAAGGAGTGTGTCACATTTCTGATTTAGGCATGCCGTTTTCTTTTTCTTCCTTTTAACTTGTTTTTGTTTCTTTATTTGACTGTGCTGGGTTTTAGTTGTGGCGTGCAGCATCTGTGCTGTGACATGCTGGATCTCTCAGTTGTGGCGTGAACCCAAGCCCCCTATATTTGGAGTCAGCCACTGGACCCCCAGGGAAATCCCAGCAGGTTTACTTTCTAACGAAGTGCTGGGGCCAGGTCCCCCTTGGAGGCACCTTCCCAACCAGCTCTGGAGTCAGCCACACCTTGGCTTGAATCCTGACTCTGCCACCCGCTAGCTTGCTGACCCTCCCTTAGTTACTATACCTCTCTGTGCCTCGGCTTCCTCGTCGGTAAAACAGAGATACTAATAGTGACTAGCTCATGGGATTATCGGGATAAATAGAGGAGATATATGTGTGAGGCCTCCAGCAGAGATGGGGGCCGATTCATGTTCGAGCTTCTCTTTCTCCTACTCTATTCACTGGATCCAGCCTGGGGACTCCATGCAGACCAGCAGGCTTTTGTGTCTTACTATCTCAGACACGTGCAGCTCATCCTCTGTCCAGAACTTAAGCCCTCGAGGATTGAGGTCATGTTTTCTATTTCTTTAAGTCCTCTAATTTCTTTTGACTTAACATAAAGGGATCCTTGGACCATGCAATGGAGAAGACTCTGGATCAGAGCCATGAGTTCTAATTGTAGCTGTGTCCCCAGTTCACTGTGTGACCTTCAGCCAGTCCCTTCCCCTCTCTGGGCCTTAGTTGTCCTGTCCTCAACACCAGGTACCTGCTCAGAGCAGTACCAACCAGAGCTTGTCACTCATAAGAATTATCTGGGTATATGCTAAAATGGCACCCCACTCCAGTACTCTTGCTTGGAAAATCCCATGGACGGAGGAGCCTGGTAGGCTGCAGTCCATGGGGTCGCTAAGAGTGGGACACGACTGAGTGACTTCACTTTCACTTTTCACTTTCATGCATTGGAGAAGGAAATGGCAACCCACTCCAGTATTCTTTCCTGGAGAATCCCAGGGATGGGGGAGCCTGGTGGGCTGCCGTCTATGGGGTCGCACAGAGTCGGACACGACTGAAGCGACTTAGCAGCAGTAACAGTAGCATGCTAAAAAGACAGGTCTTCCCTGGGAGCTCAGTTGGTAAAGGATCTGCCTGCAATGAAGGAGACATGGGTTTGATCCCTGGGTCAGGAAGATTCCCTGGAGAAGGAAATCCCCTAGATTTTCCAGTATTCTTGCCTGGAAAATCCCATGGACAGAGGAGCCTGATGAGCTACAGTTCATAGAGTCACAAAGAGTAGGATACTACTGAAGTGACTGAGCACACATGCATGCTAAAAGGTCTTACTCCCAGGCCTAAATATCACTGACTCAGAATCAAACTTCCAGGCAGGCCCCAGTCTGCAGGACTGTCTGTTTATCTAGAGTCCAAGTCAGAACTCTGCAAAATCAGAGATTCAGCTGATAACGCTGATGGTGAAATTGATGAATTAAAGGCAGTTGAATATTCCAAGAACAATTTCACCCATTTGCAACATGGATAAAAGGGATGTTTGGGGCTATGCAGAAGCTGGTTTCTTCCCAAGGACCACTAAATCATTTTTTCCGAGCTTTCTAATATTCACCCTACTCTGTCACACCACGAGGTTCACAACAATTGCACTCACTCTTTCAATTTCTTGGCCATAAGAAAAGGTTATAATTTTAAGTTTGCACCAAAAGAAGGCCTCCACAAACTGTGAAATCCATACTTGTGAGGAGAAGCTGAGATTCTCAAGGACAAACATTTTACCTTAAATTCTCTAGCTAGAAACCTCAAATTTAGAGATATTTCAAAGGTAAATGCTTACACTGTTGAGGACTAGGTCAAACAGACACCTGCTTCAACTGTCAGTTGATGTGACTCTAGGAAAGCAACAGGTTCTAAAAATGATCATTCCCGTTGAGGCTGTAAGTCTATTCTGAGACTCTAACTTCGACTATTTAAAATAGAAGAAAAAATTTTATGCAAAAGAGTATCTATGATATTTTTCGATCTTGTAGGTTAAGCTGCACTTAAGTCTGTTGTCTGTTCACTTACCGTTTGTAAGTTTTACTGTTAGTAACTAAAAGGAGAACATTCCTGATAGAGATATTAAAGCCTTGCTCCGAAGCCCAGTTGCCACCTCTGTCACCTGCCTATCCATAGAACCTTATATAAGTTACTTGACTCTCTGTGCCTTTGACTCTCCATTTGAAAAATGTGAAGCTTAAATGATTAAAATTGGTTTAAACACTTAGAATGGTGCCTACCATATGGCAAGTATTCCGTAATTATTAGAAGTTTCAATTATCATTGTTACAGCAGTAGTTTGGGGGAAATAACTAAATGTTCAGCAATAGAGCAAATTAAAATAATGTTCAAAATCACTTTGTAATAAGATGAGTCAGTGCCTTTATTTTTCAAGAGAAAAAAACAAGACAAGGAGATTGAATATGAATGATAACATTGATTATGTTTAGAAAGATGCTTTGGAAAAACCACTGAAGGAGACACATTGCCATGTTCACCAAGGTTGTCTTTGGGTGACTAGATGATGGTACTATTTATTTTCTTCTTTCAGCTCTTTGCTGTTTGCTGGGGGAGTGTATGGCCAGCCTCCAGCCCTAGCAGCATTCTTTCTGTAGGGGTTGGCCTCAAAGCCTTCAACAGGCAATTTCTCCATTTTAAAAGTCCCAAGGGGTTAGTTAGTGAAAGCAGGGCTGATGTAAGGATAGGGCCCTCTGATAGACAGGGAGGGGAGCGGGGAGCCTGGCTAGCCACAAGTACCACAAATTGCTGAGCTCCTGGGGCAGGCAAGGAAGGGGAACCAATGGCATGAACCTGACTTCACTGACAGCACCTCCTCTGCTCTTTTTCAGCTAAACTACAAGGACTGTGAAAAGGTCGTGAGGAAATATGACATCGATGGGCCACGGTTTCTGGTGAGTGCTGGCTGCTAGTTCAACACATTATGACCAAAACTATTCTGTAACTTTAACCAGTGGTCTACCCTGTCTCTGCGGCTGCTCAGGGGCAATGCCTGTCTTCAGGATCCCATACAACCCAAGGCCTTCTTCAGGGTTTTGTATGAGGACCTCTCCCATCACCTCTCAGGATCCTCCTATGTAGAATACCTCCCAGATCTTTCACTGACTCTAAGGTACATTCTGAAGTCAAAGTGTAAGTAGGAATCAAATTACAGTTAACACACACACATACGCCTCTTGAAAATCTATTCAAATAGCACCCATACTCTGAGAAGTTCAAGGGGGAAAAGAGCCACATGGGAGAATGCGAGATTCTCTTTTCTTATTTGCCACTCTGGGGAACATACTCACTGACTAGAATAAAGGGTAGAATCACCCTCCTTATTTCAATTGCGTCCCTCTTTCTCTTTACTAAATTCGCATCATTGGTTTTGTGGCAATTAACACCCATGTGCTGTGACTTCCTCTACTCCTTTATATTGCAAAAAGTTTCCAGTGTAATGCTAAGGTGCAGCTCTATATTAAGGACTAAGCCATTACAGAGAAGGGGCTGCTGCTCTAATTGGAGTTTGAGCCACTGGGCAGTGGCTGGGGAGGTGGTGTAAGCATTTCCCCTGGAGTGACACTTTTGCCAACGGGTAATGGAGACTCTGACTGCACCGATCCAGCCCTTTTGGTTGTGTTTCTTCATTGTTCAAAAATGAAGCAGGAACAAGCCTTCAAAGGTCTCACAGGGTCAATGTTCCCAATTTGGATTTGGACTCAGTGGATAAGGCAAACTGTTCCCTGGCAAGACCTGGTGAGCAGCCCTGAGGAACCTGGGCTATGAGGCTTCGGGGTGGAAGGGGCCATAGAGGGCACACGCTCTGGTTTTCCGCCCATCCGTTTTCCACCAATCCGTTTCCTATATTGCATCTCTGCTACCAACAGCTTCTTGAATTCCTTCACTGATGGCGAGTTCACTACCATACACAGTCATCTATTCCTTTCCGGGCAGTACTTAAGTCTCACACTGAGATCAAACTTATGCTCCCTTTGCTCTCATGTGCCATATAAGACATCTTCGTTCACTGTTCCATGTAAATCATTCAGTCATTCACCCTGCCATTCACTTAACAAGGACTTTCCTGGGCTCCTTTTATATACCAGACCATGCCATGTGCTCGGAATGTAGAGATGATTAAGATGTGATTTCTGCCTCCCAGAAGCTTGTTTTATAGCAGAAAGTTATCTCCAGGAAGGCTCTAACTACACCTGAATTGCAATTAGAGAAACATGTACAGAAATGTGATGTGATTTATTCTGTCACACACCTAGTAACTGGACTAAAGCATACATTTAATTTAATTTAACACTGCTTGAGTTTTGAACAGTGCTACTTCTTTGCACTGGGCTTTAAGCCAATAGACTTTGAGCATTTAATTGTTATTCTTCTTGCAACTTACCGCTAAATCTGAATATTTCATTCTTTTAGCTTTTAGCTAAAAGATGCTTTTAGAACTGAGAACTGAGACTTCTCAGGGCTGAATCAAAAGGGAGTAAGACCTCTTTCTTGAAGATGGTCCTGGTCATAGCTCTGGGTGACCTCTAGTAAGCACATGCCCTCTCTGAACTTCTCCTTGTTCCTTTCTCTGTAATGGACCACACTGGACTGAGTGATAGTGGGTGACAGTCCAGCCCAGCTCTGGGGGGGGGTGCCCCCATCCCCCTCTTGTGAGCTTCAGGCCTGTTGAGACAGGGTTGTTGCCTTGGTTGAGGAGCTTTGCCTTTTCTACCCCGATATCTGGGACATGCCAGGCCCTCAGAGAATGCTGCTCACTTTCACTACTGTGTGAACAGCAAGAAGTGGAAAAAGGGGCTCAAGGAGCCAGGGGAGTAGGGAGCAGAGCCCAGCCCTGCCCTGGCAGCTTCTGCTAAAACCGCCTTCCATGCCAGATGCTCTGGGTATGATCTGGGCTTTGATCTGAGCTCTGAGTTCTCAGCTATCACCCTTTCCAGCTTTATGATGTCCAGAGCCATTCTGCTTTAAGGGTGAGAATGGAAGGCCCCAGCTGTCCCTGCCCCTCCAGCACTCCCTTTCTCTCCATCCTCTCCCTTCCTCCATCCTTTCCTCCATCCCTCCCTCCTTCCTTTTCCCTTTCTTCCGTGCAGGAGTGAGCAGCACCCTGGAATCTGTGCTGCCAGCATTTTGTTTTCCACTGAGAAGTCTGGTGAGGGAACGGGGGTTCCATGCTCCCAAAAGGCTAAAGAAGAGGAGGCCATGTGC
This sequence comes from Bos indicus x Bos taurus, assembly GCF_003369695.1. Classification (NCBI taxonomy): domain Eukaryota; kingdom Metazoa; phylum Chordata; class Mammalia; order Artiodactyla; family Bovidae; genus Bos; species Bos indicus x Bos taurus. Next base: position 2,054,712 of record NC_040095.1, on the reverse strand, counting down.
TTGGAAGCTGTGTCAGTTAGAACGGTGTGCGGCTGCATGAAAGAGAAACTGAACCACAGTGGCTTAACCAAAGAGGGGCTTATCTTTCTCAAGTGACAAGGAGTCTAGAAGTGGGCACTCAGGGCTGGAGGGACGCTAAAGGAAGTCATCAAGAACTCTGCCTCACCCAGCCAATGGAAGCTCTCTGTGGCTTCTGTCCTAATGGCGATAAGATGGCCACTGCATCTCCAGGCATTACATCTGCATTCCAAGCAGGAGGAAGAGGGGGAAGGCAAAGAGTGAAAAACTCAAAGTGCATGGGGATTGCATTCCCCTGTATTTTCAGGGGTACTTTCCCAAAAGCTTTATTCAGTTAGACTTCCGATTATATCTCACCGGCCACAATCAAGTCCTGTGACCTTGTCACATTCAAGAGAATTCAGTGTGTTAAATATTTTGAACTGGAAACATTTACTGCCTTGAACAAAATCCAGACCCCATCAGTAAGGGAGCAAGAGAGTGGATATTGGGTAGGCAAGCAACAGTGTCTGCTACAAACACCTCTCCAGGCCGGGTCCAGTTCTCAGCTTTTCTTGCTCTCTTGTCCCTCTTAAGAACGTGCTCAGAACATAATCATATTCCTGTAAAGCCACTAGTCTAACTCCAAGTCATGGCACAAGTAACTCAGAGTTTCCAGACATTGCTGAAGGTCTTTGAAGAAGGTAGAGGAGGGGGTTTTACACTGTTACATCACATAGAAAAATTCTCCAAACATCGTGTTTGTGTGTGCTCAGCTGCTCAGTCATGTCTGATTCTTTGTGACCCCATGGTCTGTAGCCTGCTGGGCTCCTCTGTCCGTGGGATTCTCCAGGTAAGAATACTGGAGTTGGTAGCCATTTCTTCTTACAGGGGATCTTCCCAACCCAGGGATGAAACCTGCATCTCCTGGATTGCAGGCAGATTCTCTGCAGCTTGAGCCATCGGGGAAGCCCAAACATGTTTACCATCTTCCATCTTTCCTCCCAATTCCTATCCCTGTTTCAAAGGCTTTCTCTGTGTTTCTGGCCACACTCACATGCTTACCTTTTCCTTCACCTGCTTTCTGAAATTCCCTCAGCTTATGTCTTTGACTCAGAAGAAGAGAAGGCAATGGCCCACCACCTAGTTCTCAGCGTGCATCCCTCTGGCCACTCCCAGCAAGCCCTCCAATCCTCATGCCACACTGCTAACATGAGTCTTTGTATCTTCCCTAAGAAGGGAGTGGTTCCAGGGAAATAGATGCCATGGCTCAGTGATGCTAAAAAAAAGAAGTTAAGAAGTTTGATGAAAGTCTTGATTGTCTCAGGACTCTTGCCAAAGCCTCCTTCCTAGCCCTGTCGCAAGATCTGATATGGGGGCTGGATCAGACTGTGTTCCTAAGAACTGAAGTGGATGAGGCCATAGCACATTTTAAGAGGCCCCAGCCCCAGTGCCAGCTGGGCTTAATGGGAAGTTTGCCCAGCTCATCTCAGAAGGCAGCCAAAATCCTGCCAGGCAGCTCCCAGCTCAGAGCGGAAGAAGCAAAGACACTAACTAACCTCCAACAGCCAGCCAGACCCCAGCTGCTCTGCCCCAGGACAGAAATTGCTCACCTAAATCCCATTCATCGCTCTCAAAAGGTCTGTCAAGCACTGGGCCAAGCACAGGACACACTTCATCTCATTCAGTCCTCACGGCCCCTGACACGGAGCTGTTCATATTATCAAGATTCCCATTATACAGAGAAGGAAACCAAGGCCTAGAGAGATTAAGTGTCTGTCCCAAGTCAGGGAACTGCTAAGTGAGGGAACCAAGATTCTACACCAGCCTGTCCGACTCCAGTGCTCCCACCCTGACCGCTGGGCCTCTGGCCTCAATTAGACAGTTAAAGAGGCCCTTCTTTGCCTCAGCTTTGGTTCTATGGAGCATGTGCCCACCCTCTCTGCTTCCCTCTTCTCTCTCCCTCCCCTCCTCTCTTCCAACACAGGCCACTAGGGCTCCAAAGGGCTTAGACATGGTAGGAGGAAGCTCGCAGGAAGGAAATAGCCCACAAAAGCCAGAGAGCAGGGTCCTAGCCCCAGCTCCATCGCCTACAAGCTGAAATCCCCTTACACCCCCAGGCCCCACTTTCTCGCTAAAATGAGACAACGCTGACAGTTTCTACATCACAGGGCTGATGCGAGGATTAATCAAGGTGCTGTAAGGAGGCAGAGTCAGTTCTTTACAAACATGAGCCTCTTTCTCCTTTCCCCTCTCGGTTCTCTCAGGACAGCCTCTTTATTGCTTCCTCGCATCTAGAGAATCCTACCAACACCTCAGGTGAAGGAGGCAGCTGGGCTGTGATGAGGCCGCAGAGCACGGACCCCCTCTCCAGGCCGGCTGCTCACAGCCGTTTCACGGCAGCCGAGGGCCTGAGGTCTGGGGTGGGAGGCTAGGAAAGCTGTTACAGCTTGGCCAAGTCCACATAAAATCCGAGTTTCGGGCTCCCTGTGACCCGATGTGGCCGTCCCGGGCCCGTGGGCTCCAGTGCTCCGTCTAGAAGCTGCCTGCTCGGTCAGGTGGATGCGGCCTCCTTTTCCGTGGGCTGCAGTCCCGCTGTCCCCTGTCATTTCACACCTGACTCTGCTCACCTGGCCTGGAGCCCCTCCTGCTGGTTGTAACTACCACTGTCTCCATTTCAGAACCTGGCAGAGAACGACATCCAGAAGTTCCCTAAGCTCCGCGTGCCGTGAGTACTGACCCGATGACTGGGGCGGGATGGGGAGTAGACCCGGGAAGCTGAGCTACTTTTCTGTCACTGTCAGCTTAAAATAGGAAAGCAATCAGGAAGAGAGAAGGCAAGAGCAGTGTTCGGGGAAGAGAAGTTACATAATGTGTTGAGAAAAAGAAGCAACAGTTCTAGTCGAGCTGGTATTTGGCTGCTCTTGCCAAAGATCAGCCTGATTCTGGACCATGTTCTCATTTCCTCTCTCCGCAGTGGGGTGGGTTGGCCTTTGAAAATAGCACCAGAATCAAGAGATCTGAGATGTCATCATGGTTTTCACCACCAACTCAGTAATTGCTTCAGTTTTTTGGACCTCGGTAAAATGAGAGCATTGGACCAGATGAGTCTGGCAATGGACTCCATTTGGTCTGTCAATAATGACCATTTTGGGTGGCTGCCACGGGCATCGTGTTGAGAAGGATTCTGAGGAGAAAGGGGCCGTTTCTGAGGTCTGATGTGGGTGCTAACACGCGAAGTTGCAGTGTGCATATTGGGCCCTGCTTTCTGTCCTTCTAGGAGAAGGCGATGGCACCCCACTCCAGTACTCTCGCCTGGAAAATCCCATGGATGGAGGAGCCTGGTGGGCTACAGTCCATGGGGTCGCTAAGAGTCGGACACGACTGAGCGACTTCACTTTCCCTTTTCACTTTCATGCATTGGAGAAGGAAATGGCAACCCACTCCAGTATTCTTGCCTGGAGAATCCCAGGGATGGGGGAGCCTGGTGGGCTGCCATCTATGGGGTCGCACAGAATCGGACATGACTGAAGCAACTTAGCAGCAGCAGCAGCAGCAGAAGTCTCACACTCAGATGCTTGCAGGAGCCAGGTAGAAATGTGTGAAATGGGCCAGGCTGAAAAATACAAAGTCCAATCATTTATCAGCTTTGAATAAAGCTTGAACATGGAGAAATATTTTTCTTCTGTAAGAAAGACGATATGGTCTTAGTTGCAGCACTCGGGATCTTTCTTGCATCAGGTGGGATATTTCGCTGTGGTGCGTGGATTCCCTAGATGAGGTGCATGGGCTCAGTTGTTGCGGTGTATGGACTTGGTTGCCCCGAGGCATTTGGGATCTCCGATCAGGGATCAAACTTGCCTCCCCTGCATTGCAAGACAGATTCTTAACCACTGTACCTCCAGGGAAGTCTCAATGCCCAATCTTTGAATTTTCAAGTAGCTAGAAATATAAGTTTTATGCAATATATCTCAATTTTTAAATGTTGCTCAAATATTTTTTAATATTGTGAATGCCAAAGTTAGCACCCTTATGGGCTAGATTTAGTGTGGGGGCCCCTAGTCTGAGATCTCCACTCCAGACGCCCTCTGGGGTCCTTTCTCTTGCTCTAAACATCTTAGGGCTCACAACGATGAAAGGGAAGTAGGTCAATGAAATAGGAGGTGAAAAGTTTCGTGACTAGGTAGAGCTGCCAGAGTAGCTCAAATAAGAAAAATATGACTCTCAGATTTCCCTCATCTGGAAGGGTGAAGAAAAAGAAGGGAATAAGGATTTGCCTTTGGTACTGCCTGTCTCCAGGGGCCACTATTGTTGAAGAATAATTGATCTTAAGAGTTTTTTTCCTAGTCCAAAATGGCTATTTAAATCTAAGTTAAATTAAAAATTCAGGGACTTCCCTGGTGGTCCAGTGATCTAACACTCCATGCTCCCAATACAGAGGGCCTGGGTTCAATCCCTGGTCGGGGGACGAGATCCTGTATGCTACAACCAAGAGTTCCCATGCTGCATGTAAAAATCCTACCTGCCACACTAAAAGATCTCACGTGCCAAAACTACGAACCAGTCCAGCCAAATAACTAATAAAGATTCAAAAAATAATAAAACATTCAGCCCCTCAGAGGCACTAGCCACATTTCAAGGGCTCAATAGCTAGATACAGTGGTGACGATTATATTGGACATTATAGATGGGATGCCCTAGGAAAAAGGCCGCAATTCTAGGTCAAGGTGAGAACTTAGCATATAGCAGTGAGAACTGGTGGCTGGTGGGCCAGAGTCAGCCTGTAGACACGTTAAGCTGGATCCACACAGTGTTTTAAAATCAAGAAGTGGCATCAGGAAAGACTTTGGGGAAGAAGGGAACCTAACTTGGATCTTGAAATATATTGAGAGTGGTCAGATGAAAAACGATTGAAAGACATTCTAGAAATGGGGACTATATTGGGAAGGCATGACACCAGTGTGTTTATTGGAACTGCAAGTAGGTCAGAGCAGTTGAGGCGTACGAGGGGGAGTGAGCAGTAAAAAGACCACAGCAACTGGTTACAATTGTGAAGGATGCTTTGAGCTGTTATGAGTCTGAGAGTGTTGGTGAAGTGAGTTCACCAGGGGGAACACTGAGGTAAAACCCTGCATGTTGATTCTCTCCAGGGTGTGTAAAAGATGATGGAGAGGAGGGCTCAGTTGGAGGCATGGAGCCTGGTTAGGAATGACAGCTATGGTCATTCCTATGAGACGGCAGCTTCTCCCAGGGCTGTGGCTAGGAAGATGCTGGGAGGAGGGGATTCAATCAGGGCAGTAGAAGGAAGGGGATGAGGAAGGCACTTTCAACTGGGTGGATCATTTTTTCAGTCTTAAGGCCAAGCTGAGCTGATGTCTGCAGTTCAACGTGAGGTGGAGGTGGGATATTTCTTCAGTTATTTAAAAACTAAAACAACAACTTGGCCTGCAGTAAGAGTCCCCCTCCAGTGGCTTTTCCCCCCAAGGCAAGGCACGAGAGCTGTCCACGGAGCATGAAAGGCAAACTGGTGGGGAAGGCATCCGGGGAAGGTCCGGCAGCCCCGATCAGGTGATTCTGAGTGTGAGCATTGGTATGAAAAGTACCAATTTTCAGTTATATCTCTGTGAGCTCTGTGCCTGGGATGAGTCCTAGAGTACTCTGAGTTTCTAAGTGTATAAAATGAAGGAATGGGTTACATGAACTCCATGAGCACATTCTTTTAAAAGATATTATTTCAGATCTGAACAGGCAGACAGGAGAGCTTAGGGAGTAAAATGCAGGCTCTGAGATCAGACTAGCTGAGACCCAATTCTCCCGTTCATTAGCTATGAGTCTGTGGACAAGTTATCAGAGTTCCCCGAGCCTCAGCTTCCTCATCTGTAAAATGGGGACAATAACAGACCCTGTCTCAAAGGACCAGTGAGAGAGAAGAAATAACGGAGACACAATAAAATGTACTGAAGAGGCATTAACTATTCCGGCCATTTTATGCAAAATCCCAATGAGCACCATTTCAGGTTTTTACTAATGATTTTATCCTACTAACTGGGGAGGATGAAAGCATGCAAAGGCATGGGCTTTGGAGCGAGGCAAAGCCAGGTTCTAAAGCAGGCTCTGCCTCCTCCCAGCTGTGGGACTCAGGCAAGCCATCTCAAGTCAGAGCCTCAGGTTCCTCGTCTACAGGAGAGGAAAGAAGCAACTCAGAGAGGGCAGTGTATATGGGTACGTGGGTAAGTGGGAGGCAGCCCACATAAGCTGCCTGTGTGTATAGATATTTGGGGCTCATTTGTTCCATTCCTTTGTACACGGGTCCATTAACCCTAGACCACTTCCCTAAAGGGCTATAGAAAAGAAATTGTTTATGTACAGTAGACCAAAACAAGATTGCACTCCTCTGAATATCTCAATTTCCTTAAATTTGCTTTAAAAAGTCAGTACTAAATGGATTTTGTAAGAAGGCAGTTTCTGGTGGGAGAGTGTTCTCAGGCCTAGTTTCTCCCAGAGACGTCACAGACAATGTGATGGAGGAGAGTTTTAAAATAAAACAATTAACATCCTTTTAGAGGACTGAGCCTAGCACCTATGGTAGAGCTGAGCATGATCTGGTTAAATCGATAGAATACAAGAGAAAATCTTCTGATGATCATCTGGAGTCTTTTTTTTTTTAATGTTGTAAATTTTTGTTGCTCTTTTTGCACTGGGTCTTCTTGTTGCTTGAGGGCTTTCTTTAATCATGCTGAGTGGGGGTGGGGGGTACCCTCTAGTTGCAGTGTGTGGGCCTCACTTTCTGTGGCTTCTCTTGTTGCAGAGCACAGGCTCTAGGGTGCAAGGGCTCAGTAGTTAATGGTGCCTGAGATTAAGTTGCCCACAGCATGTGGGATCCTCCCAGAGCAGGGATTGAACCCATGTCCCCTACACTGGCAGGCAGACTCTTATCCAATGTACCACCAGGGAAGTCCAATGCTATAAATTTTATGTTTAAAATAATACAGTGTAACTTAAAAAAAAATAGAAGAAGAGGGCAGGGATGTGGTGGTAATGTAGGTAACAGATAGGTATTGGATGATTCTCTTTATAACATCAATGATCACTGTTCCCATCATCCATAGTGGAATTAGGATGGAAAAAAGCTAAGATCCAGTTAGAGAGACAAGGCAGGTGCCTGTTGATTTGTCTGTCTTCTGAAAAGGCGTCGTCTCCTAACCTCAGAGACAGCTCCCTGTCCCATCTGCTCAGCGCCTACCTAAGATACAAAGCATGGTGGGCAGGATGGAGGGAGGGTACAGAGCTGAACTCAGCACTGTGTTCATGACACGTGCTCGACTCCCAGCAGACTGGGGACAGTGCCAGGTGCCTCTCCGATATGCCTCTCCTCTCCCGCTCATTGGCCAAAGCCCTGTCCAGGGGCCCCGATCTCCCTACACGGAAAGTGCCTCCACCCCACTGACTGCCGCTCCTCCTCCTCAGTGGGAGCCCAGAGCGCTTAACTTCCGCTCAGCTCCAAGTGAAAAACCCGCGTGGGGCCTTTGACAAACACCTCCCCCAGCGCCCTGCTGTCCTTGCTAGTAAAACAGGATAGCTTTTCCTGGCTACTACACAAAATGACTGGAGCACAAGTAACATATGACTTGTAAATCTGTCAGGGGGAGGGCATGACTGAGAAGTGGGAGACCCTCAGATTCTTGCTTCCCGCTCATGTGTCCTGATTGCCCCTGGAGGCCTGAGTCTTGAGACCGATGTCCTGGCTTCTCCCTGTCTCCTCAGGTGACAGGACAGAATTTTGGAAGGTTTGACTCTTGGTTCACAGAAGACTTGCCTTTAAGGAGGAATTTTGTTCCTTTAAAGGAAGGTGAAATGCAAGTGAAAGCCAGATCGGGTGTGAGAACGTGGGCTGGGAGGTGGGACAGGGGTCGGGGTGGTGTCAGAGAGCAGGGAGGGAGTGAGGGGTGGAGGAGGGCCTCCGGGCGAGGGGCAGGCCAGTGTGCCTCTGAAACTGGGGTCAAGGGAGCAGCTCCCCGTCCCCCCAAGCCCTCTAGGAGACAGGGAAACTCATCTACAGCTCACATTATGCGAAATTTGGCAAGAAAAACATTTCAGCTGTGCATGAGACATACAATCACACAGGCAACAAGACAGAGTGTTCGGGAAATAACATTGACTCTTACTCGCACTGTGGGCTCTTACACTTTCCATTCTGTTCTGTCTTCTTCCTCCCTTCCTCCCTGCCTGCCTTTCTTTCCCAGTTTCCTTCTTACTTCTGTCTGGCCAGCGAAGTTGATTTCAAGACGCACTTGTGAGCCTCCACCCCCATTGGCAGAACACAGGGACCGTGGAAAGGGAGCCGCACGTGTCCTGGGAGAGCCCTGCAGGGGCCACAACAGGACAGAGACCCTGAGTTCTGCTTCTGCTCCCTCACCTCACTCCGCTTCCTCCATTTTTATTCTTTTAAAAACAAGTCCAAGAAGAGCAGATCACAGGAGTGATTGCACAAGCTTTCAGCCCATAGGACCCACCCATGTCTCTGGGGTGCTTGTTGCGACTGCATCCAGTGGCTCCCAGTCTCTCCTGGACGCTCTGATGGGTTAAGTCTCCAGTGGGCCTGGTCATCAGTGTTTGTGGCTATGGTCAAGCCAGTCAGGGATTCTCCAGCTAGGGCCAACCCTCCTGTTTCGCTGATGAGGAAAGGAGGACTACGGAGGGCAATACCCGGCCTGAGGTCAGGCTGTGGGCACTGTCCGTGGGCAGGAGGCTGCAGTCACACTCAGCAGGACCCCCCTCCCAACCTCTGTACCATCCAGCATGACTGGAGGAGGCCTCTACCTGAGAAGTCAGAGGCCTGCCCCCATCACACAGCGAGCTAGGGGTCTCGGCTGCCACGACCTGGCTTCCTGCGGAAAGGTCCGCTCCGCTTCTGCGGCTAAAGACAGAGAGAGCCGTGTCTACCCGAGGCCCAGCCCTGTCGGTCTCTCCTGGGGCTGAGTGCGGCCTGGGGTTTGTGGGAAGGAGGGAGAATGAGTCACCTCCGGCCACTCACTGTCGCTTGGTCCTCTGGGGCGTGGGAGTGAGTGGGGGACAGCCGTGAAAGTTTGCAGGCAGAGGTGCAAGAACCTCGTGCTCTGGTCCCCAGCACTGCCGCCCTGCGCACGCGCCCCCCACAGCCAGTGGCCCCAGCTGCGGGGAGGGGTTGCTCTGAGGCCCCCAAAGCAGGGGGCCCAGGGGCCCCACATCTGCGACAGGCTGGGCTGCCGGCCCCTCTCCGGCCCTGCTGCTCTCAGCTCTGTGGGGCTGCGGTTTGCCATTTCCTTCCTTCGCCAGTTAGAGCCCCAGCAGCCTCCCTCCTGGCTGCTGAAGATACCATAAGGAGTTGCCTAGAGCAGCAGGTCTTTTCAGGATCAAAGCAGCTGTGCCAGCCAGTCAGGGCCACCCCGCTTCTCCCTGTGCCCTCCCTTACCGCCCTTACTGTGCGGGGGACCCGCTCCCCAGCACTCCTTACTTCAGGTCCTGCAGAAATGTCACCTCCTCCCAGAGGCCCGCTGGGTGGTTTTTCAATTGTAACCGCACCCCGCTCCTGCACTCCCGCCCCCTCGCCCAGCCCACACCTCTGCTGCCTGCGTGTCCACACAGCTCTCACCTTGAATTTCACTTCCTCCAGTGTTCACTGTTTGTCGTCTGTCCGTCTCCCCTAGCAAGTAAGCTCCTCGAGAGCAGGGATCTTTGTTTTGTTCACCAAGGTGCCCTGAACCCCAGCAGAGCTCCTGGCGCTTAGGTAGCCTGGAGTGGGCACTGTTGAGTGAAGGGATGGGGGTGACGGTGCCCTGACTGATGCTCTGTCAGAGGAGGGAGCAGAGGGACGCTCATCAGCTTCTTGAACAACCGCTTAAAGGAGACAGAGGAACCAGAAACAAGCAATCTGGTGGTGTGATTGGAGCTTCCACTGGGAAGCTCCCCACCCCCACTTTAAAGCATCTCCCCGTGACGTGTGACATCCCAGCAATGACATCGGAGGAAGGGTTACAGGCTCCTCTCTCTCTCTCCTCTAATGGCCCAGCTCATTTATTAAGTTTGTTCACCCTGTCACTTGGGCTTCTCTGGTGGCTCAGATGGTAAAGAATCCGCCTGCCATGTGGGAGATCTGGGTTCTATCCCTGGGTTGGGAAGATACCCTGGAGGAGGGTATGGCAATCCACTCTAGTATTCTTGCCTGGAGAATCCCCATAGACAGAGGAGCCTGGTGGGCTACAGTCCGAGGGGTTGCAAAGAGTTGGACATGACTGAGCGACTTAAGCACAGCACAGCACATCCTCTCACCTGAATGAGTTGAGAGGTTCTGAGCAGGTTCCCGGGGAACGTGGAGAAGTGGGGGGATGGGGATTGGGGGCCTGGGGGATGATGAGGGAAGCAAGACATGGTGGGGGCCAAGACTACTTTGCTAACTTAGCAATTTTGTTTTAGACCAAACTTGTGACCTTGCTGCAGTCACTGCAGCAGAAGGAGGGTGGACTCTGGGTCCTTCCCAGAGGGCAACAGGCTCCATAGCGCCATTCCCAAGGGGCTTCCGGCATCAGGGGCATTGACACGGTGTGCTGACAGTGTGCGCTCTGGAAATGAGGGAGCCTGGCTTCTGAGGCTGCTGCGTGTCGCTGGGGGAGGGGCCTGCTGTGCAGCTCAGTCTCTTCCTCTCTGGGCCCCTGTGGCCCCACGTGTAAAATGACGTAGGGTGAGACCACCTCTGAGCCTCCTCCAGCTGCCCCAGATCTCACGGGAACAGGAGCCTGTCAGCTGACGGACCCTGGGTCTCCTCAGTGGTGCTAAGGGAAGCTAGAGTTTACTGCAGAGGGCATACCAGAGCTGCTGTCCCACTCTGCCCTTCCTGCCCTGGGGTTTACAGATTTGCTATTTTACAACATCCAAGGAATGAGAGGGTCCTGGCCAAGGCAGGCCTGTGGGCATGGATGATTCAGGGAGTCTCCCGCTTTGCAGGCTGTGCCTAGATGGGGAATACTTCACCAAGTGTTTATAAGAATCCATGCCACCAAGGAGGGAACAGAGGATGGAAGGAGATTTCAGGCCCAAGAAGCGCACTGAAGCTCTTGTCAAGAGTTCTGCAACGAGCAGCCGATTCCTCCAGGTCTCAGAGGTGGATTGAAGATTCTTGTTAGACATCGCTACAGGAATGTCAAACCAAGAGTCAGGGGAGCTCAGCCCTGCGAATACCAGCACAATAAGATACACTGCGGTCATGTCCTGATCTTAAGGCTGCTGGATTTCAGAGGAGGAGGAGCCGGTGTGAGCCGGCCAGTCCCCACGGAGGGCCCCCCAGGAGGCTGAGCCCATGCCAAGAGCTTCCTGGGCAGGAGCAAGGGGATGGAGGTGGCAAGAAAGTGGGGCGCAGAGGGAGGGGACTGGCTGGAGGCCAAAGGAAGAGGCCGGCTAAGGTTGGTCCAAGTGCCTGAGGTCACACCGACCGGGAATCTTCAGGACTCAGGGGAGGAAGGCTGAAGGTGGAGAGAGAAAATGCTTTTATCACCTCACCTGTCCCTTTGTCTTGTAGGATTCTGAGTAAGTTAAGTCAAGAAATCAACAAGAATGAAGAGAGAAGGAGCATTTTCACACGCAAGTGAGTGGGGCAGCCAAGTGTCCAGGGTCAGTTTAATGAGATGCGAAGAATTTTCAAACTCAAGTCTAAATGGGAGTGGTTTTGCCTTAATTTTTGATCCGCCCTGCATCCTGCCCCTGCATCAGGGGAGCTTCCCCTAGAAAGGCAGGCAGTCATGAGCTCCTAGTTGTACCACCAATGTGACTTCAGCGGTTTCCAGAATTTTCGGGTAGCCTGGCCCGAGTTTCAAAGCAACAAGGACAAGAGTCCTGGGTGGTGAGACATACCCTCCCCTGGGGGCTCCTCTTGCAGGGCTGGGCTAAGAGGGATATCTCCCCGAGTCAGTAGGGCCGTTAATGCCATGTTGCTTGCCTTTGCAGACCCCAAGTCCAGCGGTTTCCGGAGGAGACAGGTAAAGGTCTCTGGGGGTGAAAACGATTGCTTTGGAGATGGGAGGCTCTTCGGTTCTTCTGACTGCTGGTCCAGTTGGAGGGGAGGAGAGATATCACTATGCCAGGCACCTGGCCATGATCCCCTTCCAACTGAGGCCCTCTGCACAGACACAGGGAGGGACTCTTCGGCCGGTGCCTGGAACAACCTGGGTTTTGACTGAGCACCCGAGCACAGCCAGTCCTCCTGCTTCTGAGTCTTTAAAGCAATTATTCCGCTGCTAAATTCCACATCTTGTTAAAACGCAGATTCCTGGGTCCCTCCCAGTTCCTGCAGAATCAGAAGCTCAAAGAATAGGGCCCGGGGAATTTGCATATTTTGAAGCTCTCTCAAGTGACTTTCACACACGTGAAAGGTTAAGAACCACCGCCTCTGTCTGGTAGAATGAGCCCCTCAGGTGGGAAGTCGAGAGCTGGCACTGAGTTGCTGACCCCCGGCTGCGCGGGATGAAGGCGGGGGACGGGGAGGGCACCGGGCTGGGGAGTGGCCGACTTCCCTCTGTGGCTCCAGTCAGCACTGATAACGGTGTTGCCTTCCTCCACAGAGAGCCACGAGGAGGACAACGGAGGCTGGTCGTCCTTTGTGAGTATAGGGCAGGTCCTCCCAGCTTACAGCAGAGTCCGGAGGTCCTTTGTGGTGAGGCACTGGCGTGATGCGGGGAGCGAGGCCCTGACGGAGCCCCGCGGGGCTCAGGTGTGCTCTGTGGCGGTTGGAGCGTGACTCTCTGGCTTCCAGTCCACACGGTCGCCAGTCTCCCTCGGGGCACAGGAGCGGTGGTGGAGGACACCTGGGGAAAGGCTTGGCCGTGAGCCACCTTGTGACGAGCGCTGATGGCGGGCTGGGCTCGGCTGAGGCCTGCGGGGTGCTGACCCGCCGCTGTTCACCAGCACCCCACAGCAGGCCCTCCCCCGAAGCCCTCCTCACACGGTCTACACTAAAGCAGCTTTAAAGTAGCTTTTCTCATAGGCTTCAGTCCCCATTAGCAACCCACTCCAGTATTCTTGCCCGGAGAATCCCAGGGACAGAGGAGCCCAGTGGGCTGCCGTCTGCGGGGTCGCACAGAGTCGGACACGACTGAAGCGACTTAGCGGCAGCAGCAGCAGTGTCACAGAGGGAAAGGGAGCTTAGAATGAACTATCCGCCCTCGAAAGACCTCAGGGATGGGACGGCCCAATGGGGTTTTATACTTGGGGGTCATGATGACCCCTTTGAGAGTCTGATGAATTCTGTACAGCTTCTCCCCAGAAAACTGCATATTATCATCAGCACACTTGAAGCCAGACTTGGGCTAAAAACTCTGTTACGGCTCGTAGCCCAGTCTGTTCTTTTTACAGAGGAAGCAGCTGAGCTCCCTGCAGGACGTGACTTATGTAGAGCCCCATGACCGGTTAGAGGCAGGCTGAGGATGCAGCTCACCCACCCTTAGTCCAGGGGTCCTTCTGGTAAGCGGCTGCCTCTAGTGCCTTTAGGTAGCAGACACTAAACACCCCTGGTCTACTGGGATTCTGGTAAAAGCAAGCATTGAATTTGAAAAAAAAAAAAAAAAAAAAACCACCAAAAAACCTGCTAGTTAAGTCTGCGCTTTTTGCATGAGAACAAAGGAATGTAACAGATTAATTTTGTTCCCAAGGGATAATTGACCAGAGTTTCCTCTCAAATATTTACATTTTCACATAGAAACTGTATCTTAGCCACTGCTTGCCATGCAGTTCCTCCTGTGAGCTCAGTCTCAGGCTGGCCTCCTCCACCTCGTCTTTAAACAGGGAGCCCCCACCAGCTGCTGCTACGACACTCGGGCTTCCATGAAGTGCCCAGCACTGCACAGGGCACTCGGGGGGCAAGGACAAATGACCCCATGACCATTTTATAGCTTGGAGAACACACACACAGATCAGAATGTGATTTGGAACAAAAACACACATAGGAATATACGAGCCGAATCACCGAAGAAACTAGTTGTTCTAGAAGCAAAGAGGAAAAGTCTATTGTTGAGAAAGGCTGATAAGGTAAAGGCCTGGTGGAAAGTCAGGAGCCATGGGGCTAGGTACGCAGGCTGGGAGACGGTAGGGAGGCCCTGCAGGTCCAAGGGGCAGTCAGCAAGGCCTGGGGAGGTGTGAGGCTGTGGTTCTCAAGTCTCTCCCGTTCATCATCCTCTGCTCTCGAGCTGCAGTGACACTGACGACAGGACGAAGTCTTTTTTGTGTTCAGGAAGATGAACTCAACCTCATCTTGGCTTCCAATGTGTATATGCTTTGGAATATATACATGTATAGGAATATATATATATATGTATGTATACACACACACATATGATATACGTGCTGTGCTGTGCTTAGTCACCCAGTCAAGTCCAACTGTTTTTGACCCCATGGACTGTAGCCCACCAGGCTCCTCTGTCCATGGGGATTCTCCAGGCAAGAAGACTGGGAGTGGGTTGCTGTGCCCTCCTCCGGGGGATCTTCCCAACCCAGGGATCGAACCCAGGTCCCCCGCATTGCAGGCAGATTCTTTACCGTCTGAGCCACTAAGGAAGCCCAAGAATACTGGAGTGGGTAGCTTATCCCCTCTCCAGGAAAACTTATCCCACTCCAGTATTCTTGCTGGGACAATCCTATGGCAGGCCCCAGTCCACGGGGTCACAAAGAGTCGGACACGACTGAGTGACTGAGCGTGCACCCCGAGAAGAGAACTGACAATTAACCAGGATGCTCCTAGTGTTTAGTCTAACTCTTGGTGATGCTTGAAGTGCAAAATGTGTTTATTCAAAACAGCAGGCCCTCCCATCCCTCTACTGCTGTGTCCACCTCATTTCTTCCGCTTTTGTCTGCTATGCAAAGACATACAGGGAAAAAATGCACTTGCCTAGGGAGTCTGAAGACCTTGACTGGGTCCTAAGACAACAGCTTGCTGGCCACGTGAATTGTGCTCCCTGAGCTCAGTGTCCTCATCTGGAAAGTGGGAGGAACCAAGTGAGGACCACTGTGAGGCTTGGCAGAGAGAGAGTAGATGTGGGCACGCCCACTGCCGAGGAGCCTCTACACACCACACTGCCCCCGTCACACCGTCAGGAAGAAGATGACTATGAAAGTCCCAATGATGATGCAGACGCGGAGGACGACGGTGACTACGAGTCCCCCAACGAAGAGGAAGAGGCACCTTTGGAAGATGATGCCGATTACGAGCCACCACCCTCCAACGATGAGGAAGCTCTGCAGAACTCCATCCTGCCTGCCAAGCCGTTGTCCAACCCCAACTCCATGTACATAGGTAAGGGCCCTGGAGCCCAGCCCCCAGCCCCCACTGATGCACGGGAGGCCAACACCCACGCAGCAGAGAGCATTGCGTGCTGATGCCAGCTGACTGGCTGTGTGGCTTTGGGCAAGTGACTCCACCTCTCTGGGCCTCAGTTTCCTTATCTGTGAGATAGGACAGTAATAATACAGGCCATATAGGTTTGCTGTGAAGTTTAATATTTATGATTTGCAGCCAAACCATTGCTGGTGGTGGCTGATATCAGGATGAAGTGCTGCTTGAGGGCATTTAGAAGGAACAGCTTATTTGTGTGTTCCTTTGGAACTCAAGTGCTTTCCTGTTCCTCCCTGTCTTGGACCAATTCATGATGACGTGGCACTACTACCCACAGATTGTCAGGATAAAAGCAACAGTATTGAATGTGGTTTGACCATAACTTTAAACACTTTCAACAATATTTAAGATTTTCATTGTCCATCTGTTCCTGTCAGCACATTTCTCCCTCGCTCATTTATTCCTTCATCCATTCAACAAAAATTATTGGTCTCCTATGATCCAGGAATCATTTTAAATGTTGAAATTCAAAGTTATCTGGAAAGAAGACACAGCCCTTGCTTCACAGGGCTCACATCCTACCAGTGGTGGTAATGGAATAGCCGTGTGTACACTTGTGTAACATCAAGGAGTCAGCCAAACAGTTGATGATCAGCACCACGGAAATTCATACCACGAATCCTTTAGGCTGTAGAACGCTTGGCAACTTTAAAGTCATTTCAAATTTTGTCAGAATATCGTGTTTTGAAGCACCCTGTATGATACAGACGACAATTACCAAGCCTGTTTCATATTTAGGGAAACTGAGGTCCAGAGAAGAAATAGTAACTGTCGTTGAGTGTCCCATACACGCCAGTTCTGAGCACACAGGAAGAGTTTATAGTTCAGTGGGTGAGGCAACAAAATGATTGAACTAAACCATGATGTACACTCAGGAAGACACATGTGGGAGATGAGGCCGAGGCTATTCCTAGTCCGGGCTTGCTTCCCTGAGGGCATGATATTTCAGTTTCAATTTAA
This sequence comes from Bos indicus x Bos taurus, assembly GCF_003369695.1. Lineage (NCBI taxonomy): Eukaryota > Metazoa > Chordata > Mammalia > Artiodactyla > Bovidae > Bos > Bos indicus x Bos taurus. Next base: position 2,038,343 of record NC_040095.1, on the reverse strand, counting down.
AGGATGAGCAGGAGTTGTCTAGGTGGGGGTAGAGGTGTAAAGAGAAAGCACTCTGAGCCATAGAAATGGCCGTGCAAAGGCACTGAGGCTCGAAGAAGGTCAGAGGGGCTGAGAGATGGCTAGGGTGGGTGAGGTATGAGGTTAGGCCAGGTGGAGGAGCGTTGCCTCCCCAGGGCTGAGACTGGGTGAGGCAAAATAGGTCAGGCACAAAATGCAGGAATTACTCACAGTCCTGGCCTGGGCTTTCGCTGTCAGAGACGGAACACTGTTAGTCTGTCAGCCTGGCCCGGGGATGCTTCTGTGATGATCAGAGTAATGTGAATTTCTATGCAGAACCTGTGGTTTGGTAACCGGAGCTGGTGACTGACTCCTCCCTTTAAGGAAGGAGGAAGTGGGAGGGGAGGACAACGCAGAGCACGCGTGAGGGAAGGAAAGGGACCTAGAGCAGGATCTTCGTGAGCCATGACGGGGGACTTGACCCTGCCCCCAGGCAGCTGGGTGTGCCCGTGCATGCGGCTCTGCACGTCACGTACATGTGTGTACACGTGTGTGCACCCACACTTGCCTGTATGTGTAGGGGCATGTATGTCTACTTCTTTACAGTTTTGTATGAAAACACTCCCTCATGGTACCAGCTGAGTTCATTATCAGGAGGCTTTTTTTTTTAATGCCTTCATCAACAAAACCTCTGATAAATACTCAGTCCCTAGAGGTGAGGGGAGAGTTGCTTCCAAGTATAAGAGTAAGACGAACTGGGCAGGCACAGAGAAGGCAAGGGGCCAAGGACGCCCCGCCCTGTAGGGCCCAGGTGTGGGCACATCTCTGCCATGCATCTAGCGATGCACCAGGCCGGTGGCCCCACTCACCTGGATGCAGAATTTCTCCTTCCATTTGAACGCCTTTATTTCCACAGACCGCCCCGCCACTGGGAAAGTGCAGCAGCCGCCTGTGCCCCCACAAAGGCCGATGCCCTCCCTCCCTCCTTTGCCCACGGCCGGCCGGATTCACCAGGTAGGCGCCATCCTTTCTCTTATGCTAACTCACGTCCACTCAATAACTTCCTCTGTGGACAGAACAGACTGTAGACATCTTTATCCAACTGCAGCCAGTAAGAAAAAATTATATGCAGGCTGGGAAATTCATACCCAAGTACAGTGAGCTTTTGTGGGGGGTGAAATACTGGTGATTTTTATACACAGCATCATGCTTTTTATCACTGGTATTTTCTCTTTACCATAAACAATACAAGTTGTTTGTATAATAAAAAGTTTCCTTCTAATATTCATTGTGCTATTATCTCCCACTTTTGAAATAAGTGAAAACTGTTAAATAAAATCTAAGAGGAAAAAGTGAATGGTGGTCCTAGGCCTTCTCTCTCAAGAAAAGACTGGCACCACCTGCTGGCCAACAGCTGAAATTCCAGGGACAGAAAGCTTGGGACCAAAGTGTGCGACGTGATGAATCCAGGGAGAGAGGGGCACCAAACCCCTGGTCCTCTTGCTTCAAGCTTACAGTTCCAGATTCCATGGACCAATTAAGTAACAGGCACACCTCGTTTTGTTGCATTTGCTTTATTGCACTTCACAGATCCTGTGTTTTTAATAAATTGAAGATTTGTGACAACCCTGCCTGGTCAGATGATGTTTAGCATTTTTAAGCAATATTTTCCAATTAAAATATGTATGTTGCTTTATTACACATAATACTATCACGCACTTAATAGATTCTAATATAGTATAAATGTAGCTTTTATATACAGTAGGAAATAAAAATGTGTGACTAGTGTTGATGAAAATCCAATTAGCAAGCAAACCGAGAAGATTAAAAGATAGTTTTATTCTAACATGGGGGACAGACTCTCAAAAGTGCTGAGAACTGCTCCTCCAGTCAGGAGCTGGAGGTTCAGTTTCATACATTTTTGAGAGAAAGACTCATGTCTCATACTCACAAGTTAACATTATACCCAAAGTTCACCAGAGCTGTTTTGGTCAGGTGTGCATGCAGAGTAAGCCTTTAGGTCAGTGCAACCCCCTGACAGGATGAGAAAGAAATACTAAAGTTAAAAATCACAGTGGTGGTATCAGAAGAGAGGGACCATTCCCCCCCAAATTTGTTTATATCCTCCTGTCTTGCGGAGGTCTGGTTAATGCAGATGTATATTGCACAGTAGGAAAGACCCATCACAAACGGGCACATACTATATGTGTTTCAGTCCTGAGTTGGTCTGATTATCCTGCCACAGAGAAATTTATGACTTTCCCATTTACTAGGAAAGTTATGACCAACCTAGATAGCATATTCAAAAGCAGAGATATGACTTGGACAACAAAGGTCCATCTAGTCAAGGCTATGGTTTTTCCAGTAGTCATGTATGGATATGAGAGTTGGACTGTGAAGAAAGCTGAGCGCCAAAGAATTGATGCTTTTGAACTGTGGTGTTGGAGATGACTCTTGAGAGTCCCTTGGACTGCAAGGAGATCCAACCAGTCCATTCTAAAGGAGATTGGTCCTGGGTGTTCTTTGGAAGGAATGATGCTAAAGCTGAAACTCCAGTACTTTGGCCACCTAATGCAAAATGTTGACTCATTGGAAAAGACTCTGATACTGGGAGGGATTGAGGGCAGGAGGAGAAAGGGACGACAGAGGATGAGATGGCTGGATGGCATCACCGACTCGATGGATGTGAGTCTGAGTGAACTCTGGGAGTTGGTGATGGACAGGGAGGCCTGGTGTGCTGCGATTCATGGGGTGGCAAAGAGTTGGACACGACTGAGCGACTGAACTGAACTGAACTGAGCCTTATTTTGATTTTTGCTTCATTGTGGTGGTCTGGAACCAAACCCCCAATATCTCTGAGGTCTGTTTGTATCCAAAGAGACCCAGAGAAGTTCAGGCTCAGGAGTCCATAGCTGGAAATGCGCTCTCTCCACAAGGGACCGCAGCACTCGGACAGCTGTGGTGAATGCCAGGTGTCAGGGCTAAGGGATGCAGAGGACACGTTTTCCCCAAAGCTCGAAATCCAGACCACACCACCACTGGGACAGTCTGTCTAAGAACAGATGACTTCCTCCTGCTTTTGCAGTTTTATTACAAAGGGAGCTCATGGGGCTGAATTTATCTACACATGGGTTTTGCTCTGGAAATCTGCAGCTCACTCTTGGGATTCAGAATTTCATTCATTCAATCTACGGATACTTACTGAGCAGCAGCACCCAGCAGTGTTCTGGGAATAGAGCATGAACAAGACAAATAAGGTCCCTGCTTTCATAAAATTTTCATTTGGGTTGGGGGAGATGAATAATCAGCAAGTAAAGAGATGCATAAACAGGGTAATTTGCGTAGTGATGTGTAGTTAGGGAGACAGGAGACCAGGGAAGGTGATGGTGGGTGGAGAGGTGACATTGAGCTGGACAGTGTGAGACAGCTCTGGTGAGAGCTGGGAAAAGAATATTCCAGGCAGAGGAAGATACAAGTGTGGAGATTCCAAAGATGCACAAGCATGAGATTTTGCAGGAACCACCAGAAGGTACTTAGGGTGAGAGCCCAGTGGGCCCTGGAGAGAGGAGCACACAAAGGTGGTGGGAGGGTGGACAGGAGTCAGCCCAGGCAGGGCTTTGCGGGCCATGGTGGTTTTAGTTTTGTTCCTAATGTCATAGGAGCCACTAGAAAGCTTGGCAGAGGAGTGACATGCAGAAAATGCTCTCCCAGAATGTGGAACAGGGAGCTCAGTTCACGTGAGAAATGGACAGGTGTGTACCTGTCCATGGGATGGAGAAAAGTGAACAGATTCAGACCTATTCGGGGGTATAAAGCTTTCAGGGCTTACTGACGGGTTGGAAATGCTTGCTAACATGTGGCTTTCTGTTACAGCAGCCACTACCCCCACCCCAGCCCAACCACGAGGAGCCTAGCAGAAGTAGAAACCACAAAACGGCCAAGCGTGAGTGTGGGGTCACCCTCTCTTGCCCACCTGCCCTCCTCCCCCAGCCCAGTGCTCTTTTCTGTGAATTGACTTCAGTCTCTTTCCCTTCCAGTCCCTGCTCCTTCCATAGACAGAAGCACGAAACCAGCCCTAGATCGTTCATTAGTTCCGTTTGACAGAGAGCCCTTCACACTAGGTTGGTATCTTTCATATTTGTCGCTCAGTAATAGTGGCCAAGAAGAGGTGGGCACGGGTTGGCAGCTGAAGAAGAACAACAACAATAGTAGCTGACTGGTGACTCAGCTGGTAAAGAAGCTGCCTGCAATGCAGGAGATCTTGGTGCCATCCCTGGGTCAGGAAGATCCCCTGGAGAAGGGAATGACTACCCACTCCAGTATTCTTGCCTGGGAAATCCCATGGACAGAGGAGCCTGGAGGGCTATGGTCAATGGGGTCTCAAAGAATTGGACATGATCAAGACACTAACGACACAAAAGCAACAAAGTGGCCGCCATGAATGCATGCTTACTGCGTGCTGTTCACGGGCACCGCCTCATTTCACTGTCGCCACAGTCCTAGGGAGACGGGACTGTCAGAATCATCCTCGCTGTACAGAGAAGGAAACCGAGACACGAAGAGGTAACTTCGCAAGGTCACTCAGATGTCAGGTGATGGGGGTGGAGACCCAAGCTCAGAGCTCCTGTCCTGCGCCCTGTGCTGAGCCTGCTTCTCCACGGCCACCATCTGTGCACACACACCCATCACCTGGTCCTCCTGAAGGATGACGGGCAAGCATCTGGGCTAGGAGGCAAAGGCCAGGGAGAGCTGTTGTTGGCTGTCTTGGCTGCTAACTGAGCAGCTCACTGACCAGAGGGACGTTGCTTTTTCAGAGCTGTCTACTTACTTATAAGGTGGATGCTCTATAATGAGAAAATACTTAGTGAAACTCTAAGGTGCTATTCAAATGTCAGAGTTGTCTTTTGTTGTGTGTATCATTGACCAAACTGTGGGTATACTACAGTCCTTTCCTCCAGAATGGATTCAGAGTATTCTTGGATGGCAGCTACCTCTACTTAAAGCTATCTTTAATTCCGTTCTAAAACTTAGCTACAGTGTACTGAGCACTTACTATGGGGCAAGTGCTTCAGCCACCACAAATAAGTTATAGTCATCTCTGGGTGTCTCCAGGGGGGCCAGTTCCAGGATCCTTGTGGATATGAAAATCCAGGGATACTCAAGTCCCTTATATAAAATGGTGTAGTGTTTTCATATAACTTCTGTATATCCTTCCATGAACTTTAAGTCGTCTCTAGATTACTCATAATACCCAATACAATATAAATGCTCTGTATGTAGTTGTAAATACAATATAAATACACATACATGGTTGCCAGTGCATGGCAAATTCAAGTTTTGCTTTTCAGACCTTTCTGGAGTTATTTTTTCCAAATGTTTTTGATCTGAGGTGGGTAGATCGTGGGTATGGAGCCCATGGATATGGAGAGCTACTTCCACATTGTCTCTAGTCGTCACCCCATGCCCACAAAGGGGGCTGCATTATCATCCCCACTTTGCAGATGATAAAGCTGAGGTTCAGAGAGGTTGAATTAATTTCCCAAAATTGCAGAACTAGGTGCAGGATTTGAATTCGACTTGGATTTGAACCCAAGTCTTTCTGACTTCAAAGTGGGTGCCCTGTTCTACCACGTCTTGCTGCAGTTGGAGACCCTGGACTTTCCTTGCCGGGGAGCTCTGGGGAAGGAGTTCTGAGCCTTGAGGGATAAGGAACCTGGAGTCCAGCCCCACCCTAGCCCTTCTTCAGCTACATAGTGAGCAAAGCATTTAGCCTCTGTGGCCTCCGTCCCCTCTTCTGTCAGCAAAATGTCAGTTCTCGGATTTGGTGCTGAGCTTGCTACAGTTTCCCTGAACTGTGTCATAGCTCTGCTGGTTCATGCCAAGCTATGTCAACTATCCGAGTTTAAAATGGCCTGTGGCAGACGGCTGGACACATTGTATGAAGGCGAAGACAGAGACTGGACTTCAGACTCCAGCCCTGCTTACCTACCACGAGCCGAAGTGTCAGAAAATTGTAATACTGATGTCAAATCTTCCAGGGTCACTTCCTATACAAAGGTTACCCTTTTAAAATATTTTTGTTTTTATTTAGTTTTCTTTTGAAAGACAACCTTTTCTTGACAGTACTAGCTCTACCCTTGAACCCCTTATCCATGATGCTTTGGGAGAATTAACCTCTTAAAATGCTCAGACTTTTATCAGGAGGCTCCTAACATGCCCTGGGAATATGCATAAACCGGCAGACGTTTTTCAGAAAATCTATTCAGGCCTGATGATATAAATCCGTTTCCTGGGTATCCCTCTAAAGTAGGGTTTCCATATCAAACCAAAATTTTATAAGTAATGAACATTTTTATACCATCCAAACTACTCAGGTAGTCAGCTCTTCACAGTGAGACAAGATTCTTAGGACATATTTTGGGCTGGACATGTATTCAGTCTTTGAGGAATAAATTGTGTCTCAAAAATGCAGTTCCACTGTTACAGGGTGTTGACTGAGCTGGGAGGTGGATGGAGGGGAAGAAAGAGGAGCTATCTAACAATTCTCAGCACCCACTCAGGGTCATTGCTGGCCCTGCGTATAAATTGTCACCTGATCCTTAGAGCAAATCTACGCAGTTTAACACATAATGCCCATTTTACAGGTGAAGAAATTGAGACTCAAAAAATTTAAGTAACTTGCTCAAAATCATACAAGATTTGCATGTAAACCTGGCTGAATCCAGTTAACTAATGCTTTTATTACATTGAAGACATAGGGTATTACTCTGGGAACTTCAGACAGAAGAAAAAATACATTGTTTTGAATGATTTTGCAATGCACGGTTCTCAGGTACACCTGCCATTTCTTCAGGAAGCCTCCATGTCATCTGTTACAAGAGAAAAGTAAAAGAAGAAAAGGAAGGGAGGGCGGGAGGGAAAGAGAGGGAGGAAAGAAAGAAAGAAAAACAAAAGCCAAAGCAAAATGATTTGCAGCCCACTGGAAGAATCTCCTGAAACTCTGAACCCCAAATTAAATTTTTTTCAGGAACTAAATGCCATACCTTATGCAATGGCAAGTGGGCCACAGGACTGAAGGAAGACTGACCCCTCCGTGGCAAATGAGTTTATTTCAGATATGCAAATAAACTTGGGCTGTACAAAGCAGCTCTTGGCCAATGAAAGAGGCACAAAATTTCAGGAAGGCATTAATCCTTTTCAGCATCAGTTATATTAAAACATTTTGGAAAGAAGCTCAGAATTCACGGTGCTGCTTGCATGTACACAGCACTACGTGAGCCTTGCGTGAAGTCACTTAATTTGCCTGAGACTATAAAGTTAGGTGCTCTTGTAAGGGACCCTCCAGGTCTAAAGCCTATGATTCCTCAACGTGTTGTGTGTGTTAAGTCACTTCAGTTGTGCCCGACTCTTTGTGACCCTAGGGACTGTAGCCTGCCAGATTCCTCTGTCCATGGGGTTCTCCAGGCAAGAACACTGGAGTGGGTTCCCATTCCCTGCTCCAGGGGATCTTTCTGACCCAGGAATGGAACCCGAGTCTCTTAGGTCTCCTGCATAGGCAGGCAGGTTCTTTACCACTAACACCACCGGGGAAGCCCATGATCCCTCAATGCTTAAACCCAATTATCCCTCTTAGGGGCTGGGATTCAGTTTCATCAAACGTTTCAAAGCTTAGCTGTTACATGCAAGGCTTATCTGCTGTTTGTAATTTACAGGAAGGAAGCCAATGATTTCTGACAAGGTGAGTTTTCTCCTTATTTTGTTTTGTTTGTTTCTGCTCCGTGTTGTATCTTGTCCTTGTTCTGTGGAAAGTGCTGAGAATACTCACGTATCTTCTCTCCTGCCTTGCAGTCCTCGGTCCTAGGGGGAAGGTGAGTGACTCTGGGTGCCTGTGTGTGGGTACAGGGCACGTGCTGTGTGACTCTGGTTTGTTTCTCATCCATCCTTTCTCTCAAAACCGCAGGCCTCCTGGGGAGCATTTGCCCAAGATACAAAAGCCCCCATTACCGCCAGCCACGGAAAGGCATGACAGAGGCAGCCCCCTGCCAGGGAAGAAGCCACCCGTGCCAAGGTAAGTGTCTTCTGTTGCTTGGGGTGTGGCACAGAAGGGGTGACGTGAACTCCTGCCTTGGATCAGTTAGCTCCACGTAGGGACCCAAGACCATGGTGCTCCTGGGTGGGAGTGGGCTCATTTTGCTGCCGGGGCTTGAGAGATGTTCAAGCTTCTCAGGTTGGATGCAGAGAGCCTGGGTCACTTTACAGGACAAGGCGATTAGCACAGAGAGGCATAAACAGATGGTTCCTCTGGAGCACGGGAACAGCCCCGTTTGTGGAGACCTTCTCAGCCAGTCTGATTTTTGGTTGAATTTTCCTTCCACCGCAAGGGGCAGCACTGCACCTACCGTTTTGTAACGTGCAGGCGGTGGAGAGGACATCTCGGTAGGTCTCTGTGAGCAGCTTCCTCACCGCTCAACCACATTTTATAGTGGCAGAGCACCCGTCAGCTCTAACATTTCTAACTTTACTGTGCAGTCTCCAGGGACCTATTAACCAAATGGCACAAACATCGCTGGGGTAGGCCCAGCTCTGCTCCCTACTAAGGAGAAAACCAAGGCTTCCATCAACCTCATCTGCGCAACCAGGATTCAAAATTATGATCCTTGCTTGGCTAATGTGAGGATGAAATCAGGGCCGGGGCTAGGGTGCACTGGTAAAAACCTCAGCAACTGAGTTAATGTTTTAATGGTATATTCTAAAAAATCAAAATGAATGCCAAAAATATCATAGTGAACAAAATAGCAAAGTTTTAAATAAACAACAAGATGAGATCATGTGAATCACTGATCGGGAGGCAAATTGCCAGCAAACTGTCCTCCTCGGGCCCCTCTCTGTGAGGACACGACGCGAGCCCATGAAGGCTGCTGCCCACCACGGGTCTAAGGTCACCGCCACCAAATCTGCTTGGCCAGTTTGTGCATCTGGAGAAAGGGACCAAAGCAGCAGCTTTTCCCAGCTGTCTTTCCTTCACACCAAGGGTGAGCCCCAAGACGGCTGTTCTCAAACATCAACAAAGGAGCGTGTTTCCTCAAATGCTTTTATTTGCTTGGAGAAACATCCACTCAGGGAAATTTAATAGCTACTAAAGAGTTTGCTGACTAAACCTTTTTTCTTTAATGTAATTATTTGCTGCAGTTGCAAAACAGAACAGAGGTTTGCCTAGCTCAGCTCACAGTAATGACAGAATGTTGAGTCTTCTAGCCTCCCTCTCCCCTGCTTTTCTGCTGGGTTTTTTGGGTTTTGTTTTTTCTTTTTTTTGCTTCCCATTTTATTACGGCTCAGTGGGTTTGATTTCTCGATATTAGATTAAGTGGAACTATTTATATTCTTTGAAACTCTTTATGCTCAGTTCTTTTTCTTTGCCCTGATTCATTTCAGGCATATGCGGGGACCAGAGAGAAGAGAAAATGTAAGTACAGAATGTCATTTGGTAAATGCTTGGAAACCAGTGTAGACTCTGCAGAGGTCGAGGCTCTGTCTCAGCCTTCAGTGAAGTCCAGTGCTGGAAGCCAGGCCTATGCACAGTAGGCTCCTGAATACCGGTGTCTTTTGGGGTCTCCGTCTTTCCCTCCTGCCCAGAATATTGCATGGCTTAGCTCCTGTCCCTCTGAAGGTTCCTAGGGAGGCTGGGTTAATTGCAACCCTATTACCAGGTGGTAGTGAGCAAGGGGAGTGGCGAGTAGGTAGAAGGGAGGATAAAGTAAGGCATGTTTCAGAGTCTGGCCTCCCAGAAAGTCTCTTAAGCCTCTATTTTCCCCTTAAATACCTCTATGGCCTAAGAAAGAGAGGAAACAGCATTTATGCAATGTATATTGTGTACATGTTGCCAACCTAGCTACTTTTGACTGACTGTTTGCCTAGGACTGCTCAGTTTTAGCAATGAAAGTCTCATGTCCCAAGAACTTCATCAGTCTTAGGCAAATGAGGACCAGGACAGTTAATCATTCCAATGTTACATTTTCTTTGCATTGACTATCCCTAGGAGGAGTCATTGTTTCCCTTTCACTAACAAGAAATTGAAGTTTAGAAGGGTAAGATACTCATTGCAAGTTGCACAGCTGGGAGATAGCCAGGATTGAAATCCAGGTCTGCCTGACTTCCTCTGTACTGTAAACTGCCCGAAGAAGGCCATCACACCTGTGCCGTGCTCAAGGGCTCAGTCCATAGGCACCTGGTGTTTCGTAGCTCTATGCTAAACGGTGCGCTTATTCCGATGAAGTGCTGAGATATAATGGAGATAAAATGCAGATGAAGTGCTAAGATATAAGATGTAATGGATATGCTCCAGTGTGCTAAGGGGCATATGATCACAGGATGCGCTACAGAGGAGAAGTGAAGGAAGTGATGTATAAGGGTTGAAGAGTTAAGTGTGACTTCTTAGCAATGTGGTCATTGAATGATGGGGAGACACAGGATAGTCCCTCCAAGGCAAAGGTCAGTGCCTTCAGCCTCAGGAGTGTCCTGACTAAGGCAGGCATGGGCAGTGCCCATGGAGCCTGTGGGAAGAGTGAGGACAGCAGATTGGTTTCAGAGCCACAGGGGCAAAGAGGAGAGAAGGTTGAAAATGAGGGTAATATCACATTCCCAAGGATCCTTATCTCTGGAAGGACTGACACTTGTTGTCATGAGAACCTAGATATCTTATGTCTTGACCAGAGGAGACATGGTTGCAGGAGTGTCAAAGACCAATTTCATTTTGGGGATTCCATAAGTCCATGTGTATCTATCTGTGCAGCCCTTTGTTAGGATTCCTTCCCAGCTGGCCAACCTGGATGAGTGAGTCTGGCTATTCCATCTTGCCTCATCTCAATGGTAGGACTAAGGATAACAAACTTTTATCGAGCACTCAAACATACCAGGCACAAGTAGTAACTAACTTAACCCTCTCAACAGCACTTGAGGAAGGTGCTCGTTCATCGCTACTGTCCGAGCCTAACAAAACAAGTCCAAGTTGACAATTCTGGTCTACTAGTCAATGGCAAAATTATTTTTGCCTCTCTGAACATCATTTCCTATCTAGGGAGTAGAACATAGAGCCCCTCCCTTATCTATTTCAGAAGGCTGTCCTAAAGATAGATATGCTGCACCAAGTGGACACTCTTTGGAAGCTGTTTTCAAATCATAAGGCTGTATAAACTTGGGCAAACTCCGGGAGGTGGTGAGGGCAGGGAAGCCTGGCCTGCTGCAGTCCAGGGTTGCTGTGAAGAGTCAGACACGACTTGGCGACAGAGGAACGACAAGGCCACGGTGCTTTGAACCAGAGTGGTCAGTGCAAAGCCGAGACCCGGAGAAGGTTAGGCTTTGGGTCAGAGGGATTAGGTGTGAATCAATTTCCGTAACCCTTGGCAAGGTAGGAGTGCTTCTTGGGCAGCGTGTTTTCATTTGTAAAATGAAAATGTTAAATTCTTGAAGAGTTGCTTGAAGAATTGGATGAAATATTGCCTATGAATCTTGGGAGACATAGTAGATATCATCATTATTATTATCTCTAGGGCTGTTTAGTCACTTCAGAACCTATTTTAAGTATATAAAGAGTGTTTCAGATTGGAATGTCTTTAAATGATTGTTTGTATTAAGAAATCATAAATTATTTGGCAAGTTCTACTGTCCACAGTACCTTTATTGTGGAGACACGCAACTGCTAAAGAAAGAAAACAGAGGCATTTCTGTGATTGAGAAGTACATTTTTCTTTGAGAAATTGTGCTTTGATGATAAATTAATATCTTTTTTTTCTTCCCCTTACCAGGATGAAGATGATGGTATGTTCAGAAAGACTTTCTTACAACTTGTAACCTTTCCTTTAGTTTTCTGTGTTCAGATGGAATTAGTTAGTATAGCAACTCTGTAGAATCCATTATCATTGTAAAATTAGTATTGAGCATATGTATGCCAGTTGGTATACTGTATAACTATAATAAAATGGAATTACTTGGCTGGATTACCAAAAAGAACTGCTAAGTTCATGTATAACAGTGCAAACTATTAATACTTACTAGTGCAGCAAAACTGAAAATCATACATACAGTATGATAGACAGCATTGGGTAAAGGATTACTAACTGTATATGAATGACATGGCATAAAATTTGTCTTTCATTTAAAAAAAACTTGTGAATCATTTCTGAAATTCATATGATTTCTAACTGACAATTTTCTGACAAGTTAACACTTCAAAAATGAAAAAAAAAAAGTGTACTATGAAGAATGATGGAGAATGGCAGCATTTGAAACTGTGTTCTGAGGTGGTAAACCATCGAGAAAAGCCCTGTGGGGTGGGCATCCACCCCACCTCTTCCTAATGACATTTCATCTTTTGAATGTTTGTATCTCCCTTTACACTAGCTGTTTCTAACCAGGGAGCAGTTTGGGGATGTATGTTCCTGTGACACTTGGATTCTGACAATCTTTCCTTTTTCTTTTCCTCTGAAGTACATCAAAGACTTCCGCCCCAGCCATCACCTCTCCCCATGACCTCCAACACCTTCCCTTCAAGATCTACCAAGCCATCGCCCAAGAACTCCCTCCCATTAACTCACTCGTCTGGAGCCTTCTCAGAAAGGTGTGTGCTGAATCATTCAGTTCTAACCTAGCATAACGTCTGGGGCCACTGACGTTGGGGTTGAGGAAGAAAGAAATAAGCCACCAGTCATAGGGTCAGAACATTTTGGGTCTTAGGAAAGAAAACCAAGCTGAGCATAAAGAATGCACAAATGCACATATTAACTCACTGCTGTTTTCTGTGTTGTGTTTGGGGAGAAGAAAGGTACAGAATTGCCTGCTCTGTCATGGCCCCAGACAGAATGGACTCTGGCAGGAAACAGGGAATGTTTTTTACTCTGTAGGTTAAAAACAAACAAACACTCAAGAAGCCCAATTAATTACTTGGAGTTCACCCTCCTTGGATGGGAATACCCCTCCAGTGCACCTTGCACTTGGCAGGTGTGGAGTATTCACTGTACGGGCTCTGTCCCCAGCAGGTCTGTTTTCTCAGCAGCAGGAGTATTTCTCAGGACCCATGAGGAGGCAGGCTCTCCAGAAAGAGAGGCACAGACAGGAGGAAGACTCAGGGCATTTCTCATAAATAAGCCCTCAGGCTATCTCCCGGCACCCCCGAGGCTTCACCCACCAGCCTTTCCAGCTCCTCTTCTCCTTTACTATCCAAAGGGAGAGGCCTAGTCCCTACCCTAAGGATGGAAGGAAACTCACCCACCAGTAAGATCCTTCCACTCTGCTAGGTATCTGGAAAGAGTCTCAATTTTTTTCATTTACCCCGGGTGCCTCTTGCTCTGATTTTCTGCTTCTTCTTCTCATTCTTCCAGTTGTTCTTCTGCTGCCACGTCTGCCACTTTCTTATGCCACCTCATCCCACCCTGAGCCCCGCCCTATCCTTCATTCTTTCAAAACACCACTCGCACGAGCTTTCTGAACAAAGCAGGCCTTTATCGAAAGTTTGGCCTAAAGGGTGGGGAAACTGCTGCTCAGTGTGGAGCAGACAGGCTTTCAGGGCCTCCCACTGGCCCTCCTCCCTCACTGTCCCCGCAGATGCAATTACTGTCCGCTGTAGCACTGCCGAGCCCTCTGTTTCTCATGCCCTCCCCTCTCCTTGTAGACCACTAGGCTCTGGGGATTCAACATCCCAAACAACACGCCCATGGAATATATTTCCCTAACAGAAAGAGAAGCGTTCTCCCAGAGAATTTGAGTCGTGCTCCAGACTCCAAGTCCTCAGACTGCTGCTGCCTTTTTAAAGAGCTTTTAAAGCTCTTCATGCCGTTCTCCTGTTGCTTTTGTTTTTTGTCTTGAGAAGCTTGTTAGACTCTGGCATGGTCTTCCTGAGACAGGAGTGAAGTATGTTCAACAAGTTCCTTCTTTTTGCCCTTGCCCTGCCCCCGTGGTTTCAGGGAGGGGGTGAGAAGAGCCAGAGAAGCAGCATTTCCCCAGTTCAGGCTCCCTCTCTGACCCCTTAACCCCAACCCAACTTAAAATCTGTTCTTTTTTTGCCTCCACAGTAACAGTAACTTTTCGCAGAGTGCCTCCCTGCCACCATACTTCTCTCAAGGTTTGTACTCCGGGCTCTAGTGACCTACTCTAGCCAATATGCTGTCATGACCGGATGTCCCAAAGCCTTTGGCATAAGTTTTGTTGTTTCCTAAAAGCATCTGACTTCCTTATTCAGCACTTCCTTAATCAGCACTTCTGCTTCTGAAGTGTACCAAAGGTTGCTGTAGTGACAGGATATGCCACACAACAACACCACCACCACACAGACGCACACACACTCTCCCGCAGGAAGGTGGCCGTGGCCTTTATCTTCCCACGCAGAACTTGTCTTCCCTGCTGTTTTTATATGATGCTTAGGACAGTGCTAGCTTTCTCTGTAGTTTTGATTTCTATAATGAATCTAACCTGGAGTGCTAGTTGAGGAACATGTTTAAAATACAGATTAAGGGACCCCAACCCGCAGGATTCTGAAACAGTAAGTCTGGCTGAAGACCTGTATTTTTTAATAATACCTCCTTTGGGTGTCCATGGTAAGTATTTCTTGAGAGAGTCCTCAAACTTTAAAATGCACGAAAATCACCTGGGGGCGATGTTAAAATGCAGATTCTAATCAGTGGGTCTTGGATGGGACCCAAGGTTCTGCATTTCTAGCAAGTTTCCATGTGATTCCCAAGTTCCAGGTTCCCAGCGGTATTGCTGGTTCATGGACCACTTCAAGCAGACACAAAGGCCTACACGGTAGGACTAGCTGTGTTTATTTTTTATCCTTAAAGACTTGCAAGTGACTAGCACATGGTAAGCACTTTAAAATGTTTGTTGAATGACTGTCAAATGACTGTGGAGAGTCACCCAACTCTAGTAAACAATTTTTTTTTCTCATGCTAGGAAACACATCTTGTGTTACCAGGCTTTCTGATTTCAAGAAAAAATAGAAATATGGCTTTTAATGTTAAATTACCTAATTTTTAAAGGTTGACTTAAGATTTAAAAATTCTGTGAGGAAAAAAATAAAACACTTTTTTTTTTTTTGTAGTCATGTACACATGCAGGAACACTAGTATTGTTATAAACAGAAAACTAATAAGTTTAAATTTTAACAAGAGTAGACTCTTTTTTTCAGGAGCATGTCTATTACATTTAGTTGGGCACATCATGCCATATGTGTATGAGATTCTACTGCTGACACCAGTGAAACCCACTGTATTTTCAATGTTTCCTAAACATTTTAGGATATAGTGTCCTTATTCACTACATGGCTTCCACAGTCCCCGCCCTCCCCCCACCCACCCCTCAGTGGCCACAACTCATCATTTTGTAAAACTACTTTGGGTCCCTTGCCTGGTCCGTCCAGGCATCTGAGCTTCAGACACTTCACTTCTAGCAGTATCTCCCAAAGTAAATTCCATAGACCCCTGCTTCTATGAGTTGGCGACAGAGATTATTAATATAAACAGTTGGCTTTTATTATTTTTTTGAATATAATTATCCCTTTAATACAGGAGAGGGGATTGGTTCCAGGACCCCCACTGATACCAAAACCCAGGATGTTCAAGTTCTTTGTATAAAATGATGTAGCACAGTTGGCCCTTCACATCCACAGCTCCACATCCACAGACTTGGCTAACGCGTTGGCTGAACCAATCTGTAGTTGGCTGAATTCACCGATGTGGGAGCCATGAATGCAGAGGGCTTATTCTACTACCTTAATCAAAATTGATCCCTTTTTTCCTAAGAGTGCCAGGACACCTGGTCCTCAGTCTAACGCACTGGTTGCCCCAAGGTCAGGAAGACAAAGGATGTGCTTTATATTGGCCACAAACCTGTCCCAGTTCCCTTGAGGACCTAGATATTAAGGGTGGAGGGTGACGGCAATGAAAAGTAATATATTGTCTGTCATGAATAGTGACTTTGTGGTGCTGACCTGCAGATGCAGATAGAGAATAATTCCTCAATTCTAAGACAGCCATGCACTATAGACCTTCATTCCATGCCTTTCTCATATAGCTAGATTTCATTCCCTCAACAAACGTTATACAAGTGTCTGCATGTTGCACTGCAAAGGTGAGCATGGGGAAGGTCTGTTCAGGTGCTGGGAGCCTTAAGAAGGAAGATCAGCAGCTCAGGCCAGCCCCATCTGCATCGCAAATAATCCTGACTAGGAAGACCTGGACTTCAAGTAACTCTCCCCTCTCAGGGGCCCTGGGGCCAGCGATTTACCCTCTGTGGTGTATTAGATGTGTTGGACGAGGTGACAGACCTGGTGCAGAACCACCTGGAGTGCTTGTTAAATGCAGATTCTTGAGCCTGGGTGATTCAGGGTCCCCCTGGAATTCTCTTTTACGCACAGTCATATTTGGGAATCGCAAGTTCAAGTTCTGGGCCTGCCACTAAGACACATGATTTGTTTAGACTCTCTGAACCTTTGTTTCATGATATCCAAAAAGAAGACAATACCCACCTTGTGGGGTTGTTGTGAGGATGGAAGGTCATGTACACAGGTGCCTTACTCAGGGCCTGGCCAGAGCAGTGCTGAAAAAATATCTGTTGAATCAACAAACGAATGATGCATGAATTGTTAAGAGAACATTCAACTCACGGAATTTACCAGCCTGTAATAGCTGTTCTGGCGTATAGAGACAGGCTTAGCAATTGCAAATCAACACAATCAAACCTTTCCTGAGATTAGGAAACACATTCTCTTGAAAAATTTCATGGAACTGTCAACAAGAAAAAAAAAGCATGAGAGAAGGGGAGGCACAAGTGCTGGGTAATTTACAGACTCCGACACAGGCTTCCTGATGGATCAGATACTGTCAGGGCCTCCTTCTGTGTGAGTCTCACAGTTCTGCTTCTGTAAGAAATTTGGTCAAGAACAGCAGGTAGTAAGCGCTGGCTCTGAGAGCTAAGAATATTCTCAAGGTAATTTCACCTCATCTCGGGTAAGTCACATTTCTTTTTGTGAAAATGAGAACATAATTATTTTCACCTCCACACTGTTACCACTTGATGGTATATACGTAAGGTGCTCAGTTAAGCAACCAATCAAATGTGCGGTGTAGTGTCTCAGAATTTCACTGGCATGGCTGCGGAACAGGGCCCGAGCAGCCCTTGTGGCTTTGAACAAGTGAAAGTTATTTTGGAAGCTGTGGTTTCTTGAAATGTTAATTGCTGGGAACAACTGCAAGGGCATTGTGGGGGGTGGGCAATGATGGGCTATGACTAGTGAAAAATTGCTTAAAGTAAATTAACGTTCAAAATGCTATACTTTCAAAGGCCCCGGCAACAGACCACTTCCCAGAATGGAAGGCAGGAACTTCTCACCAGTTCCAAGCAAACCTAGATCACAATCCCCTGGGGAAGAAGAGGTAATAAGGCATATGTTCATATTTTATTTCTACACCAGCAAATGGATCATCAGAATCTTCCACTGAATACTCCCCTATACTTTTATTTTCTTTTAGTCTTAATTTTTTTAGTGAAAAATATTGAGAGGAGAATTCAGTTGAAAAATAGGTTCTTTTTCCTTGATGTTCCTCTTCCAATGGCAAATGTGTGTTTCACATTAAACAGAAAAATAATTCTATTTTTCATCTGTTTCTTAGTTTATGACATAGCATAAGTCATTTGACTGCTCATTAACCCAGTGTTTTTCATTAAATATATTATTATTCTAAACTGAAGAAATTATTACATCTGAATCTTTCCTGATTAGAGACTCGATTATCTATGAATGCTTATTCACCTCTACCTTGGGAATGAGCATATGATAAAAAGCAGTTCACATAAAATATCTTCTATTTAGCTTCACCTGAATGATTCTATATTCAAAGTAATAACACAAGTGTTTCAAATTTCATGGAACTGAGGTGGTGATTTATGGAAATGATTACTTGGAGGCTTTTTTTTTTTCACTTACTTATGTAACTACAAAATTTATTCCATTTTAAAAAATTTGCATTTTCAGAATTCATTAAATGAAGACTGGTACGTTTCTTATGTTACCCGAACAGAGGCAGAAGCGGCTCTTAGAAAGATAAACCAGGTACTGTGCTACAGGTTTATTTTTTTAAGTATAAATAGGAGAAAAGAAATGGGACTGATTTTTCCTGAGTACCAGTGATGGGCTTTAGATACTGGCTTCAAGCTTGCTTTTCATAGCTGCTAACAACTAACAACAGATTTTTATTTTTACAACCTCTCTTCCTACAGTTTGGATCGATCATGCAATGAAACAAAACCCAGGGGATGCAGTGGTAAAGAATCTGCCTGCCAGTGCAGGAGGCACAAGAGGCTCGGGGCTCTATCCCTGGTCAGAAAGATCCCCTGGAGGAGGAAATGGCAACCCACTCCAGCATTCTTGCCTGGAAGCTCCCATAGACAGAAGGGCCTGGTGGGCTACAGGTCATGGGGTCTCAAAGAGTCAGACAGACTGAACATACATTGTGGGCTAGGAATTCTGCTGGGTGCTGTTCATGCTGTTATACCAAAGGGTACCAATTAGTGCCAGCTTCTCACCTACTAATGTCCATAGCAATGACTCCTAGGACCCTGGGAAAATTTTAAATTAAGGTAGTCATTTGATTGAAGGAATCTTAGGAGATTCTATTAATGAAAATGGTCCATCTTTTCACAGGAATCACACAGCATCAAAAGGAAACTCTTTCCCCCAAATTTCTGACATCTTACTAGTTGTATCTTCCTCTTGACACCCAATTGCCATCCATAGCAACGTGGAAGAACCCATATTGAGACAGAGAACAGCAACTTGTTGTCCTTTTCCCTAGAAATTTCTAATTGTCGTTTAATATTAAAGGTCTTAAACCTGATCTCCTGTCTTCCGGTACTGAACACTAATCTTAAACCTATATATCAAAGATCCTTCACCTTTCGCATTCTTCACATCTCGAGACTACAACAAAAGTCCTTGAGCCTCAAGCTTGGTTGCACTTTTTTTTTTTTTTTTAATGATATGAAGTGATTAGTGTTCATCTCCCCATCTTTAAAAAAACATTATTTATTTTTGGCAGTGCTGGGGCTTTGTTGCTGCTCAGGCTTTCTCTAGTTGCGGTGAGTGGGGGCTTCTCTTCCTTGCGATGTGCAGGCTTCTCACTTCAGTGGCTTCTCTTGCCGCGGATCACAGGCTCCAGGCACAGAGGCTCCGCAGTTGTCGCTCCCCAGCTCTAGAGCACAGGCTCAATAATTGTGGCACATGGGCTTAGTTGCTCCAAGGCATGTGGGATCTTCCCGGACCAGGGATTGAACCCATGTGCCCTGCATTGGCAGGCAGATTCTTAACCACTGGACCACCAGGGGATTGCACATTTAAATCACTTGGGGAGCATTAAAAAAAATTCTGATTTTACCCAGAGAGATTCTGATTTAATTAGTCAGATTAATTAATTAAATTAATTAATTTAATTAGGGATGCTATGTGGGCTCTGGAAATCTTCAAAACTTGAAATTCCGAAGTGAAGCCAGAGCTATGAATCCACAGGTATATTTGTCTAAGACGTTTTGACTAGAATTTACTCATTCAACCTAGAATGAAAAAAGAACAAAGGAAAGGCATTATTGCAAATTGATCATCCTGATTTCAATACACAGAAGAAGGAGTAATTTAAAGTTCTTCCTAATTAATTCTATTTTAATATTAGATATTTATAGTATTATTATAATATTACGTAGCTAATTTATGAAATGAAATTTTAAAGTACAGGCCAGATCACCACATTATTTTGGTAAATATCAGGAAAAAAGGATGATCCACATTGGGTTTTTTTCAGGTGTTTGATGATGAAACGCAGTATCTGGGCACCATGAGGTTTTAAAATGGGTACATGTCTTATGTATTTGGGTGTATTCTGACTTTGACCGTGGAAAGAAAGTGCATAGAATTAACTCTCAGGAGCAGGAAGAGATATCTTTAGTTAACCACTAAAGTCCTTATTTTGCTGGCCCTGTATCCACTCAACCATCTATTATTTGTTTTATTATTGTAAAAGAGATTCCTTTTTCATTGAGAGACTTCAAAGAGATCTCTTTGAAATTTGGGAATTTCTCTAATCTCTGCTGCCTGCTTCTTGACAACCAAGAAATCCATGACACACGGGACTACTGCTGTTTGGGGAGCTAACTGTTCACTAAATTGTCAACTGGTAGGTTTCAAGATCTCTAGAGGATTGTCTGCTGCTCTTAGAGGCAACAGAAGTATTGACTTTTGCTACTTCCATAATAACAAGAATTTATCCTTTTAGGATGGCACTTTCCTGGTTAGAGACAGCTCTAAAAAAACAATATCCAATCCATACGTTCTCATGGTGTTATACAAAGATAAAGTTTACAACATCCAAATCCGTTATCAGGAAGAAAGCCAAGTTTACTTGTTGGGAACTGGACTCCGAGGGAAAGAGGTAAGGGTTTCAAGTTGTCAAACTTCCCCCAGTTTTCTGCGTGTGCCTCTCTGCACACTTACCTGCACGGAAGCTGGCTGTGGCCTTCTTTGGGGGTCCACACTGCCTGGCAACTTTAGGGTTAAGTTGCATTAGTGAAACCCTGCATTTGCTGGAAGGAGATAAAATGTTAGCAGTATCTACCTCTGCCACAGTGTCTTTTTTACATCTTTTATTCCAACTAGTCTAAAATCACATGTGTAACTTAAAAAAAAATGTTTAAATTAAAAATATCATTAGATGGTGCCAAAGG
Organism: Bos indicus x Bos taurus; assembly: GCF_003369695.1. NCBI lineage: Eukaryota > Metazoa > Chordata > Mammalia > Artiodactyla > Bovidae > Bos > Bos indicus x Bos taurus. The sequence continues at coordinate 2,017,589 of NC_040095.1, read as the reverse complement.
CAAGTCCTTTCTATGACACAGAAGTGAGTTAAAGTCACCTCTGTGACATGATTTTGATGTAAGGATACAGTGTATTTATAAGGCCGTGTCTTAAATGAACATCTGGAAAAATGACTTGGGTCATTTCTCCCTAAAAATGGAGGTTAGGCCAGTGAAGCTGTGCAAATTGCCAAAAACATTTCCCTCTGTTTCCCCAAGGTGTATATTAGTCCCTTTTGGGGTAGTAATGAGAACCGTGTAAAGAAAACCTTTCAGGTCTGCTTTTTGCAAAGGAAACTATGGCTACACCTAATGCTTTTTTAAGTTCAAAGTTCCAGGAGGAGGATCAGCTGTATCAAACATTTCCAGAAGGAAACACAACTTACCCATAACTTCTACTTCACTCCAAATATTTTTAAGTTATGATTATGTAAACCAGTAGAAAAAACACATGATTTTGGTCATATGTTTGAATCACTGGTTCGGGGTGGGTAGAGCTGCATCAGAGAAGGCAATGGCATCCCGCTCCAGTACTCTTGCCTGGAGAATCCCAGGGACAGGGGAGCCTGGTGCGCTGCAGTCCATGGGGTCGCTAAGAGTCGGACATGATTGAGTGACTTCACTTTCACTTTTCACTTTCATGCATTGGAGAAGGAAATGGTAACCCACTCCAGTACTCTTGCCTGGAAAATCCCATGGACAGAGGAGCCTGGTAGGTTGCAGTCCATGGGGTCGCTAAGAGTTGGACACGACTGAGAGACTTCACTTTCACTTTCCACTTTCATGCATTGGAGAAGGAAATGGGAACCCACTCCAGTGTTCTTGCCTGGAGAATCCCAGGGACAGGGGAGCCTGATGGGCTGCCGTCTATGGGGTCGCACAGAGTCGGACACGACTGAAGCGACTTAGCAGCAGCAGCAGAGCTGCATCGGTCCCGTAGAAGCAGAGATGTCTGCCCTCCAGGATCTCTACTGGGCTTGTGTGGAAGCACACAAATACAAACTTCTCATTGCCGTTGCCCTGGAGGGAGGCACCTAGAAGAGTAGTCTTGGAGGAAGTTTGGCCCTCAGGGAAAGGGTGATACAGGTAATGCACAGAGGGACTCGCTACAGCGCTCTTGTGCGTGTGGAGGTAGCAGTGGGAACACAGCAGATATCAGGAGGGAACTGTTATGCCATACTGCAGATACCATCTTCAGACAGCAAAGATGCCGTCTGACCTCCTGATCCCTTGTATCTCCTAACATTATTAGCGATTTAAAGGAGGGACACAAAAACCAAAACCAAGTCACAAATAGAACAGTCTTCCTAAAGTCCAATGATTGGTGTCCTTATAAAAAGAGGGAGATAAACGATGAGGCCCCATATTCAATAGCCTATGATAAACCATAATGGAAAACAATATGAAAAAGGTATACATGTATCCTAATCACTTTGTTATACATCAGAAACTAACACAACATTATAACTCAACTATACTTGAATAAAAAATAAAAAACAACAATCCTAAGGTAAAGCTATCATAATTAGACTCTCCCTCTATCTCTCTCTGTATATAATATATATAACCCCCTACATGAAGTTAAATAACATATACATAAATACATACTTGTCTTTTATCCATAGTATGTTGAATGTTGGTGAAGAATTTTTTTCAAAGTTCCACAGCAGAAATCATTAAAATCTTTGCCAAATTTTATATAGACTGATAATCCTTACAGTACAAGAGGTAGGATATTATGCAGATTAAAAAAAAAACTGCGAAATTCATGCTACACATTCCAATGCTGATTTCCTTCCTATTTTGAATCTTTCAGGACTTTCTGTCTGTGTCAGATATTATCGACTACTTCAGAAAGATGCCGCTTCTGCTTATTGATGGGAAAAACCGAGGTTCCAGATACCAGTGCACGTTGACGTACTCTGCAGGTTATCCCTAGCAAGTTAGCCAAGCAAACGAACCTTCCTCCTGCCTCTGTCCCAGCGTGGGAAGATAAGTCAACCTTGGTGAACGGTCAAACCCTTAGGGCTGAATTGAACGCCTCCAACACGAACATAAGGGTTGTGTCCTTTCACTTATGAAAGTGTTTGGAATGAAGACTGTCAAATATCCCATAATTTATTTATTTTTCTTCAATGTTTGTAAAGCACATAAGTAATAATGTTCACACTTGAAGTCTAACAGTGCACTGTAATGATTCATTTTAAAAACATGTGTATTTTTGAATACCCATGTCCAAGTGCATTAGTTGGCACACCTATAGGAACAATTTGGGGCAAGTTTAGAAACACTGAAATGGTAACAGATTTTGGTAACACATGAAACTGATTTTTTAACTAGCCAATCCTTTGTCAGTCAAAGGCAATCATCAATTTTATATGTATAATTTGAAATTACTAAAATTCAGTTTCTTGGCAGCAATAATTTAAGAAGCTTCAAAAGATATCATCCTTTCTTATTTCATGTTTTTGCTGGAGGGTGGGGATTTTTGTATACTTTTTTTATGAAAAAGATAAATGCATGTTGGAATAACTTCATGGAATTAAAATTAATTTGCCTTCTGCTTCATTTTTTGGTTCCTAAAACAACTTATTGACTTTTTAAAATTATTTAACTATTATTTTCCTGTTTTAAAGCAAATTTAAGCTACAAATACCAAAAGAAAACATTTTAAATTTAGAATGAGGCTTTGGCATCAAATACACCAGATTTAATTTCATCACATCTGACATCCTCATCCTATCTCTTCCACCTCCACCCAACTCCAAAAGTATCAAGTGATGTGATTTTTACCAACATCTTCCTGGGAAGATGAAAGAGCAATTTATGTGTACATGGAAAAGTTTAATCAGACTTTCCAGTTAGATACCTTTCTTCTATTTTTATCCCCCCTGCCATCTGTCATAAAGCCATTATCTTCACCCTTCCCCAAAAGCCTTTATAAATTCTTCAAAGCAATTCAATTCTTTCCTTCAACTTACATATCTCATTTAATAAAAAATAGTAAGCAATTTCACAAGACGAAAACTTCACATTCACTTAAATTTCCCCTTTTGAGGCCTTGGTTATTATTTCACAACTTGTATTAATAATAAAATTTTTTGTCTTCTTGGTTTTATCCATGAGTTTTATAAGCCACAAATAATATCTTGTACTTTCATTTTCATGAACTTTTAGAAAGACCACTGGAAGAGATACTGGAAGTCATCTAGTTAAAAGTAATGATTTGAGAGATAACGAATCTGTGGAGACTTTTAATCAATGATGATAGACAAGATGCTTCACAAAACTTCATCCTTACAAACTAGAAGTTCTCAAATCAGGACCCAGAACTCAGGAATTCTAAAACTGAAAAACCTGCATCATTTACAACATGTTTATTCAATAGGATATTCAGTGAGCATTTATTTCATGTTTATTCTGTGCACTGAGCTGGGTGCTGGGCATTGAGCATAGAAAACTCTACAGGTTCTGGTATGGAGTGAGCTGACCTCGCACCTTGCTTCACAGTATTCTATACTTAATGTTCAAAAGTTTCTAAAATCAACAACACAGTAGATTTCAAAGCAACTATCTTGTAGTGAATAATGTTTACAAGGTAAAGTGAAAGTGAAGTCGCTCAGTTGTGTCCGACTCTTTGCGACCCCATGGACTGTAGCCCACCAGGCTCCTCCATCCATGGGATTTTCTAGGCAAGAATATTGGAGTGGGTTGCCATTTCCTTCTCAAGGGGATCTTTCCTACCCAGGGATCGAACCCGGGTCTCCCGCATTGCAGGCAGATGCTGTATCGTCTGAGCCACCAGGGTAAACAAATGTTTATTATTTTAAGTTGCTGTTGGTGGAAAGGGGTAGAAAACCTATTCCACTGCAATAACTGAAATGAGTTGTGAGTATCTGACGTTTTTATGACAAGTATTCTTCCTCCCCTGCTTCAGGCCATGGCAACTCTATTCTTTTGGTGGGGCCTTTCTTTCTCTAGAGGGTTTCCCAGGTGGCTCAGTGGTTAAGAATCTACCAATGCAGGAGACGCAGGTCCGATCCCTGGGTTGGTAAGATACCCTGGAGGAGGGAATGACAACTCACTTCAGTATTCTTGCCTGGGAAATCCCATGGACAGAGAAGCCTGGTGAGCTACAGTCCATGGAGGTCAAAAAGAGTCGGACACAACTGAGTGACTGAGCAGGCACGCATTGCTCCTTTTCCACTGACCTGGCCTATATCCCAGCCTCCCCAAACACAGCTGTTCAGAACCCATCTTAATTGAAGCTGGCCCAGTCAAGATCCTTCTCTGGATTGTTAAACACAGAGGCTAAGACAAAGGATCCCTCTTTTCTCTGGGGTCTCCAAAAGATAATGCTGTACACCCACCTCTATTCTCTTCTACCTGTTACATGAAGTGATGAGTTTTTAACAGGAAAGGATATAGACCAGTGCACAGAAACAGAACCAGGGCAGAGAGATCTGATGAATTAGTGAAGGCCCTGAAATCTATCCCAACCATGGACTTTCAAGTCACATGACCTAATAAATGATTTGTTTGAGTTGTTTTTGACACTTGCTACCAGGAGACACCTGATTAATATAAACCCATACATTTATAATTTAGTAACTCTCTTTCAATCTAAGCCAAATTCAAGCATAGAGGATAGGATGAGCAGTGCTCCATGGCCAACTTCCTATGTAATACTCTTGCCACTGGTGAAATAAATTAGCCATTTCTTGGAACATTAAAACAAGAGCATGAAATGATTATTTACAATTCAACACATTTTTATTTTTTTAATTGAATATATTAGTAAACTCAATTCTCCTAGAAATGAGTTAATTCAACAATAAAAAGTCACAAATTTACAACATATAAATAAAAAATCAGATTAAAAACTATCAGAAGCAAGGGATAAATCTGGCATTTTAGACTCTTCAAAGTGGGGACTGTTTCTTTCTGTTTCCTTTAAGTCATCTGTCTTCACAGGATGACTAAAATGTAGGGTCAGGTCACAAAGCAGTAACTGGGAGAGTTCTGTGTAAAAGAAAAAATAATTAATAATATGAGACACTATATTGTAGCACATATGTCACAGGCAACTATTATTACTTTAAGTTGCTATTTCCTAATTATTAATTTTTAAGTGATTATTGCTTAAACCACAATTTAGATGTGCCAAATTCTGATTTAGAGTCAAATTTATACACTGCAAAATAAACATGATATAGAAGCTTACTAGAAGGGTTCTTTAGCTAAAATTGTCAGCTGTTTTACTACATTGCAATTTGATTTATGCAAATTTATGTATTTTTAAAAATTACTAGTTTTATCTGCTACACATGCATACAGTATAAAGAATCAAATAAAGCATGTGACAAAAAAGAGCAGTTCCTATCTCCCAGAGGCAACCACTTTTGATGTTTTTGGAGCTCATTTTGTTTTTGTGGGTTGTGTGTGTGTGTGTTGCATTTTTGTTTATTTTGGAAGGGGTGGTATTTAACCTCCATATCTCTAAATGATATTTATATTTTTTCTCAATTTTAGGTATTTGCTTCTGACCACAGAAGATTAAAATATAGCTCTTTCCATTTATCCCTATTCCCCCAATATATTTGAGTATAAATTTTCTTAGCTCAGTATTTAATGTTTAACTTTTTTGATTATATATTCTTTACAGTTGAGTCTTGTAGGACATTTCCCTTCCTGCAAGCTTCCACCCAACCACAGTTAATAATTGTTTCCTTTTTTCATTGCTTAATTACCATGGATGTATTCCAAATTTCCGCAGTTGGGTAAACCTCCTCCCTGTATAGTCGAGAGCTTTTACTGCTCTACTGTTGAGAGTCTCTCCTCACCTAGAGCCTTCTCATCAGCTCTAGTTTGGACTGACAGCTCTCTAGAAAGCTGTACAGTTCTCACCTTGGGAATTCCCTTCACCACTATCCAGTGGACTCCCTTCACCCCTCCCTCGTGTGGAGTATCTTTCTTCCAGAAGCTCATGTCTCTCTCTCTCTGTTTTATTTTATTTTTTTTTTGGTCTATTCCTTTGGTGGAATACAATCAAGGTAACTTTCTAAGGCAGGGAACTGTACAAGTCTGAAAGTTTCTGTCTCTACACCAATGCTTAATAGATTGACCGGCTATAGCAATCTAAGCCAGACATCACTTTTCTTCAGATTTCCAAAGGCAGTGCTGCGCTTTCTCTTAGCTTCCAGCCTTTCTATGGGCAAATTTCATACAAGTCTAATTCTTAGTCATTGTTTCTCTTTAAAAGATTTAAGAATCATTTTGTTCTTCCAGTGTTCTGAAATTCTGTAGTATTGCATTTTAGTATAAGACTATTTTTATCTACTGTGCTGGGCTCTTTCATTGTAAAAAAATATCCTTCAGCTCTGGAAAATTTTCTCAGATTATTTCTTTAATGACTTCCTCCTCATTCGTTGTCTGTGTTCTTTCTTTCCAACACTCTACTTATAGAATGTTAGACTTCCTTGTCCATCTGTTTTTTTGCTCTACACTCAAGGGAATTTTCTTCACTTAATCTTTCAACCCTTCTCTAGAGTTTATTTCTATTGTCACACTTTTAATTTTGTTCTCCAAATATTTTTATAGTATCCTATTCCTTTTTCATAAATGTAGCATTTTCTTTTACTTCTCTGTAGATATTAATGATAGTTTCTTAGAGTTTTTAATTTTCATTTGTAATCTTTTTCTCCTCACTGATTGAATCTACTTATTGGTTCCGTCTCTGCTTTTCATATTAGATGTTTTCCTCAAACATCTTTTTTTCCATAGTTGTCTGCTTATATTTAAGACTATTGTACCAAAAAGACAATTAGAATTTCTTTCCCATGGCAATTATTGTGTGCTGATCTGGCTGGGTGTTTTGTTGAGGAAACTCAGTTCTGAGTATCTTTAGGTCTTTTCTCTTAGGCTTATCAGATTCCTGAAAGGAAAATCTGCCGGAGTGTATAAATCTGGCCGCCAATGTTTTGTAGCCAAGTGGGGAAAGAAAGCTATGGATTTTGTAAGTCAATATTAAACACTGTCTTAAGACCCTTGTTTTTAGTACTACTATTTCCTTCAACTTGTGAGACTGTTGTGTAACTCTGGGAAAGTTAGTTAATCCCTTTATATCTATTTCTATATCTGTAAATGTCAATGGTAATATTTCCAACCTCATAAGGTTGTTATAGCAATTCAGTCCATTTACGTAGAGCTCTTGGAAGAGTATCTGAATTATGGTAAATGCTATAAGTGTTGGCTATTGACATTAATACTTCTGGGAGAAAGTGAGGGTAACAGAGTGTTTGTTTAATCTTCCATATTTACCGGAAGTCTACCTTCCTAGTCCGGCTCTATTAGGCCTTTGTATCTTCACTGCCTCCCTATCCCACAACTTTTCAGGAAAACATTGATCATATTTATTCTATTTTACTTCATGAAAGAATAATTGCCAAACTAGAACAGTCAATCTAGTTTGAGAAGAATCTGAAGCTTCTCTAATTGTTTTAAATGAGTGCAAGCATCCAGAATCAATTATTCATTTAATAAATGTTGGCCAAAAGCCTATTATATAAAGGCACTGGGTTAAGTGCTAGGAATAACCTTAAGAGATGGGGTAAGTGAGCAAACATACAATAACAATATAGTATGATAGGTGATATGAAAAAGTATAAGAAATGACATACTGGCTTAAAAAAGTTTTCCAATGTAAGTAACTGTGACTAATAAGTAGCAGTTAACCTGGTTGACTATGCCAAAGCTTTTGACTGTGTGGATCACAATAAACTGTGGGAAATTCTGAAAGAGATGGGAATACCAGACCACCTGACCTGCCTCTTGAGAAACCTATATGCAGGTCAGGAAGCAACAGTTAGAACTGGACATGGAACAACAGACTGGTTCCAAATAGGAAAAGGAGTACGTCAAGGCTGTGTATTGTCACCCTGCTTATTTAACTTATATGCAGAGTACATCATGAGAAACGCTGGGCTGGAAGAAGCACAAGCTGGAATCAAGACTGCCGGGAGAAATATCAATAACCTCAGATATGCAGATGACACCACCCTTATGGCAGAAAGTGAAGAGGAACTAAAAAGCCTCTTGATGAAAGAGGAGAGTGAAAAAGTTGGCTTAAAGCTCAACATTCAGAAAACGAAGATCATGGCATCTGGCCCCATCACTTCATGGGAAATAGATGGGGAAACAGTGGAAAGAGTATCAGACTTTATTTTTTGGGGCTCCAAAATCATTGCAGATGGTGACTGCAGCCATGAAATTAAAAGACACTTACTCCTTGGAAGGGAAGTTATGACCAACCTAGACAGCATATTCAAAAGCAGAGACATTACTTTGCCAACAAAGGTCCGTCTAGTCAAGGCTATGGTTTTTCCAGTGGTCATGTATGGATGTGAGAGTTGGACTGTGAAGAAAGCTGAGTGCCGAAGAATTGATCCTTTAACTGTGGTGTTGGAGAAGACTCTTGAGAGTCCCTTGGACTGCAAGGAGATCCAACCAGTCCATTCTAAAGGAGATCAGTCTTGGGTGTTCTTTGGAAGGACTGATGCTGAAGCTGAAACTCTAATACTCTGGCCACCTCATGTGAAGAGTTGACTCATTGGAAAAGACTCTGATGCTGGGAGGGATTGGGGGCAGGAGGAGAAGGGGATGACAGAGGATGAGATGGCTGGATGGCATCACCGACTCGATGGACGTGCGTTTGAGTGAACTCTGGGAGTTGGTGATGGACAGGCCTCCCTGTCCAGGCAATTCATGGGGTCGCAAAGAGTCAGACATGACTGAGCAACTGAACTGAACCAAACCTGGTGAGGTGGAGGTAGGGAGGCAGCCTGTGGAGGTGGAGTGGGCACTTCAGGAGAAGATGCATGTAATAATTAAGGCACAGCCACAAAAAAAGAGCAAACGTGTAGATATGCAGATAGTTCAATGTGGCTGGAATCTGGAATGTGTAGGGAATGAAGAATGAGGTAGCAGAAAGGAGAGGTAGGCAGGGTCTGATCTCAAGGTCTTATAGTCCATTCTAGGAGGTCTGGACTTAGTCCTGAAGACAATGATGAGCCAATGAGCATTTTCAGCAGATTTATATTTCAGAAAGGTAATCCTTGCTGTTGAGATTGCTTTTGAGAGATGATGAATTAAGCAAAGGTAACCCTATTCCTTTACATCAGACTCCTCACAGCCTCTGTTAATATGTACTGTGAAGTTGTGACAGAATTATCTAGCATAAAGCCCTTCCCAAAATTATTTGATCATCAGTTCACTGATTCCATTTATAATATCTATTAACATCACCTGAGACAGCGGTGTTCCCGGATCAGTCCATGAAGCGCTTGGGAAATGCTTCAGTCAGTTCAGTCGCTCAGTAGTGTCTGACTCTTTGCGGCCCCATGGACCGCAGCATGCCAGGCTTCCCTGTCCATCACCAATTCCTGGAATCTACTCAAACACATGTCCATTGAGTCGGTGATGCCATCTAACCATCTCATCCTCTGTCATCTCCTTCTCCTTCCGCCTTCAATCTTTTCCAGCATCAAGATCTTTTCAAATGAGTCAGTTCTTTGCATCAGGTGGCCAAAGTATTGGAGTTTGAGCTTCAGCATCAGTTCTTCCAATGAATATTCAGGACTGACTTCCTTTAGGATGGACTAGTTGGATCTCCTTGTTGTCCAAGGAACTCTCAAGAGTCTTCTCCAACACCACAGTTCAAAAGTGTCAATTCTTCAGCGCTCAGCTTTCTTTACAGTCTAACTCTCACATCCATACATGACTACCAGAAAAATCATAGCTTTGACTAGATGGACTTTTGTTGGCAAACTAATGTCTCTGCTTTTTAATATGCTGTCTAGGTTGGTAATAACTTTTCTTCCAAAGAGCAAGCATCTTTTAATTTCATGGCTGTAGTCACCATCTGCAGTGGTTTTGGAGCCCCCCAAAATAAAATCTCTCACTGTTTCCACTGTTTCCCCATCTATTTGCCATGAAGTGATGGAACCAGATGCCATGATCTTAGTTTTCTGAATGTTGAGTTTTAAGCCAATTTTTTCACTCTCCTCTTTCACTTTCATCAAGAGCGTCTTTAGTTTTCTTCGCTTTCTGCCATAAATGTGGGAAATGCTTAGGAGAATACATGGAAAAACATAACAGGCACTCCCGACTTGGTGCCTAACTAACAGCCACTTCCCTCTTCTTCCTGGGGCACAACTTGATTGCACTTGAGGTGATCCTCTCCCCAGTTTCAGCAGTACGTCCTGACTGGTCTAAACTGGTTGTGGCAGTCCTAGTCTCCTTGTAGTAAGTGCTGTAGGATATACATGTGGTGCAAATCTGGCCAGTGAAAGGAAAGGGAAAATGTGCTGGAGGGATCTGGAGAAAGGGTTATTTAAGAGACACAGGCAGAGAGAGCATCTGTATATGATCATGTCTGCAGGTAATGACCACGAGAAGTGATAAACAGAGTGAACATAACAGAGCAGAAAATATGAAAACCTAATACCTGATGAAACCTTTAAAACCCTGAATTAACTTTAGGGTTGCCCAACCTTGAATCTTATTATTATTTCTTTATTGCATAATAAATGTTAAATTGGTATTTTGTTACTTGTAGAACGGTCTCTTAACTGACACAGAGGCTGTCTTCATATATCAAGAGTTGTCATAAGAACAATAACTACATATTCAGTGATTTTCATGGTTAGAAAAATGACCAATGGGTGAAAGGAATAGGGAAAAGATTTCAGCTAGTCCATGATGAAAAACTGTCTAATATACAATAGACTGGTAACAGAGTTTTCCAACACAGAGAGAGTTTTTCCCAACACAGGAAATGTTTGGTCAAGAATAGATGAAATATTCAATCACTTAAATTCTACATACCTGGAATAAAATTACAGACTATTTCTGTAAGGTGAGTGATTAAATATCATGATCTATAAGTCTAATCCTACTAGAATCATCAATTCACACAATCAAGCAAACTTACAAGTTTTGACTTAGAAGGAACTTTAGAGACTATAATGATTAATGGATGAAGATACTGAATTTTGCAGACTGTGACATCACTGTGTAATAGTTTGTTGAAGGAAAGGATGGGGAGTAAATTTAGAGGGGTTAGTTAGACATCATAAGGTTTTTATAAGGAGGAGAATGGGACCACTGAGGATGAAATGGTTGGATGGCAGCACCAACTCCATGGACATGAGTTTGAGCAAGCCCCAGGAGTTGGTGATGGACAGGGAAGCCTGGCATGCTGCAGTCCATAGAGTCGCAAAGAGTCGGACATGACTGAGTGACTGAACTGAAGCTTTTTATAAAATGTCAGGGATGAGAATTCAAGTCTGCTATCTTTCAGGTCAATGCTCAAACATAATGCATCTTCAGAGTTCATACTACATTGTAAACATTGCTTAAGAAATAGAGAAATCATAATGAATAGGCAAAATTCAGTTACACCCAGCAGAAGCACAAATTGACTACTCTATAACAATGACTTGCAAACATTTTAATTCAGTGATTCCTACTTACCATTCATTTTCTTTAGCTCCAAAGAAATTGTGTTAATGTTTTTAATTATGGCTTCCACATTTAGTTTATGGTCAGTAACATTATTCTTAATCATCTGGTTCAAAAAGAGAAACAATGTACAAATCAGAAGTATGTATGTATACTTGAAAAACACTCAAATTTTCAACACTTCTGGAAGAAGAAAATCTGTTATTACTAAAATTTTAGTGAAATTATACTTTCTTTAAATGGTTAGAATTCTTACACAGGAAGTCATCAACTTGTTACTATTTTTCCAACTGAAAACACCTCTAACCAGAATTCTTAGGATGAGGCTGCTTCTTTAATCAAACCATATCCATACAATGGAGCCCTTACAATGGAAATGCAGATGTCCCCATTCCAGAAATCCTCAGCACTTGTAAAACTACCTTGTGCCTGGGTGCTCAGTTGCTTCAGTCCTTTCTGATCTTTGCCCTTCTGTGTACTGTATCCTCGGAGAAGGCGATGGCACCCCATTCCAGTACTCTTGCCTGGAAAATCCCATGGACAGAGGAGCCTGGTAGGCTGTAGTCCATGGGGTCGCGAAGAGTCCGACACAACTGAGCGACTTCACTTTCACTTTTCACTTTCATGCATTGGAGAAGGAATGGCAACCCACTCCAGTGTTCTTGCCTGGAGAATCCCAGGGATGGGGGAGCCTGGTGGGCAGCTGTCTATGGGGTCGCACAGCGTTGGACATGACTGAAACAACTTAGCCGCAGCAGCAGCAGTACTGTATCCTACCAGGCTCCTCTGTCCATCAGATTCTCCAGGTAAGGATACTGGAGTGGGTTGCCATGCCCTCCAGATATCCAACCTGGGTCTCCTGCGTTGCAGGAGGATTCTTTACTGCTGAAACACTGGGGAAGCCCATAAACTTCCTTACAATTTAGCAATCTCATAATATCTTCTCTAATTTTATTTATGTAAGCATCATTTTCTAACTTATGTTTGAATGACAGGGTCCATATATGATTTATTTAAGTACATACTAAAGCATAAAATAAGACAATTATAATTCCTTGACTAAGAAGATGGCAACATGGACACTTCTACTTTAGCTTAGGGAGTTAGGGCAATGAACATTTTAATTCAGCTAAGATACATTAATCAACAGATTACTCCTTTATAGTACAAAACATATGTTTAGTCAGTTGTATCAGATATAAACATATGGAGATGTTTCTAGGTCATTCACTAGAAACTAACCTTGGTCATTCAAATATCTCAAAATAGCTTGAATAAACCACAATTAGTGCACACAACTTCAGAAATAAAGAGTATGGGAAGTTATGCCTTATGTTGGTTGTCAAAAAAAAAAAAAAAAAGAACAAACTAACCTTGGAATCAATTCTTTGACCCTGCCTTTTCCTGAGTCAAGGAAATTTATCCTATTTCACTCACTTCAGAGCCACTGTAAAAGAAATAAATTGTTTGCTCTCCAGACAATGAATAAAATACACTTTGCATCCACCTACAAGCCCCTAGGTGCTCAAAATCAAATGGCAGCTATCTTACTTGCGTATAGCAAAGCCAGATATACAGGTCTGAGGAGAAAGTAAAGATGATAAAAAGCAAAGGAGGTGGGGTGGGGATGGCGCAGTTCAAGAACCTTAAAGAAATGAACGCAAAAATAGAAGTAAAAGCCCTGAGGTAAGTAGAAACTACCAAGAAAGTTGACCCTCCCCACTCTGGGTTTCAGTTATCCAGGACCCTCAGGTGTCCATAGGTAGGTGGGGTCAAAGGGCAGCGTGGCAAGGGGACCCCTTTGGACTAGATCGAGGCCAGAGCTGGTCACCCCTTCCCCAGGAAGCTCCGTCAGGCCATCACTCTGAGACTGGAGAGGCCGGCAGGCTTCTCCAGGAGGTGGGACGTAGAGACCAGGATCGGGGCCCAGTAGCCCTGGAGCCCTCCATACATAGGCTGAAGGCATGAATGCAAGTCAGGCACTATCCCGGGACCAAAGGCAGGAGGCCAGGCCGTCCCCGAAAAGGGGGATCATTATCCTCTTCCCGTTCTAAAAGCCACGCCCTCCTTCTAGTCTGACGCCCCAGAGGAGCCTCAGGTCTGGGGCCACAGTCTAGGGTCTGAAGATGGCGCCTGTGGCAGCCTCGAAGATTCCACAGCCCTCAGGCTCCCAAACCAGATCGGAACAAAGCAAAACAGACTCAACGTGACCACCAGACGCGCCCGGACCCTCCCAGCCAACCACCCCTTCTTGACTCAACACACGACTGTGCCTGTGAGGAAAGCGGGCTCTTGGGAGCCACAGGCTGAGAGACCTTGCGAACTGCACTGGGTCCAGGCTGAAGATGCAACTTGAGGCAGCCTGGACAGGTCAACAGTCTTCACCTACACCACACAGACCAAAGGTGGATTAAGATTATTTGAAACCCAGTAACCCAGGCCAGCCCACAACCCCTACCTGTGGGGACGCACCAATTTCTCCCTGTTAAGTGGGGAGAGCGAGAGTTGGGCCGAGGAAGTGAGATTGGGCTTCATGATTGGTCAGTGTCCTTTTCCTGGTGCATCCTGGGAGTTGTAGTCCCACGCTAGGCCCCTGCAGAGAAAGTTCTGGCTGCGTGGCAGGAAGTGACTAGCACTACTGCGTGGGCAGAGGAGGACAGTGAGAAGGCATTTTGCCGACTGTGTGCCAGGCGCTGGGCTAGGTGCTTTACAGCTCTTGTTTGCCTTTAATTTTCACGGAATAGGAGTGTGGTTAAGGTCAGACTCTGGACTGAAACTTCTTGGGTTTAAATTCTACTCCAGCGCTGGTATAGCTATAGATGTCCTCAGCTATCATATGAAGATAATAATAACTACTGTCCGTCTTCTTTTGAGAGTTAAGTGAGATAATGCATCACATTGGGCTTGGCAGATGATGTGCTCCATAAATATTAGCTATTATCACTCTTATAAATCTGTGCAGATGAGCTGAGAGGTATACACTGGTCTCTTGCCAAGTAGAGAAGTCGAGATTCAAGCCATCTCTGCTGGGTTCCAAGAGGAATTTCTGTCACCACTGCCTTTGAGTTGACTCAAAGATTTTTCTTGGTGCCCTCAGGAATTGCCGTAGACTTGATGAACTTCAGATTCAGATTCTACACGAGTCCACCTTCTCTAAAGCTGCCTTATTTGTACTTAGCAGCCTCTTGAACCAGTGGGTTCCCAACAACTTGCAACACATAGTCTGTTTTTATTTTATATCCCACCTGAAGGCTCAGATGGTAAACCATCTGCCTGCAATGCAGGAGACCTGGACTTGATTCCTGAGTCAGGCAGATCCCCTGCAGAAGACAATGGCTACCTATTCCTGTATTCCTGCCTGGAGAATTCCATAGACAGAGGAACGGTGGGCTGCAGTCCTTGGGGGTCACAAAGAATAGGACGGGACTGTGCAATGAACACTTTAGTTTTTTCACCACCTTCATTTTAACACTAGAATTTGCTGTCTGGTGCAGAGTTAGATGAGGAAGGGCGTAGAAGGGCTGAGCTTCTGAGCTTCAGTCCTAAGGACAGGTAGCTATGCGATCTTGGAAAAGAGTAACTTCTTTTCTCTGAATCTCAGTTTCCTCATCTGTTTCCTTGTGAGAGAGATGATGCCAATCAGTGTTTTCTAAATATCACTCCTTACTGGGGGGCTGTTACCATTGCTTGCCCTAGCTGTGTAACACCTGTTTTATTACTTTAATATTTTAAATTTACTTTCATTGACATTTAAATTACTTAATTTTTTTAATAGCATGGAGTTCAGTATGATAATTTAGTATGGAGTAAAAGTTAATCTGAAGTTCATCAAGTTTAAGCAGAGGAAATAGGGAAAATGAAGACCATGTAAATAAAACAATCATCTAGATATTTTACTTCTTGATGACCCTAATCCTGAAGCCTTATCTCTAAGTTAAAATGTGTTAATATTAGAGAAATATTAAAGTTAGTCTAGTACACACTGAGACTTTCTTCTTGATGTAGTCAGAAGAACTGAAAGAGTTGGATGGGGAATAACTAACAGTGTGATTACACATTGTTTAATGTCTCTGTACCATGTAAAACTGCTCTCAGATCCTTAGTATTATATGTCCCACACATGGCTGAACATAATATTAGCTGCTGTCCAACATACCATCCATCCCTGAAGACTTCTCCGTTCTGTGGAATCTAAAAAAGAAAGCAAACAAATGTATGTAACAGGACAGCAACAGATGCACAGATACGGAGAACAAACTAGTGGTTACTAGTGGGAAAAGGGGGAGAGGGGTGGGGCAAAGTAGGGGGATGGGACTAAGAGATACAGACTGCTGTTCATAAAATAAATAAGAGACAAGAACACAGCACAGAGAAATATAGCCACTACTTTGTAATAATTTTAAGTGGAGTACAACCTGTAACAATACTGAATCCTATGTTGTACATCTGAAACTAATATAATATTGTAAATCAACTACACTTCAACTATATTTAAAAAAAAAAGACCTCATATTCAACTTACTATGCTGCTGCTGTTGCTAAGTCGCTTCAGTCGTATCCGACTCTGTGCGACCCCATAGACGGCAGCCCACCAGGCTCCCCGGTTCCTGGGATTCTCCAGGCAAGAACACTGGAGTGGGTTGCTATTTCCTTCTCCAATGCATGAAAGTGAAAAGTGAAAGTGAAGTCACTCAGTCGTGTCGGACTTTTCGAGACTCAGGCTCTTCTGTCCATGGGATTTTCCAGGCAGGAGTACTGGAGTGGGCTGCCATTGCCTTCTCCTCAACTTGCTATGGGTATCTTCAAAACGTAATCCTGGAAGGCCTTTTCCAGAATTAACCCTACTCAGTTCTGCAGTTTCAGACTCTCTGCCAGCACTTCCCTAACTCACCATTTTAACTGTGGACACATGCTAATGTCAGAGTCTTGCATTTTCTTATTTCTGATATGTGTGCTGAGCATTTTTAGATCTATTTCTCCAAGTGGTGAAAAGGGGGACAAAGAGGCATAGAAGGTCAGAAAATAAACATTCTTTTAGAGGCTCCCCAGGTGGTGCTAGTGGTAAAGAACCCATCTGCCAATGCAGGAGACATGAGAGACTAGGGTTTGATCCCTGGGTGAGGAAGATCCCCTGGAGGAGGGCCTGGAAACACACCCCAGTATTCTTGCCTGGAGAATCCCAACGACAGAGGAGACTGGCAGGCTGCAGTCCATGGGGTCTCAAAGAGTCAGACATGACTGAGGCAACTTAGCACATTGTTAGAAGCTTTCATCTTCTGGAACTCTCTCAGGTAGCTGTTATCAGCCCAGTTGTATAGAAAGTGAAGCTTGAGCTTAGTGCATGCTCAGGGGCTGTAAGAAACAGATTTAGTCTCAAGCACAGATCCTGTCTGTGAGATTCCAGAACCTTCTGTGCTTTTTGCTGAACCAAATTGTTTCCCAGACCAGGATACCATCTCTTGATACATGATGTAAACAAATACATCATGGACCCATAATGTCATGGGCTTCACAGATCATTGAATGTGAACACACACACACACACAAACACACACAGACACACAGAAACATATAAATATGGAGTGACCTTTGAATGAGGGACATTAATAAATAACTTACACTGATCTATACAAGCAGAGATAATTCAACATCAAAAAGGAAAGAAGAAAAGGAAGGAAGATCATAATAATTTCAGGGTAAAACTACCTTAACAAATATCTTCCTGGATGTGTCTTTTTGCCTCTCCTTAATTGATGCAGGCTAATGAAAACTTCACCTCAGACCTGCCTGAATTCAGATGTGTGTTTGGAAACTCCACAAAGACAACAGCAGGAGAAAAGAAGGTGTTTAAGAGAAGTAGGGGGAAAAACATAGGCGGGCTGAGATAGCATTAAGGCTGACAGTGATGAAAATCAAGTAGTGATGGGGGCTAGTGCTGAGTAGGATGTGGTCTCTGGGGCCCCATTGTCCCAAACACACTGAATCCACTCATTCACAGGGTGCAGTGAGCGTTTGCAGGGCCTGCTTCAGCTCAGATACCTGTGGACTAGGATTCTGTTCACAGGACTTTCAATTAAATTTAAAGACCTTCTACCCAGCCTAGTGCTCATCACTTCTTATGAGTAGGTTCAAACTTGGGAAAAGATCATCATTAAACCTTTTATTTAAAAAAAAGAATTAGCTTTGTGTTTCTTTTAAATTAATGTTAAAAGAGGAAAAAAGATATCCGGACTCAGACTGCAATAATATATGTTCCTCCACAAAAATGTCTTGGAACAATGATGACTACCTGCTGATGTGCTTTTCCTCCTCAAGTAGCTATAGATTCTTTTTTTTTCCCCCCTAAGAACACAAAACTTTAAAAGCATGATCTGCTACTTAAGGCTTGAGACCATTATAGATGAGGCCCTAAAATAAATCTATCTTCCTTAATAAGTTTGTAGATCCAACGTTTACTGAAACCCAACACAGGTTGCTGTTGTTGATGCTATTGTTAATCAAATAAGGGAGATTAAAAAGCTGGCAAATTCCCCCATGAAGAGAAGAGCTGTTACAGAACAACAAGGTGATTAAGCATTTTATGGAGCCGGGTGTGAGTGCCTCAGTTAGTTTTATTACAAATTCTTGACATAAAGTCTTCATTTCTAGGAAAACAAATTGAGTAAATTATCTCCTGTCTTCCCCTTGCTCTCAGAGCTCCCATTCCCATCCTCCTCCTGCTCACTGTAGATTCCAAGTGCTGGTCTCTGTTCTGAGGGCTGATTTCCTGCTGGAGCATCAGCTCCTTCCTGAATATTGCTTTACACAACTCCTGTGTATGCAGATGTGGCAGGCAATGAGCACATGCTCAGATCATTACCCGAGGAGCATGGCCAGTGTCCAAAAGATCAAGGACATTCTTGTGCATTAGAAGAGCCAATGCTTTCCTCAAGGCCAATCAAATTAAGGAAGGAAGACAGTGCATGGCTTCTGCCTCTGGTGGTCTAAAGTGGAGGTAGGGGGTTCCTGCCTTCTGTCTTCTATAAGCAGCTGAGGTTACATTGGACACAGTCATTTTCTTTTCTCTGAAAGAAACCCTTCCAAACTTTAGAAAGAAGTTATTGGGATGTGTGTGTACATATTGCAGAAGGGCATGGCAACCCACTCCTGTATTCTTGCCTGAAGAATCCCATGGAGAGTCTGGCAGGCTATAGACCATGGGGTTGCAGAGTCGGACATGACTGAAGTGACTTAGCACATGTGTACATATAGCTGATTCACATTGGTATAGCAGAAACTAACATACGTTGTGAAGCAATTATATTCCAACAAAGAAATATATATATATATATATATATAGCTGAATCACTTTGCTGCATACCAGAAAGAAGTTATTAACAAAATACACATAAGCTCACTGCATTAGCTAAAATATTTTGATTTCTAATTAAGAAATTATTTTATGTAAAAATCCTGCTGTCTGTGACAGCAGAAATGGACCTTGAGGATATTATACTCAGTGAAATGAGCATAATTCATCTTTTAGACAGAGAAAGATGAATACTATATGCTATCGCTTATACGTGGAATCTAATGGAATGTAGAGTGGTGATTCCCAGAGGCTGAGTGGTGGGGGAAATGGGAAGATTTGGTCAGGAGGTACAAGTGTTAAGTTCCAGGGACCCAGTGTACAGCATGGTGACTATAGCTGAGCAATCCCACGTTATGAACTTGAAAGAGAGTGGAGCTTTCATTCTCCCCATCACAGCAACAAAATGGTCATCATGGGAACTGAAGAATGAGCTAACTAGCCTGATTGTGGTAGACATTTCACAATATATCAGTTCAGTTCAGTTCAGTCGCTCAGGCGTGTCTGACTCTTTGCGACCCCATGAATCGAGGCATGCTAGGCCTCCCCGTCCATCACCAACTCCCGGAGTTCACTCAGACTCACGTCCATTGAGTCGGTGATGCCATCCAGCCATCTCATCCTCTGTTGTCCCCTTCTCCTCCTGCCCCCAATTCACAATATGTACATGTATCAAATATCACACTGTACACTTTAAACTTACATAATGTTATATGCAACTATATCTCAATTAAGCCGGGGAAAAAAGAAATTAAAGTTCTGTGCCAACATTTTCTTCTGAAATAGGCAGTTATCCAAATAGAGTTTCCAATAAAATATGGGACATCCAGTTACATTTGAATTTCAGTTAAACAATTTCAGATAATTTTATTATTGTAAGTATGTCCTGAATATTGTTTGGCAGATAATTATATTAAAAATTTAT
This sequence comes from Bos indicus x Bos taurus, assembly GCF_003369695.1. Lineage (NCBI taxonomy): Eukaryota > Metazoa > Chordata > Mammalia > Artiodactyla > Bovidae > Bos > Bos indicus x Bos taurus. The sequence continues at coordinate 1,997,817 of NC_040095.1, read as the reverse complement.
CTAAGAATGAAATTTAACTGGGAATTATGCACTTTTATTTGCTAAATCTGGCAACCTTATGTCCAAAACACTTCAACCTTGAAAAGCAAAGCAAACAGTCTGAAGGACTATAGATTCAGTAGGTATGGAAGCCAAGAAAATACTGAGGCTTTCCAACTTGATGTCTAAAATTTAAAAATGCATACACTTACTGTGCCAGAACTTGGCTTCCTCTTCCCTTCAACATTCTTACAATGCAGGAAAGTGGCTGGGTTTTTGGGAAAGCAGATGGACAAAAGCTGTCAATATTCAACACGGTGCTATTTTTGACAGTTGCTCGCGATGCCTGTTTGCCTGAAAACTCTTTGCACTCAGCTTTTTAGGAAATGCCTTCATCCAGCAAAGGCATATTCATGACACGTTGTATTTATTTTCAGAGATCCTCCAATCAGAGGAAATCTTCTCTGTCCTTAAATAAGATGTTTCTAATTCTGTTATGTCAGCTCTCCATCTCCCAACAATACTTCCGTTGTTATTAAAACATAGATCCTGATCAGATGTTTCTCCCTCTGGGCATTGCCCCCAACTCCCACACCTCACCTGCATCAGCCAGCCATGAAATGACAGATGAGTGCTTTTATGAAAAAAAATACATCATGTTCATGAAGTCAATGACAATAGAATCTAAGTGCATACTCACATTTTAAATGAAAAAATATATATGTGAAATATCAATAACTTCAGATATGCAGATGACACCACCCTAACAGCAGAAAGTGAAGAGAAATTAAAGAGCCTCTTGATGAAGGTGAAAGAGGAGAGTGAAAAAGCTTGCTTAAAACTGAACATTCAGAAAACGAAGATTATGGCATCCAGTCCCATCACTTTATGGCAAATAGGTGGGTCCACAATGAAACAGTGACAGATTGTATTTTCTTGGGCTCCAAAGTCATTGTGGATGGCGACAGCAGCCATGAAATCGAAAGACACTTGCTCACTGATCTGTGGAAGGCGTGGTTACTGATGCTGTCATTTATCCGAAGGCGCTTTCACGTGAAGCATTTGAGAGACTTCCGGTTTTTTGCCATTACAAGAGCACAGCTGAGGCTGATGATTGGAGCAATCCCAGCGGTGAGCCCAGGGACGCTTCCAAATACAAGGCAAAACAGGACAAGATGAAGGCTAACAGAACTTTGTACAGAGCTGAATGCTTCAGTCCTCTCCATGAAGAAAAGATGGCCTTCTGCAAGTCACCCAGAAAGAGCTCCTTTCCTCCACCAGCTCTGAACGTGGCGCTATAGATGACCAGTGCTTGAATGCGTATGTTTCTCCATATAAGCTGGACCTTTCCCGCAGAAGTTTCCCGTAGCTACTTCATATCTTCCACTAAAGTAGTGACTTGAGTCATTTTTCATAGTACATTGCTGCGCTTTGGTTGGCGCCTGTCGTGAGGGGACACAGAGCCTTATTAGCGCCCGTGCCCTCATACTTCTGTCTGCTTTATCATAGACTGTCTGCAGTCCCCCCAGATGTCTCACCTCCCTCCCCACTCCAGATACAGCCCATCTCTACTGCTGCTCTTTGTGATCAAATACCATGTTTGTCCCAAACCACCAACTAAGGCCTTGGGGCATCTGGAAGTTGAAGACGTCAGCTGAGCACGTCTTGATATTCCGGTCCCAGGGCCCTTCCTGTCTTACACATCCCTCAGCACTCTCTGCTTTGGACTCTGGCCTTCTTCCATCTGACTGGCTTCTCATTGTGAGCTGTAGGTACTCTCATGTTAGATCTCCCTCTTGGGTGCATGGATTTCATTTTGAAATTCATTTGTATACTTCCATCCTGTTGATGAAAGTGTTCCAAAAGTTGGAAAAAAAAAAAAAGATTTTCTCCTTGGAAGAAAAGCAAAGACCAACCTAGACAGCATATTAAAAAGCAGAGACATTACTTTGCCTACAAAGGTCTGTCTAGTCAAAGCTATGGTTTTTCCAGTAGTCATGTATGGATGTGAGAGTTGAACTGTAAAGAAGGCTGAGTGCAGAAGAATTGATGCTTTTAAACTACAGTGTTGGAGAAGACTCTTGAGAGTCCCTTGGACTGCAAGGAGATCAAACCAGTCAATTCTAAAGGAAATAACCCTGATTATTCATTGGAAGGGCTGAAGCTGAAGCTCCAATAATTTGGCCACCTGATGCCAAGAGCCAGCTCATTGGAAAGATCCTGATGCTGGGAAAGACTGAAGGCAGGAGGAAAAGCAGGTAACAGAGGATGAATGGTTGGATGGCATCATTGACTCAATGGATATGAGTTTGAGTAAACTCTCGGAGATGGTGAAGGACAGGGAACTCTGGCATGCTGCAGTCCATGGGCTCACAAAGAGTCAGACACGACTGAGTGACTGAACTACAACATCGTATGTGCTTAAGAAAAAGTGTGGAAAATAAACACCTAAATCTTAATGATTATCCCTGAATTGTGAGATTTATGGGTGATTTATTTTCTTTGCATTTACTTATTTATTCCAGCTTACTTATTTATTCTTAGGGCTCCCTATATCTGCATTTTAGATCCCTCCTCTTCAATTTTAATCTGGGTGAACTGTGGACCATATTTCAAGGAATATGACTTATGGCTTCACTGAACATTTTTTACCTATATCAAATAGGTATACCTTTTACCTATATCAAATGTGCGATCATAGTTGAAACTTATTTTGGTACTGATGACAGAATTCAGTCATTATATATATATTCTGGAGAAGGAAATGGCAACCCACTCCAGTATTCTTGCCTGGGAAACCCCATGGACAAAGGAGCCTGGTGGGCTACTGTCCATGAGGTCTCAAAGACTCAGACACGACGGAGCAACTAAACAACAACTAAGCAACTATATATACACATACGTGTATGTATATAGTTTTCAGCCATATATCATGTCCACTTAAGGCCCCCCTCACACAGCCAACAGAGACGCACAGTGTTGCTAATTAATTCTTGGAGGTACGAAAAAGGAGATGGATAGTCCAGCTTCAGGTTCTTCCTAATTTAGGTCTTGGTTTCTTCTCTTTCCTAGCCTTTTTGGTTATCTGCTTCCAGTTTCACTTGCAAACTCCGGTACCAAAGTCTGAGATTTTACATGATTTTCTTTTCTTTAATATTTACTTTTTTGGGGGGTGCGCCTTGCGGGACCTTAGTTCCTTGACTGTGGATTGAACCCTTGCACCCTGCAGTGGGGGAGAGTTCTAACTACTGGATTTACATTTTTATGTGTAATATTTTGTGCTAAAAAACACTCCCTGCTGCTAGCTCTGCTGCCATTGCCCTGGTCTTGGAGATCACCATCCTCTGTGCTGCCTGCTGTAACATCCCTACCGGCTTCCTACTGCTGCTCTTGCCCCCAGGATCTGCGTGCTCTACACACGACAGCTGGATGTACCTTTTAACTGTCGATGAGACCATGTCATCTCCTGCTCAAAGCCCTCCAGTGGTCTCCTATGGCCACTTTGGAAGAAACACCGAGTTCCTAACCTGGTCTACAAGCCCATGTGAGTTCCAGGCTCCCTTTGCCTCACTCTTCTTTCATTCCTAGAACATACCCACAGCTGTTTTGCAGTTGTTTCCTTCTGACCCTCCCATGGTGGTTTCTCTTCATACTTGAGGGTTCAGAGAAGCCATCACTGTCCTCTAATACCACCCCACCATCTCTCCCAGGCCCTTATTTGTTTCTATGTAATACTTGATTTCATTTGCAACTTTATTTTTTAAGTTTAATTTTTTAAGTTTCTGTTTCTGTTTAGTTTTTAGTTTCACTGGGGTGGGGCTCTTTTGCTATTGCTGAATCTCTTTTATAAGGGCGAGAAGCTATCATCTTGTTTACTCTTGTCTACTCATCTCTTCTCATTGTAGCCTGTGCCTAGCACAATTCCTGGATCACAATGAGGGCACAAACGATCTTTGTCCAGTGACTGAATGAAGGAGTTTCCTGCTACAGTGGTATCCTTAGACTCAGAGAAACCAGGGTGTGCATTATACCTGCCAGTGTCCTGTGCCCTCAGCAAAGCTCTGGCAGCAGAAGTCACATCTTTGCGGCTTCTAAAGCCCTCTGAATGAGGGACAGCTCCTGTGGTGGCCAAGGAGACAGTGGATGAACCACAGAATCTAAACGCTGAATATTCTCAGTTTTGTGTGCTTTCTGATTCATTCTGGTGCATAGACCAAAGTTCCAAGAGAGCAATGAAAAGCACACTCACGGTTGTTCTAGAAGGCAACAGGCCTGAAAGCTTCACAGCAGCCTCGTGTGGTGTGGGGAGAATCATGAAACTTGTCTCTTATGAAAGAACTCTCTTGGCTGTGGATCGTCATTTGAATAAAAATCAAATGACTTCGGATCTGTCCAAAATGAAGGATGTTTTAATACTTTGTGTGTAAAAACACTGATTTTTTGCTTCTTTTTTATTAAACAGATTTTATTATTTTTCAGAATCTTGTCAGCATAATCATTTTATGGGTGGATGAAATATTCAGCCCTGTTGCTGCAGGAGTTCTTTCACAGCAATTACCCTGTGGCATTTTCGCTGTAATTAGGTTTTCACCGAGGATTTTTCCCTGGGTCTCTGTAATAAATGAAATACGACCAGCATTTAAATTTGTCAATTACAAGCAAGCACAGTGCATAAACACACAACAGAGCCATGAATTCCAAACCGCAGGCTGTGCTGGGGGGCAGATGCTCTGAAAATTAAAATGGAAATAAAACTACTGACTGGCAAGTGAAAAGTGGCCCCCAAAGAAAGCAGATCTCCCTTAACACTCATGCATGATTCTACCCAACAGGGAGAGCTCTTGATTACAAATTCTTCACCGTGAAACTGACAAGCAGCAAGGAGTGAATCTGTGTTAAAATGGTTTACACGGGCCTCCGATCTCTTGCTCTGAGTCTTCCTGTATTTCTTGAGTCTAGATCAAAAGGATTTTGGACATGGTTGGCCAGAGTCCCATTGCCTTGTGCAACCTGTTGGTGATCAAGGATAGACAGATTTGGGACAGGGTCTGCTGCCTCCCGCGAGCTCCATTTTCACTGGCCTGCCTTCAGTAATTGCTCCTGTGGGGCCCTCTGCTGGCCATCCCTGGTACAGGGGAAAATTCTAGGAGTATGCACTCTTGAGGACTCTTGACAGATCCTTTATTAAACAAACCACAAAGCAAGAGCCACTTTTTTGAACTGCATGTGTAAGAAGTCTTAAGCAAAGAAAAAGAAACACATTTTTTTCTTACCAAACACACTTGGTAAACTCACCGAATATCATGTGTTTGTTCATGCAACAAATCTTTCCTGTGTATCTCTTCTGTGTCAGTCATATCGTGGGAGCCCAAAGTGACAGGTCTCTTGCTGGTCTGAGACGGACAGCTCACAGTCTGGAGGAAGAAACACACCAGAATTCACAAATGGCACAGTTTAATTAGGCACTGTCATGCAGGGCGTGTGATGTGGTTGAGGCAGCTTTCAGGGAGAATGTCCCTGGGGTAGGGACACTTGGGCTAAGATCAGAAGGAGAGAAAGACATTCCAGGCAGAGGCAACTGTATGTTCAGGATCAGAAGACAATCCTAGTACACGAGAGGGTTTGAAGGAATGTCCAGCAAGGCTGGAGTGCCAGGAGCAAGGGGATGCCTAGGGCAAGAGGAGATGGGAGAAGGGGGCAGAGGCCAGATTATGGAGGTTGTGTGGAGGGATGGCGTCTCTCCTGACACCTGCGGGAAACTACTAAGGGCTCCCAGGTAGAGGATTGGAATGATGGTGGTTGATAGGATCACATTTGTGGTTTGGAAAGATGACCCTGGCTTCATGATGGGGAACAGGTTGAAAGAGGAGACAAATAGGCTCAGAAGTCCAGTTAGGATATCCCAGTTAGTGGGATAGTCCATGTGACAGTTGGTAATACCTTGTTTAAAATGGTGGCAGAGGAGCTTCCCTGGTGATCCAGTGGTTATGATTCTGCACTTTGACTCCAGGGAGCACGGGTTAGACCCATTGTCGGGGAACTAAGATCTTACATGCTGTGTGTGTGTGCTGTGTGCGTGCTAAGTCGCTTTAGTCGTGTCCGAATCTTTGCGACCCTATGGTTGTAGCCCGCCAGGCTCCTCTGTCCATTGGATTCTCCAAGCAAGAATACTAGAGTGGGTTTCCATGCCCTCCTCCAGGGGATCTTCTCAACTCAGGGATCGAACCCACGTCTCTTAGGTCTCCTGCATTGGCAGGTGCGTTCTTTACCACTGAGCCACCTGGAAAGCCCATGTTATATGAGGAAAGGCCAAAAAATAAGAAAATTAAAAAAAATTTTTTTCTAAATGGTTGCAGAGAGATGGTAATGAAATCAAAGAGCATTTAAGGGGTAGAATCTGCATGGACTTGGTGATGAGTGAGATATGGTGGGAAGAACAGGGGCAGGGTCTGCATTATCTCATTTAATTGTTAGAACCTTGCAAAATAGCATTATCCCCAATTAACATATGAGGAAAACTGCGGCTCAGAGAGGTTTAGTGTTGGGCTTGAGATTACTCAGCTGGGAGGTGGGCAGGGTCATGTGCCTATTAGTCCACTCAGTGTCTCTGAGATCCCTCCGGGTTATTTACCCCAAATTCATCTCCCCTATGTACTCTCAATGTACCTTCAACTTCTTGAGAACACCCTAAAATGCTTGCTGTATTTGTTTCCTTGTTTTTCTTTCCTGCTAGACTGTCGAAGCTTCGGCCTTGTCCTGACTGTCAGTGATTAGTCCAGTGCCTGGCTCAGAGTGGGAGCCAGGGAGACTTTGTTGAGTGAATAAGAAACTTTCATCAGTCTCCTGTGGAAGGGAGCCAGGGCAATGTATTCTCACTGACCTAATTCCCTCTTACCCCAGGACCACAGGTTTGGGATTTTTGTTGGATTGAGGCAGGAGGTAGATGCCCCACTCCCAGGGTAAAGCGATTGGAGATTCATTCCCTGTGGACCAGAACTCTAAGATGAGAACAACAGGAGAATTAGGAGAGCAGGCTGGACCCTCCCCAGACCACACATTCCTCCTTCTCAAAGTCAGGAGACCTCCCTGACCACACACATGCAGAAAGACTCCTTGGATGTCAAAGGAGAGTGATGCTAATTAGTCCAGGCTACACACAGGCTGTTGTGGTAGAATCCGTCTTGGCTAAGAGATGTGTGTGCTCACATGGGAGGATCCTGAGATACACCAAATATGGACTGTGAACCAGGCAAATCAAAATGATTGGCCAAAGGAAACGCAGAAGAAATGCCCCCTGTAAGTGACTTCAATTGCCACGAGGGGGCGATAGGAACCCTCTCTCTGAGCTCGCTTGTGTGGTCTATCCACACATACTATACTCCTTTTCCTCCCAATAAACACTTTCCTTGTTTCACTACTTTTCATTTTTGCAGGAATTCTTTTTGGCAAAGCCAAAAAGCCCGGGCCCTCTGGTCTAGTGGCTGGGGTTTCTTGCTTGCACCTCCACGACCTGGCCTCCGTCTCTGGCCAGGGAGCTGAAGTCCCTGAAGTCCCCACTCCAAGCTGCAGAGTGGTCTCCAAGACCTCCAGAGATCAGAATGTTCAAAATGGATTTTCAAGAGGGATTTAGAAGCTTCTAGTATGGTTTAAAAAGCACAGGCTTCAAAACCATATGCCTTTGGACTTCCATCTTTGCTCATCAGTTTATAAGCTGTGCATTCTAGAGTTATCCTTTTTATCATTTTAGAGTTATGCTCATGTCCTCCTGGAGAAAGTGAGGATAGCTTGAGTGTTTATTTCATTGGGTTGTTTGAATATTGCATTTGATCATCTATGCAAAGGGCTTGGCACATTGGTATATAAATTCCTTATTTTGTAGGAAAAAAAGGGTCAAAGTGACATGGCTAGCCGAGAAGGTGGATGAAGCTGCGAATTTCTCTCCATCTGCCTCAAAGTTCCTGTCACTTACAGACTCCTCTTCCTGCAGTTTATTCTGGAATAAGGAGGGAGGAAGTTGGCTCTCTGGGGGTCCCTGACAGGCTGACAGATGTCCCTTAAGGCAGCTTTCAACAGAGAACTCCTTTTTATTGTTATTATTATTCTTTGTGATGTACAGCATGTGCCTACAAGCCTCTGGGCATGATCGTAGGTTAGGAATTAATAAATCATATCTGGTTCCTGTTTAATTCATGGCTCCCACAAAATTAAACATGGAGACAAGAAGGAGGACCTAAGAAAACAAAGTGTCCCAAAGTCTGGATTCTGGGACACAGAAGGCTGCGGGAGGAACAATACCTAGCCAGAACTGCAGTTGGAGCAAGACAGGTAGATACCAGATGGAGCTGAGGAGCCTGCGCACACACCAGAGAGCAGCAAGTCCTTCCTTTAGATTCAAGGAATCCAGAAGTCTGGGATCATACACGAAAGTGCAAGTCACTCAGTCATATCTGACTCTTTTGTGACCCCATGGACTGTAACCCACCAGGCTCCTTCGTCCCTGGGATTTCCCAGGAGAGAATTCTGGAATGGGTTGTCGTTTTCTTCTCCAGGAGATCTTCCAGACCCAGAGTGAACCCATGTTCCCTGCATTACCAGGCAAACTCTTTACAGTCTGAACCACCAGGGAAGCTGGGATCATACATGCATGGATTCAAATCCTGGCCACGTGACTTATTTCTGTTAGCTGAGCCAAGGGCTCACGGTCTCACAGCTGGTTGTTTGCAGAACTGGATTAAGATGAACTCAAACCTGTGGGTGGTTCTCAGTCATTGTAGGAGAAGAAAAAGAATTTTCCCTCTACTCTTCTAAGTTCTTGGCTAAAACTCCCTGTAATATAAAGACGGGCTTCCCTGGTGGCTCTGTCTGCAATGTGGAACACCTGGGTTCGATCCCTGGATTGGGAAGATCCCCTGGAGGAGGGCATGGTAATCCACCCCAGCTCTTATCTGGAGAATTGCCATGGACAGAGGAGCCTGATGGGCTACAGTCCATGGGGTCGCAAAGAGTCGTACACAACTGAGCGACTAAGCACAACAATAAAGAGACAGATTTTATTACAAGAGAAAAACAAACAGAAGTATAGTAACACTGTTGGAAAACAGAATTCAACTGAGTAAATTTTAAAGCTCCACTGGCTTTATTCAACAATTCATGAACCAGGCAGCATCTGAGCCAGCAGATGGAAAGGAGCTCTGAGGAGCTGTACAAGATGAAAGACTTTTATAGGGAGAAGGGAGCAGGAGCAAGGATGCTATACTAGGTAAAGAAGTGGGCTGATTACCATACGGTTACTTTCCTGTAGGTGCTGGCAGGGGTCCATCAGGCAGATCACCCCGCTAGTGCCAATCAGGTGATTCCTGACGGTCTAGTTTAAGAGTCCTCTTCCGTGGAAATCAAAACTATGATTTTATTAAGTCTCAATCTGGAGACTTGGGGCTTAGCATAAGTAACTCCATTTTAAGTCTGCTGTTCTCTTTGTTTTAACACTGCCCTTTCGGACCTCTCTCCCACCAAATCCGCCACCACCTCACCTCCCTAGAGCACCAGAGCCTGGAGCTGAGCTCCTAGTGCTTTACAGCAGGTTCCCACTAGTGTCTACTTTACACATCAATCCCAACCTCCCAACTCATCTCCCCCACGCCCACCTGTCTGTCCTCTACATCTCTGTCTCTATTCCTGCCCTGCAAATAGGTTCCTCAGTACCATTTTCCTAGACTTCACATATTTGCATTAATGTACAATGGCTCAGATCATAAAGAATCTGCCTGCAATGCAGGAGACCCATGTTCGGTCCCCACATTGGGAAGATTCCCTGGAGAAGGGAATGGCAACTGACTCCGTGTTCTTGCCTGGTGAATTCCATGGTTAGAGGAGCTTGGTAGGCTACAGTCCATGGGATTGCAAAGAGTCGGACACGAGTGAGTGACTAACACACACACACATACGGTATTTGTGTCTTTCTGACTTACCGAACTCTGTATGACAGACTCTAGGTCCATTCACATCTCCACAAATAACCCAATATTGTTCCTTTTTATGGCTGAGTAATATTCCATTGACCCTGATGCTGGGAAATATTGACGGCAAAAGAAGGAGGTGGCAGAGGATGATTTGGCTAGATAGCATCACCAACTCAATGGACATGAATTTGAGCAAACCCTGGGAGATAGTGGAGGACAGGGAAGCCTGGTGTGCTACAGTCCATGGGGTTGCAAAGAAACAGACAGGACTTAGCCACTGAACAACAACAACAATATTCCACTGTATATGTATACCACATCTTCTTTATCCATTCATCTGTCAATGAACATTCAGGCTGCTTCCAGGTCCTGGCTACTGCAAATAGTGTTGCAATGAACATTGGAGCACATGTGTCTTTTTGAATTATGGTTTTCTCAGGGTATATTCCCAGTAGAGGGATTCCTGGATCAAATGGTAGTTCTATTTTTAGTTTCTTAAGGAATCCCTATACTGTTCTCCATAGTGACTGTATCAATTTACATTCCCAGCAGTTCTTTTGTTTTTAACAACATGTATACCTTGTATATGGGCTTTCCTCGTGGCTCAGATGGTGAAAGAATCTGCCTTCAATGCGGGAGAACTGGGTTTGATCCCTGGGTTGGGAAGATCCCCTGGAGGAGGGGATGGCAACCCACTCCAATCAGTATTCTTGCCCTGAGAATCCCCATGGACAGAGGAGCCTGGTGGGCTATAGTACACTGTGGCTGAATAGCTCCCTGAGATGGCCCAAGCCTCCACTTTAAATACTAGCTTACCCTAAAGACAAAAGAAAGACGGGGAGGCTGGTTAAGGGAGGTTCCCAAGAAAGGCACAGTAAATATGAGTGAGATTTGCTCTGAAGACTTAAGTCAGTGCCTTCCTCATTGACCAGAGTTTTTTCTGATTTAGAGTCATCCTTGGGATTTCCTTGTGGCTCAGACAGTAAAGCATCTACCTGCAATGCATGAGACCCGACTTCAATCCCTGGGTCAGGAAGATCCCCTGGAGAAGGAAATGGCAACCCACTTTAGTACTGTTGCCTAAAAATTTCATGGGCAGGGGAGTCTGGTGGGTTACAGTCCATGGGGTTGCAAAGAGTCGGACACAACTGAGCGACTTCACTTTTTTCCTCTTCCTCGTACAAAGAAGGGGATGTCTACAAATAGAGATATCCTTTATATAAATGTTAGTGTCCTTACATAAGGGCGTTACTACTCTGTTTAAGAGCTTTTCTTGAGTCTGCAGTTTCTCAAAATAATCAGTTCAAAATAATCCTTATGCCAAAAAGGCGTAATTTGGGGTGGCATTTTCTGCTACCCTTCACCATCATGTTATACTGTTTATGAACATAGTACGGCATATTTATTAGTGTTGTTTAGTCGCTAAGTCCTGTATGACTCTCTTGCGACCCTATGGACTATAGCCCGCCAGGCTCCTCTGTCTTTCTGTGGGATCTCCCAGGCAAGAATACTGGAGAGTGTTGCCATTTCCTATTCTGGGGGATCTTCCTGACCCAGGGAGAAGAACTCTCATTCCCTGCATTGGCAAACAGATTCTTTACCACTGAGCCACCAGAGAAGCCCCTTCTTGTTGCTTAAATATTTACTGCATAACTATGAGCTCCTTAAAGCAAATGCCTAGTATACAAAAAGAGCTCAATAAATGCATGCTGAATGTTTTACTGCCTTAGACTTCTCACTTCTGAAGTTCCCTGCCCCCTCAATACCCCACTCCCATCCCACAATTACACTGATCACCAGAAAAACCATTTTAGAGAAAAACATCCTAAGATCTTCACAAATTATCAAATTCACAATATAAAAATAAATATCTGCACAGCATGGGGCCGTCTTTCAAACGTTATGTCCCTCTAGTCGTGTTTTCCTGGGTAAACTGTCGTATCACACATTGATGACTGCCTTTTTTCCCTGCTCCTTGATGGCCACTTTTTGCAATGAAATAACGGTTTTAGTCTTAGGAGACTTGCCTCATATGTGCTGCAGAGTCAAGTGGTGATGAAGGGAGAGCTGGGCTCCCTTACTCCATTCCAAGGACAGTAGGATTCAAATTCTCTCCACAGCAAAGCCTTAACCTGTCACGCACTAACCCCTGGGATGCTTGCCCAGAGTCAAAGCCAGGGAACCCCACACCAGGGGTCAGTGATGTTCTATGTGGGCCTTTCCTTCCCCAGGGCCAGGTCAACCCTCTTTGGGGCCACTAGCAAAGTCTCTCATATTAATCCTGGGTTTTCTAATATTTCCAGGCTTATGTCTTAACCTAGTCAATATATCATTTTTAATGTAAATTTTTCCCAGTTATAAAACCAAAACTATCCTAGCAGACTCAGAAAAGTGCCCCCAAAGATAAACAAGAGATCAGATCACCAGTGGTTTCTCCTCATAGGACGATACTGCTGGTATTTTTGCACAGAGTCTACTAGTCTTTTCCCTCTTCCTATTCTGTAGCTCTAGAAAAAGAATTTTCCTTCAAATGTCCTCCTATTTGGGAAGGAAAAGTTCCTTCTGTTATCCTTTCCAGAAAGAACCCAATAATTCCTATTATGAAAACTCTTTCAAAGAAGCAGTCTGTTCAACACTGTTGCTAAGCCATTTATTGCTATAGCAATGCTTGGCCCTAGAGTGCAATAAACAAGCTTCCTGACCCAGCCTCTGAACAGAAGTCACCATTATCGCCCCCAGAGCTTTCCAGCGGGGCTCATTTTGCCAAAGCCATTCATTTAAATTAGCAGCTGCCTTCTCAGTCGCTACTGCTGCTTTTGCTTCATGCCGTGCCTCGCCAGGGGGCTGAAAAGCAGTGAGGACAATACACTGAGGCTGGAAGGCTGGCTGGTGGGCGGCCTCTGGGGGTCTGAGGCACATGCAGAGGCTTTTCTTCTGGCGCTGTCTTTGCTGAGTACACTGTCCACTGTCTTGGATGCATGTCACCCAGGGCAAAGCAAGGCAAGCTTCAGGCTTATGGGTTCAGTTTAACTATATCGAAAAGTCTGATGATACCATATTTAACCAACCCCATGTAACTTTGTTTGAACTAAACATATTGAGACAATCTCACACAGAACATATTGGAAAGCTCTTTGCAATGTTATGTACAGCAGCAAAATATTACAGCTAAAGGGGTGCCGATTGGTGATGGAGAAGATATTCAAGGTAGAAAACATACATTATTTCACTTGATTCTGGCAACAATCCTATAAGGGCAGGCAGATCTTTTCTTTCCTCTTTAAAAGTTGTGGAAGCAGAGGCTTAGAAAGATTAAATGATTTGCCCAAGATCCCGGAGCAGAAAGTGGTAGAGTTGGTTTCAAATTGATGCTGTCTACCTTGGAGTCTGCTCTCTTGGCCCCTGTGACATTGCCTTGAAGGACAGCAATAGATATGTATGGAGCTCCTATTCTTTGCACAAAACACTGGAGGTTTTACATGTTCCATTTAAACGTCATGATTGGCCTGGGTAGACACTGTCACACCTGTTTGCCAGACAGTAAAGCTGAGGCCCAGATATACAGTGTGGCCAAGGTTGTCTAGCCAGGAGTAGAGTGAAACTTGAACTCATACTACCATGGCTTCAAAGCCTGGGCTTCTTCTTCTGTACAGCCTTGCCTGGTACCTAAAGATCATTAAGACTACGGCCCTCTATGTACAAATGAGGAAACTGAGGCCTGGAAATACAGTGGCCTGCCCAAGGTCATTGTTCAAGGTCCAGAGACCACCTCCCTATGGTTTGACAAGAGTTCTTTTGCTGGTGTGATATGCAAAAAATTGTTTTTTTAATTTATTTATTTTAGTTGGAGGCTAATTACAAAATCACTGCAAATGGTAACTGCAGCCATGAAATTAAAAGACGCTTATTCCTTGGAAGGAAAATTATGACCAACCTAGATAGCATATTCAAAAGCAGAGACATTACTTTGCCAACAAAGGTCCATCTAGTCAAGGCTATAGTTTGTCCAGTGGTCATGTATGGATGTGAGAATTGGACTGTGAAGAAAGCTGAGCGCTGAAGAATTGATGCTTTTGAACTGTGGTGTTGGAGAAGACTCTTGAGAGTCCCTTGGACTGCAAGGAGATCCAACCAGTCCATTCTAAAGGAGATCAGTCCTGGGTGTTCTTTGGAAGGAATGATGCTAAAGCTGAAACTCCAGTACTTTGGCCACCTGATGCGAAGAGTTGACTCATTGGAAAAGACTCTGATGCTGGGAGGGATTGGGGGCAGGAGGAGAAGGGGACGACAGAGGATGAGATGGCTGGATGGCATCACTGACTCGATGGATGTGAGTCTGAGTGAATTCTGGGAGTTGGTGATGGACAGGGAGGCCTGGCATGCTGCGATTCATGGGGTTCCAAAGAGTTAGACACGACTAAGTGACTGAACTGAATTACTTTACAATATTGTAGTGGTTTTTGCAAAAAACTTTTAAAATTAGCCAAATCCCAGGTGACTCCCAAGCAACTGCACTTGAAGAGTGGTTTATTACAGGGTTACAGTGAGGTTGTGAGCTATTTCTGCTCTGCGCTTGGTCATCTCTTCTCCCTAACCTGCCTTTGTCAAGCCTCACATTCATGGAAAGTCATCTTGGAAGTGAAGTTCCAGATAGCAGGTCTTATTTATTCTCCCCGCCCCCTCTGCTGGGCCATCGCAGGCAGTGGGGCCACTTCTGCTTCCAAAGACCACACCTCCATTGATCACGCTCTCAAACGATGTCTTGTTCCGGGTTCTGGCAACTGTCTTCTCCCCGAACCACTTCAGGCTGTGGACAGAAGTGGTGCCAGACTGGTTTTAGCCATGGTGTCAATGTCCCACAGCCTTCTTCTTCATCCAGTCTTGCCCACGTCTTTGTAACTGTCTCTCCTCCTTCACCCAGTTTGAGTGTCTCCCACCTGGACTCTGAGTGATTCACTCTCCCAGTTATTCTCTGACTCATCCTCCACTTTGTTTCCTTCCCCAAATTTACCACAATCAGTAACTGTTTCACATATTATCAGTTTGCTCTCTTAATGTTTTTCTCCCTTCTACAATATCAGCTTCAAGAAGACCAAGACTTTATTGATTTACTATCAAATATTTTCTCCTAACATCATGATGGCCATCTTTTCAGCCCAACTGTCAGTTTTGCAGGGAGTTTTCAGGGAGACCTCTGGAATGATTCGTTGCAACGGTGGGTAATGTTGGTGGCCACCTCCATTGAAAGGTCCCCTGAGAGTCCTTTTTAAGGTGAGAGCAAAGGTGACCCTGATTGCTTCTTCGGATTTGTCCTGGATAATTCCTACGGCCATGATGCTGACTGTCAGGAGCATAGATATCATTGTGCCAAGATCAAATCACTCTCAACCAAGTTGAGTATGTGCACCAAATAGGGCTGTGGGGCTGTGGCAATGCCCTCTAGAAAAGGAAATCCACCCATGCAGAACATGATCTGCCTTCAGCTGCTGTCCTTGGGATGTTCATTGTCTGGCTGAACACTATTTGAGGAGTCACGTGAAAAGAAATGGAAACTTCATCCATGAGTCCATCCAGATGATCTATCCAAGGCCGTTCAGGAGGCGCCATGGGACCTCCATTTATTTGGTGCCAGAAGGAGGACTCCCACTTCAGACACACAGTGACAGCACTCCCAGCAAGAGGCAATCCAGGGACTTCCCCAGCTTCTTTCGAGGATAGTCTAGCCTCCACTTCACTGGCCAAGGCTCACAGTCTCTCATCAGCATGAGAGACAGGCCATGTTGAGTTTGAGAGTTTAGGCCCTGGAGTCTGGTAACCTCTTTCAAATTCGGGATTCTCCATTTACTAGCTCTGGGACTCTGAGCAACTAACTCACTTAATTTTCCTGGAGTTCAGTTTTTTCATCTGTATAATGGGAATACCATCAGCCTTCTGAATACACATATGTGGAACCCACAGTTATGGAGGGCCAATTGTACTATACCTTTTTATATAAGAAACTTGAACATCTTTGGATTTCAGTATCTGCAGGGGTTTCTGGGACCAATCCTTCCTGGATGCCAGGGGAAGACTCTACTCAAACCTACACCCTAGGGTCATGGTGAAGATTAAACCAAACAAGATAAACAGTGTAAGGCGCCAGGTGCATGCTCAATGAAGTGTTACTCTAGCAATTTTAAGGAAATATCCGATTTTCCTTTGAAAGGTCTGCAGAGTAATTTTTAAACAACCTAGTTTTACAGCCCTTACACCCCTTCTCTATCATCTTTCCTTTGCATTTCACTGTTTCCCTAAAGCAGGCGTTTAGGTTGTTTTCTAGTTCTACTCCAACCCAACATTTAAAAAGCTTCCTTGTCATTGTTTGTGAACCCCACCCCATGGCCACCAGTGGCCCAGCTAAGGGAAATGTGTTAGTGATACAGAATATTTCTCCAGCAGCCCTTTCCGTCCTACTCTGGGGCTCTTGGACCTGCCATGGTGCCCCCCAGGCCCCTCCTCTCCCACTCCACTGTGCTGGCAGTGCAGGTGAGCCCAGGGCTGTGTGGACAACTGGGAGCAAGGACAGGCTCTGTGCTGGAATCTCGTATCTGCCGTTTATTTAGGTGTGTGAATTCCGGGACTCTAAGGAATTGCCCTGTGCCCCAGTGTTCCCATTTGTAAATGTAGTGTGAAAAACCTTCATACCCAGGGCTTGGAAATGGAAGTCGTTTCTATTAGATTTAGGATTTTCTTTTCTTTTCTGGAGGAACTCTTAATACACCTGGGATGATTAAATGAATATTTTGAATACCTGAGATTGCATCAAATGGTATCAAGTACGGGCCAATCTTGCTGGTTAAAGTGATTGCATTTCTGAGATTGCATTTCTTCTTTTTTATCTAACTATAGATGGCTGCCTTTGACTTTAGTACTGATCGAATCAAATGCTTTTTTTCCCCTTCCTTCTTCCCTTCCTTCCTCCCTTCCTTCCTTCTCTCCTTTTGGTAGAGGGATGATGCTGAGGTTGGCAATCAGATGGGCAAACCATGGCTGTTCATACACTGAGAGCTGCCCGTGTCTACTTCACTACACTCAAAGAGCAATAACCGTGGCAACTGCTGCTGCTATTTAGGGTCTGCTCAGTGAAGTTCTTACTGCTCATCTCTTCACCAAAGCTGAGAAAGCCTCCAAGACCTGCGTCTGCTTGCCAGCCTCGCTTCTCAGCGCTTTGGCCCACCTACCCTATACTCAGCCATTCCCCAGACTCGTCAGATTGCTCTCCATGGCACTGTCTCTGCCCTCAATGCCCCCTGGAGGAATGTTGCTTGTCTTTCCAGAAACAGATACAGTAGCTCCCTGAGGCTGTAAGTGGTGCTTCTCAAAGGACAGCCTTTGACGGGTACCAGTTTGCAAACAGTAACTGGTCCATAAGAAGACAAGTACAAAAAATAGCAATATGACAGAGCAATTTTAAGTCTGTTGAATCCTAAGTTTATGTTGTAATTGTGTCTATCTTTGCTTTTTCAAAATTTGAATTTACAGAAGTGTTGGTATATTTGGGACCCAGGGACAGAACGGCGTTTTGTTTCCTGCAGCCAGTTTGAGAAGCTCTGGTCCAGACTAACATGCCCAACCCTTAACTTGGCTTGCTTTCCTGTGACCACCCACCTCCACCTTGCCCAGCCTCACCTTCCTCCCCATTTCCCCTTTTCCCAACCTTCCCATTCCCAGCTGCTTCCCTGCTGTATTCTATCTTCTGCCTGGTAGCTCTTGCACCCTCTCTCTGTTTGGCCTCTGCTTCCAGACTCCTGGGGCAGCTCAAACGTGGCTTCCTCAGCCACACCTCCCAACACGCCTCAGTCTCACTTAGGGCAGCCCTCGTACTTCTGGGACACCTGCTTTTCCTCTTTCTTCCTAGCACCTGATCCCAACTGGAGCGTTTTCTGGGAGTTCCATTGCTTAGGAATGTGATATCCCATCCCTACAAAGCAAGTGATATCATACTAGTTGTCCATCATCTACCTGGTTTCCAGTAAACTGCCTGGCACATAGTATATGCTCAGTAAACATTGTCTGGCTCTTGGATGACTGAGTAAATGCATGCTCAACAGAACTCAAAGATCACTAACTATTTTAGTGAATTATCTGCTTGCCCTTGGGCAGAGTTGTTCATTTCACCTTCCTACACCCCCTTATGCCTTAATAAACTTTTTTTTAAAAAACAGCATTTCTTCAAATATATATGATCAAAAAGTAGGGCTTTAGGATCAGGGAGAAAGGAGTTTAACTTCTACCTCTTCCACCAGTCAGCTGTACCACCATAGGCAAGTCCTCGAGCTCAGAGCAAACTCAGTTTTGCTCATCTGAAACATAGGTGCATAAACACTTACCTCACGGGATTGTTAGACAACTAGGTGAGATGGTGCAGTCAAAATCACGGAGCGGAGTGGCGCCATGTGGATGTCCGATCAGCACGCGCTCTTCCCTCCTCTTGTCCCCGCTCCCTACTAGGTCATGACTTCATGAGGGGCACGCGCTGTGCCTTATTCATCGCGCTGCCACTGGAGCCTGGGGTACAGCAGGCACTAAACACAAACATATGGAGTGCATAAAGAGTTACTAAATTATTATTGAATTGCTAAGCATAAAGGGCTTCCCTGAGGCTCAGACAGTGAAGAATCTGCCTGCAACGCGAGAGACCCATGTTCTATCCCTGTTTGGGAATATCCCCTGGAGAAGGGAATGGCAACCCACTCCAGTATTCTTGCCTGGAGGATCCCATGGACGGAGGAGCCTGGTGGGTTATAGTCCATGGGGTCGCAAGGAGTCAGACACAACTGAGCAACTGACGTTTTCACTTTCATAGACATCAGATAATTGTACCCAGTGATCAATATTTTCAGTTTCTTAATATGCAAAGTGCAGATAATAACCTTTATTGTTGAGACAATTAAACAAAATAATCCATGTATGTGTATAACATATAAAGTGTTCGATAACTGGTCATTGATAGTATTATAATTATTAATAGATCAGTTTGTATCCCCAAATTCTCAGCCCAGGTGCATCTGAAATAAAGCAAGCAAGCCAACAGATAAAAGCAGTCGACAGTGGTTTGGCTGGACTTCTTTCTAGAAATGTTTTGAGTAGATAACCCATCCCCACCTGACTATGAGCACGGCTCAGGTCACAAGGTCGAAAACAAATTGGCTTGTAATCAGGAGTGACGGCAGGGGGTGCTGTTTCCTTAATAAAAAGATGGCCAACTGAGTGCAGCTTTGATGCAGAACTTGATGGTTTAGGAAGTCAGGAGCAGTAAGCTCCTTGGGGCTGGAATCGTGTAGGTTCTGAACAGAAATCTGTTGACTGATACTCCCAAACCCAGGGCCCTGAATGTTAGCCCCTTCGGCTGGCTTGGGGACTGGGCTGGTCCCATGTCCTCTCTATCACCAGCTTAAAGCGGGGTGTCAGTGTGCATGGATGGAAGACAGAAGCAGAGGATGAAGCGCCACACAGCTCGGGGGCCCTCCCCACCGTTTGGGCTGTGCTTCTCTCACCCAGCTGCATGGGGCGGGTGGAGAGGAGGAGCAGACCCGAGGCTGTGGGGGCTGCCCTTTTTGAATTCTTGCTTGCACAAAGGCCCCATGTGAGCTCACAGCAGCCTTTTAAAGCACACAGTTGTTCATCAGGGTGACGTTCTCTCAGGTGGAAGTGATTTCCTGGTTGCAACAAGGCTTAGCCTTGGTTCTGTCTCTGCTGCTGCTGCTGCTAAGTCGCTTCAGTTGTGTCCGACTCTGTGTCACCCTATAGGCGGCAGCCCACCAGGCTTCCCCATCCATGGGATTCTCCAGGCAAGAACACTGGAGTGGGTTGCCATTTCCTTTTCCAATGCATGAAAATAAAAAGTGAAAGGGAAGTAGCTCAGTCGTGTCCGACTCTTAGCGACCTCATGGACTGTAGCCTCCCAGGCTCCTCCATCCATGGATTTTCCAGGCAAGAGTACTGGAGTGGGGTGCCATTGTCTTCTCCGTGTCCTGTCTCTAAGGTCACTAATAACTTGAAGGAAGATGTAGAAGTCTTATGTATCAGATCCAGTGATACACAGCATCTGGTTATCCTCTCCAATCTCAAACCATGCTATCTCTTCCAGAAGCCTTCCCTGGCCCTTTTGTCCAGTCTAATAGCCTCTCTATGCACGCACCACCCCTTTATGCACTCTCCACCATCACACTCAGCCCATTGAATTGTCATCAGCTGTTTAACTGCCTGTTTCTTCCTTTGGACTCTGCCAAGGAGAGTCTTCCCTTGGACTGCAAGGAGATCAAATCAGTCAATCCTAAAGGAAATCAATCCTGAATACTCATCAGAAGAACTGTTGGTGAAGCTGAAGCTCTAATACTTTGGCCACCTGATGTGAAGAGCTAACTTATTGGAAAAGACTCTGATGCTGGGAAAGGCAGAAGGCAAAACGAGATGGTGGCAGAGGTGAGATGGTTAGACAGCATCACCAACTCAGTGGACATGAATTTGAGCAAAGTCCGGGAGATAATGGAGGACAGAGGAACCTGGCCTGCAGATCCATGGGGTTGCAAAGAGTTGGACACGACTTAGCGACTGAACAACAACAGAGATTATCAAGGGCAGAGACAGGTCACTCATTTCTGTGCCCCTAGCACAGGGCCCAGCTCAAAACAGGTGCTCAGGGAATATATGATGAATGAATGAAAATAGGACTTGGGGAAATTCAGCTAATAGACTGGATAATAAACAAGGACCTGAGAAAAGATGATTCTCAATGGAAGGAGTTGCTGAAAGAAACAAGACTAAGTTTATTCAGATGGAGTGTAAAGGTCTGTTCCTAGTCTTAAGAATAAACCGCAGAGGGAGAGGGTGGCCCAGTGCTGGCTTGATAGAACCCATGCATGTATGTGGTAGGGGATGGAGGGGCAGAGATAGCCCTACGGTGAAGAGGGGAGGTGTTAAGAGCCTAGAGGTGGAATCTTAGAGTTAACAGTATGGTGTGCAGAGCTTGGAAATGGCAACCTTTTCCATAGTCTGTTTGGGTTTGACCACATCTGGAGTTCAGGGATGTGAAAGAGGCAGTTACTTTCTGGGCAGGGGGTAGGATGAGGCAAGAGAGGTGGCCAGAGTGCAAAATATCAAGAGGTCCTCACTCCCAGGCTCATGCTAGTGCAGAATGGGCACCCGAGAGCTGGGGTTTCTTCAGTGTTGCACCTGGGCATCTCTCATCTTCATGCTGGGCTTGACCCTGGGGGCTATCAAGAAGGCTCTGGGAAGTAAAGATGGTTGAACGTTCAAGGGATGTTTACCCTGGAGATCCAGTCTCAGTAAATAGTTTCTCCTGAACAGCAGAATGAGTCAGCCATACATGTACTGCCCCTTCCTTCAACCATAACCCTACTGCCACCATCATACCTGGACATTTAGCTATTAGTCCTTACACAGAATCCCATTTAAAATAACAGCCCTCATGTGCAGTTTTCAAGGTACTTCCTCTTAACTTCCACACTCTGTTCTCATAATCTAATTTTCATATTTTGTTGTGTGAGGCAATAAACACTAACAATATGTGCCAGTCGCCATGCAGTGGACTTCACATCTCACTCACTTAATACTTGCAACACACCACGAAGTAAGGGCCATTATCCCCACTCTACAGGCGGGAAAACTGAGGCCTGGAAACACAAAATCGCTTGCTTATGAATAGAAGCTCATACAGAATCAAGTACGTCATGTAGTTCTGGGCCTTGTACTGCTCCTTCTGTGGTTCAGAAAGAATGGGCCATATGTAGAGAGCAGATAAGATATGCAAATACGTTTTGAGATCTTTAAAATGCCCTTTAAATGTATAATACTTGTTGCCGGAGTAGTGCTAACTTATTATATACTTGAACAGCTCCTCATAAAATAAATTACCTTTGACTTGAGTGTAACTGGTCTTTAAAAAATTTTTTTTTTAGTTGGAAATAACAAAAATTTACCTCCTAGCTTAGACACAAGCCTGTGTTTATTTTTTGCCTCCTCTATAGAGGACTTAAAACTCAAAGACCTTAGTGGAATCGGTTTTAGGGATTCACCAGAGAGGGTTGCAAACTTGTTTATCAAATTCTCATTGATTTTTTTCCCCCATAGGAATTGCCAGCTATACAGGCAGAGCAAAAAGGATTCTCTTCCTGCTCTCCTGAGCAGGTATCTTTGAAACAAAAATGCAGAAATAAATACAGGCATCCATAGTCTCCAAGGCTCTGAGGTTACAATCTATAATTTTCTCTCTTGTTTGAGTTGACCACAAAGTACTGGTATTCACTTTATTTAACAAACAGTATGAGGCCCTGTTCAAAGCCCTTTACAAATACCTAGTCATTTAATCCTCTCCTGAAACCCTCTGAGCTAGAATCTCTGATCAGCATTCATTTTGCAGATGAAGAAGATGAGGCCCAGAAGAAAGATGTTTTCCCCCCCAGGTGATTGTTCAGTGGCTCAGCCGTGTCTGACTCTTTGCGACCCCGCGGACTGCAGCCCTCCAGGCCTCCCTGTCCTTCACCACCTCCTGGAGTTTGCTCAAACTCATGTCCATTGAATTGGTGATGCCATCCAACCATCTCATCCTCTGTCATCCCCTTCTCCTCCTGCCATTCCCAGCATCAGGGCCTTTTCCAATGAGTTGGCTTCTCTCATCAAGTGGCCAAATTATTGGAGCTTCAGCTTCAGCATCAGTTTTTCCACTGAATATTCAGGATTGATTTTCTTTAGGACTGACAAGTTTGATCTTGCTTTCCAAGGGACTCCTGCCTAACCATGATGCATTGTTGCCTTTTCAACCTCAACCTCTCCAGCTGCAACATTCATGCTCACAGGACTAAAGTCTCTTGAACTGATAGTTTTTTATTTTTTATTACTAAATGTATCTGAAAAAATCTACCAACAACAACCAAGAATTAGCTTGCCTGTCTCAAGGTTGCAGACCAGATTTAGCAGAACATACCTGTTTTGGCTGGGGACACCAGAGACCAGGAATTTGAAGCACCGTGTTTTATTTTTCCTAGTTAAGCCTGAGTTTGACAAAGGAAACAGAAATCTTGTTTGCAAATGCAGATCCTGCTTGAGGCAAAACCCCCAGATGCTGTAGTACCTCCAACATCTGGATTAAGAGTCAATTACAGTTCTGAGTGTTTAGCCTGGTTTCCATGGCAGCAGTCAGCTAAATGGCTTTGTCTGCTTCTTTTACTTTTGATAGAGCTTTAACAATAATGATCATAATAATACTTATAATAACATTACAAGCCACAATCATAATGACCAATACTTACCCAGTGTTTGCTAGGGTCAGGACTGGTTTAACAAGCTCTATGGGCTATGGGTCTGATGTTTGATGCTCAGAACAGAACTTCAAGACAGAGGTGATGCTAATGTGCAGTTTACAGATGAGGGAACAGATCTAGAGAAGTTAGTTTCCTCACTTAAAGGCAAGTGAGTTGCCTTTAAGAGTTGCAGATTTGAGGTCCCAAACAAGGTCTGCTTGACCAGGGCCTGAGTTAGTTTTCCAAACTGCTTCTCACATTATAGAATCATGTGCGTGAGCTTGCTAAGGTCACTTCAGTTGCGTCTGACTCTTTGCGACCTATGGGCCATGCCTGCTGGGCTCCTCTGCCCATGAGGTTCTCCAGGCGAGAATTCTGGAGTGGGTTGCTGTGTCCTCCTGTAGGGGATCTTCCCGACTCAGGGACTGAAGCTGCGTCTCTTATGCTTACCTGCATTGGCAGGTGGGTTCTTTACTGCTAGTGCTACCTGGGAAGCCCATAAAATCTTGGCCTTAATTCCAAACCCTCATACTGCACATGGAAATTCAGTTTAAGAGTATTCTCAGAACTTCCCTGGTGGTTCAGTGGTTAAGAATCCACCAGCCAGTGCTGGGGACACAGGTTCCATCCCCGATCCGGGAAGACCTCATATGGTGCAGGGCAACTAAGTGTATGCACACAGTTACTGAGCCCACCTCCTAGAGCCCGTGAGCTGCAGCTACTGAAGCCTGCACACCCTAGAGTCCATGCTCGCAGCAAGGCAAGCCACTGCAACGAGAAGCCCGCCTACTACAGCTAGAGAAGGCTCACAGGCAGCGATGCAGACCCAGCATAGCCAAAAACAAAAATGTAAGTAAATAAAAGAAAACACATACAAAGGATCATTCTTTAGCTTTCCTTCTTTTATTTGTGTGTGCTTAATCTCTCAGTTGTGTCTGACTCTTTGTGACACCATGGACTGTAGCCCACCAGGCTCCTCTGTCCATGGCATTTTCCAGGCAAGAATATTAGAGTGGGTTGCCATTTCCTACTCCAGGGGATCTTCCTGGAGTAGATCAACCCAGGAATCAAACCTGTATCTCTTACACCTTCTGCATTGGCAGGCAGATTCTTTACCATTGTCCCATCTGGAAAATTTCATTTATTTACTCAAAGACAAAATATTTCCTGAGTCATTATCCTGCACAGTTAGGGGAAGAAAGCTTAGCTTTGGCCACTAAGTGGGGGAAGAAAGCATATCCCCTGCTTCATGGGGGAAGCGTATAGTATAAAGAGCTAATAAAGGTGAGAGATGGGCTTTTACCAAGAGATTAATAGGTAGCAAAACAAAGTTAACACCTGGTGTCTGGAGACCCCGAAGGAGGGGCATCTACTCTGGTCTAGAATTCAGGGAAGGCTTCCTGGGGGAAGGGATATCTAGGCTGGGACAGAAGCAACAAACCAGAGCTTTTCAGGAAAACTGGAGTTAGGACAAGGGGCATTCTGGGCATGGGAAAGAGCACTTGCCCACTGGTGAGAAAAATCAGACACTTCCAGGTCTGTGGAAGAAACTTAGCATGATCTGAACTGGGGTGAAGGACGAGGCAGTCAGACACGGAGATAGAAACTTAAGGATTGATTTTTCAGGAGCCTACATGCTCTGTAAGAGCTAATGCTTGATTCCTGGGGTGGTGGAGAGCCTTCCAAAGGGGGATTCTCATGAGCCATCAGTCACAGAGGTCAGCCTTTACCTACTCACTGCTGTTTACAGTGGGACTGGCTATTTGACAAGGAGAAGACCCCCAGGTGCTTAGAGATGGAGATGACTGCACATGGTGATTTCTAACCCCCCTGTGGTTACTCAGAAGCCAGCTGATATCCTGTAGCAGGGAACCACTCATGAGACCTTCCTAGCAATCTTCTCCAGAAAATGAAGATTACAGTCTCAGCACAGAAAAGCAGTGCCTAGGACACTGAGCAGAGATTAGGAAGTCAGCTCTTCCTCTTGAGAAGAATGCAAGCTTGGGTATTAATTGCCATCTAGTTTCTTCTGCTGCTGTTAAAGCAAACTGTTTACTTATTTGAATGATTGCACTTTTATAGATG
This sequence comes from Bos indicus x Bos taurus, assembly GCF_003369695.1. NCBI lineage: Eukaryota > Metazoa > Chordata > Mammalia > Artiodactyla > Bovidae > Bos > Bos indicus x Bos taurus. Next base: position 1,972,493 of record NC_040095.1, on the reverse strand, counting down.
AGAAGAGTTTTGGCTTTGGATTCCAACATGTCTCAATTTAAGCCTCAGTTTTGTTGCTTACTTGCTGAGGGGCTTGGGGCCAGTTGCGACCATCTCTGTTCCTAGGTTTCTGGGTCTCTAAAATGAAGGGAGTAAGAGCACCTACCTTTTATGATGTTTGGGACTGTTTGTGCTTACCACCACACCTGGCATGCAACACTCAACAAATGATGGCTCCTATTAACAGTTCCGTGGGCAAACTCTTGGAGACAGTGAGGGACAGGGAGGCCTGGCATGCTGCAGTCCATGGGATCGCAAAGAGTTGGACACAACTTAGTGACTGAACAGTGACGACATTAACATTTCCAGTTCAGTCTCCTTAAGATCTGAACAAGTTACTCCTCCTCCTTCTCCTCCAATTTAAAAATTCGACATGTAAAGCTGAAGGAATGAATTAATAATGGTGGAATTTCAGACAGAGGGGAAGAATTAGGACACAGAAAACTGTTGAAAATCCATGGAGGAGGACTCTGGAAAAACTCACAAGGTTTTGTGACATCTGGCAATTCTCTTTCTCTCTGTTTTTATATTTGGAGATAATTTCAAACTTGTAGACAAGTAAATAAACCTATCAGATTCATCTATTGTTAACATCTTGCCTCATTTGCTTTTTCTGTCGGTAGGCATGCATGAACACACACACATGTGCATGTACTCACACATACATGCACTCACATATAATTTTTTTTTCTGAACCATATAAACAAACTGCATATATCATAGCCTTTCATCACTGAGTACTATGCTGGGTGTTTTCTAAGGATGAAGATATTCTCTTACATGATCATAGCAGAGTCACCAACCTCGTAAACTCAAGATTGAAATTTTATTTGATCTACCATCCACATTTCAATTTTGTCAGTTAACCACAAAATAGTACTTTTCTCTCAGTACAGTTTCCATCCTTTACATCTGTTTGTCATATCTCTTTAGTCTCTCTTAATATGGAACACTTCCATCTTTCCCTCACTTGAAATAAGCTTCTCTGAAAAAAAAAGAGGGGGGAGGATGATTTGTCAGTCAGAGACAACAGGGTTTGAACCCCAACTTTTCATTCAGGAGCTGAGTGACCCGGGCAAGCAATTCTTCCGCCCTGAGATTCAATCTTCTCATCAGCTTAACGGGAAATTCTATGTGGTGAGAATTCAGTGAAATGGTCTATGCTCCTGGGCATCTAACAAGGATCCTGGAACCTAGTAAATGATCAGCACATTCAATTAATGCAATAAACATAATGTAATCAGTAATGCATTAGTAATTAATGTAATACAGTGTGATCATTTCTGGCTCTGACGCTTTCTTGCTGTGTGACCTTGAAGAATTCGCTTTGCCTCTCAGAGACTCTATATCCTAGGCTGCAAGACTGCGTCTTTTAATATCTTCCTCCTGGGATTGAAGGAGACAACACAGGTGGAGTATCCAGCTCAAGGCTGGTGCTCAAGGTGTTCTGTTAACACCAGTAACTTTTCTCTTTGCAAATGCCAACTAGCCTCTATCAGCAAATAGAAACTTCCACCTCCGTTTCCCTTATCAGCACTCCTTTCATGCAAAATCCTCCAAAGGCAGGTATGGAAATTAACTTTGTGGAAGTTGACTCCAGGTCCTTATAGCAGGAGGCATCCGGTGAGATGCTCCGAATCCCCAAGATGCCCTCTGTTTGAAGGTGAAACTGGAGGGAATTCCCTGGTGATCTGGTGGTTAGGGTTCGGCGCTTTCAGTACTGTGACCTGGGTTCAGCTCCTTTGTTGGGAACTAAGACTTCGTTAGCTATAGTGGCTTGGCCAAGCTTAAAAAAGAAAGAAAGGAAGGGAGAAAGGGAGGGAGGGAGAGAGGAAGGAAGAAGGAAAGAAAGCGAGCGAAAGAAAGAAGAAACTGGAGACCTCGCCTCCCAGCAGAAGTTTTTCTCTGAGTGTGTTTGGGAGCACTCTTCTCTGTTGCTCAAACAGACCGCTGTTGTGGGTGTGGTGGGCGTGCTGGGAGTTTGGGGCGGTGGTGCTGTGATTCACTGTTGACTAAAAGGAGAGTCTGGGGTGCCTTGTGACTTCCCTGTCATCGTGGAAACTGACGGATGGCTGCCCAGAGCCGCTCCCCAGGGCTGCTGGGAGGCCGAGGCCTTCCCCAGGCTGGCCCCCTGCCAGCAGGTCTCTGTCAGCGTCACCTCCGCGGGGAGGCTTTTCCTGGCCTCGGCATCTCATTTTACCCCCACCAAGCTCCGCAGTGTGACACCCCCTGTTTCACTGTCTTCTTATACTTCGCACCATCTGATGGCTGGTCTGGTTTATCTGTTTCCCTCGTAAGATGTACGCCCCAGGTATCAGAGAATGTGTCTGTGCTCCCCCCCGCCACCACACCCCAACCCATGACACGGTGTCCCCACTTCTATGGTCGCCAGTGCTTGCTGCTGCCTGACTGGATGCGTCCTCTCCACTCTGACCTCCTGGGATGAGGGGCTCCAGTGACGGCAGACTGAAGGAGCTCACCCGCTTTGGGCTCTGTCATGACCTTGGAGAGTGTGGTGGAAGGTCGAAAGGGGATCTGCGGTGGATGAGACAGGACTGAGTTAAGAGCATGTAATCCCTGGGAGATCAGCTTGCTCTCTGAGGTGGGGTTTCCTTCCCTCCTTCTTTAATTGGAGTTGACTGTCATGACCCCTTCAAGCCACCCTGGATGCAAAAACCCTGGGGATGGCCAGGAGGGCTTTACTGAATCATCTTCTCAAACATGAAGACCTTCCTTGTCCAAATGAGCTGCAAGTAAAAACTAGGAGTTGTTGCATGCCAAATGAGTCACTGATTTGATCGCTAAGACTCATGGAACTCACCCACGGGGTAGGACTGATAGGGAGGGTGATGGGCTGGAAAAGGCATAATCACTACACCTCCAGTCTCTCATTTTATCCTACAGGATGTGAAACCAGGGCTTGGAGTCCAAATCCTACTCAAGCTTCATAATATCTATATGACCTGGACAGACGCTTTTCCTCTCTGGATCCTCACTTTGCTCATCTGTGAGTTGGAACCGTAACGCCTACCTCACCCGGGAGGATGGGGTGATGTGCCCTTGTTGGGTGACCCAGAACAGGCTGAGGCCATGGGTGCTCAGGCAGGTTAGGGTCAAGTTCAAGACCGTGGCCTCCGGAGTCAAACCTACGTGTGTGTGCCTCGGGTCTCCGTCTTACGAGTTGGGTGACTGTGGATAGTGCACTTTACTTCTCCCAAACCTCAGTTTTCTCATCTGTAAAGTGGCCATTGGTGGAATCAGCTAGAATCACCTAACATAATAGGTGATTGTTACTATTGAAAGGTTTATAAATGTATATCCTTCCTTCTCAGATGGAAATGAAGCTATCACGGTGACCAGGTCTCACGGGACACCCAAATCCTTAAAAAAAATAGTGGATTTATTTTTCAACCAAATCCAAGAAAAGTATCGGTCTCAGAGGTCCATAATGTGTGCAGCAAAAGGGTTGCTGGAAGGATCTTTAGCGTTTGGGAAAGTGAGGATGAAGTTTCTAGAGATGCATTCCAGAGAGAAGATGGAGTGACGCCCCCATCTGCTCTGCGGCATCTCCTCTTTACAGCCTCCCTTGGCCCAGAGCATCAGCCCTGTTCACAGCCTCTCTCACATCCCGCTTCCGCTCCTCAGGAAGCCGTATCAGTGACTCCTCAGACACCTTGTCCTGAGATGCGCTCTTCGGGAATGGCCGACCCCAGAGGCCCTTTCCTGATGAATAAATCTGCTTCTTGGCTCGTGTGTGGGCAAGGCAGGTGGCCTGTGGCTCAAAGAGGCTGGAAGTGACCTTCTCCAACTCGACTCCACGGGCTTGTTTGCAAGGACGCAGACGCGCGCGGCCACTGACAATAGGTGTTCCCACATCATATACGGGGCATATTTTGCTCAGAAACATGGCCTGTTAGTTGTTGAAACCTTTTTTGCATTCCCTGAAACAAACGGCAGTGCTGTGTATTTTCTTTTGGGGGGCTGTAAATAAAAAATCTTTTATGTTGACAATGATAATATTATATTCGACAATCTATTTGCATGTCTTGATTCTGTGGATTTTATTGCTCAGTATAAATCCCCAGGTTGAGGCACATTAAGCGTCACTCGGGGAGAAACACTGCATTTTATCATAGGGCTGGACAGCTACGTGCATGGAATGTCACCTGTGGGGACGAGTGTTTGCCCTGATGTGTGCAGGATAAATGCGCATAGAGAGGGAGAGAGGCATACGTGCGCACGGGACTTGGCATGTGTACACGAAATCTTTGGATTATCTTTGGATCCTCAGTCAAAATGGATTTCCAAGCTGGAGCCGTCTGAGCACAAGCCTCCTTCATGTGCTGCATATGGTGCCATGAGTCAGGTCCTCAGGAAAGTGACCGTGCCTGCTTTGGCTCTGGCCAGCAATCTTTGGCCCATGTGGAGGGCAGAAAATTGAATTGAGGACAGAGAAGTATCTCAGAGACTCTCAGAGGAGTGGAGTCCCTCACCACCTTCCTGCAGGTGTTCTGAATACTTCTGAGCAGAGAACCATCTTCTCCCAACAGGCAAGTCAGTAACTGCTGAGAAAAACCTTGCCACAAGCTCGAGCCGGGATTAATACCAGCCATCAGCTGTCCACCGAGCACTATGTGCCATGCATTGTGCTAAGCACACTGTCATTTAGTCCTTACAACAATCTGATGTGAGGTAGGTGCTACAATTATCCCCATTTTATAGATGGGGAAACTGAGATCCCGTGTTCCACAGCTGGTAATTTGCAGAGCAGAAATTCAACCCTTGTGCAGTGAGACTCCAGCTTTGCTATTCATGACAGGAAAAGATATGCTAAGTATGGCTTCAGAAACCATCACTCCGATGCCAGGCATAAAAATACAAAGAAAGAATGAGGAGTAGTAAACCACTACTTACGTCTGGTTCTGTTTGGTTAGTTATGTCTGTTTGGTTGTCTGGCATAAGTTAATTTCCATATTGTTTTCTACTTCTAACAAGACTGTCTTCTTCTTTTCTGGTGAAGTTTCCAGGTGTAGGAAATGGGAACATATTGGCCAGGTTTACCTAAAAGTCTTTGACTCTGTTAAAGGGTTTGGTTGTAACTTCACCCCAAATCCCTTGGAAAAGAGCAAGGAGTCCTTCAGTTCCATTCAGAAGAGCACTCTTCTGGTTTTGGGTTTTTGGGTCACTAGACTGGTTACGTTAAGCAAATGGGTCCTCTACATACCCAACTTTTAAAGGAGAAGTTCTGTGGCTTGAATTATTAGAGTGCTTAATTAATTGTGTTTCAAGTCCATCTACCTTTTTTTGAGTCTAAGGAAGATTCACTCAGTCAGAAGGATTAGATGAGAGGATTAAAAAAAAATTTCCTTTTTCTCCCCCCTTTTAATTGGCCCAGAATTCATCTGAATGGCTGTTTTCAAGTTGAACTTCTAAGTATGGCATTGGTGAGTGAAATTGCCGCTTTTATTTTCAAGGTAATTGAATCCCGTTTTTCACTTACCATTTCCTTCTAGAAAAATCAAAATGTTTTTAGAGTTTAGCTTTTCAGTGAGTGACTTAGTAAAGCAGGAACCTTAGTATCATGAAAGGCGCTGGGCTGGTGATGACATTCAACACAGAGGTGAAGGCTCGTCGGCAGCTGGACTCACCCCGCCAGCTGGCCTGGAAAGCGTTTGGATTTCATTGTGTTTGCACTTGAAACACCAAAGGAATGTCCGCACCTCATCCTTGGGTCAGGGCTCGGGGTAGGAGAGCTGAATTCTGGGCAGGATTTTGTCACCCATGGAGCAGCTGAAGGGCAGCGTTGCTCTGAGGCACAGTCTGGAACCATGTGCTAGAGGCCTAGATCGGTGTCTTGGAAAGCACCCTCTCACGCTGGGCTCGTGAGCCTATCATAGGCGGCACTGGCATAGGATTTTAAATCATATTGAATCACATTGCAACACAACGATTTTCTTTCCTACTCGTTTTCAAGCCTTCTGATGACCTCAAGGACAAAGTCCCAGTTTCACGTTTGTGTCATGAACATTTCTCTCACCTCTCTTTTAGACGAAGCCCAAGTCTGAGTCTTAGACTTTTAGAAGGTAACCGTTTCTGGTTTGAATTTAATAACTTTGTTTCATTTCTTATTATTGCATTTTTGTGATAGCTTTTGCTGGATGGTTAGGTACACGATTGTGTTCCTGGATGTGGCAGAACTCACCCACACGGCACATGAACCCTAAAGTACTGGATACACTGGTTTACGTGGCCCGATTGGAAATTAAAGGAGGTTGGTTTCTCCTAGATGCATAGACGTTTGCCCTTTACTGAAAGGATGTGTTCTAACTGGAGAGGGCACAGCATTGAGATCAGATCTGATTTCCAGTCTTCCCTTTACTCCCACTAGCCGCGAGTCTTAGCCTTTGAGAACCTTGTTTTTCCTGTCTGTAGAGTGGGTATCATAGAGTTGGAGAATGGCAAGAGGGCTTTGTTTCCTAAAGTAGAATGGGCGATGCAGGTGGCATTCACCCGGGAGGTGGGTGCTGGCCCTTGGGCTGAACCTTCGGAAGTGTGGTTTCCCTACTTCCAGGGTGATTTTCTTCTGTTTCCTTGTTGCCCAGGTTCTGAGTATGTGGCTGGGTGGGAGGGAAGGTGGAAATGTAGTTTATATCCCATGTAGTGTGGTGAGGAAATGGCAACCCACTCCAGTGTTCCTGCCTGGAGAAGCCCAGAGACAGAGCAGCCTGGTGGGCTGCTGTCTATGGGGTCGCACAGAGTCGGACACGACTGAAGCAACTTAGCAGCAGCAGCAGCAGCAGTGTGGTGAGGAAGTGCTTCCTAGGAGGCGCTAGTGGTAAAGAACCTGCCTACCAATGCAGGAGATGTAAGAGACGTGGGTTCAATCCCTGGGTCAGGAAGATCCCCTGGAGGAGGGCATGGCAACCCACTCCAGTATTCTTGCTGGAGAATCCCATGGACAGAGGAGTCTGGTGGGCTACAGTCCATAGGGTCGCACAGAGTCAGACACGACTGAAGTGACTTAGCACACACGCATAGTGTGGTGAGGAAATGTGCTCTTGAGGCCAGAAAATCAAGCAGACCCATCTGGCCAAGATGGATCAGCAGCAGGAAGGTCAAATTTTGTGCACAGGCAGGTTTTCCCCTTCTCAGGCTGCAAATCTTTAGCAATTGGAGGCAGACTCTGAATGCAGCTTAATTGAAATTCATTCTTAATCACGGCCATTACCTAACATCAACTCTACGTACTAAAGCTGTGTAATCATAATTAAGAGTTGGATTTAGGAAGCAGCACGGAATGCGAAAGCCAGTTGCGGATGGGCCCAGGGCCAGCCGGGACAGTGGAGGACTTCTCAGGTGACTAGACTTTCCAAGTTGTCGAGGACCAAGGGCTGCCCCGCCGAACAACTCCAGGGGGCACCCTCCACGTGGTTACACCACTCAGAGGCCCTGATGCATACCCCAATCTCAGAGGTCACCCCAGAGGGAGCTAGTACCACATCAGAGCCTTGAACCCCATACTGCAAATGTTTTCACAGACACTGGCTCATGAGCTGGCCACTGCCCCTCTCCCAGCTGTGACCTCTGTGTCCTTTATCTCAAGAGCAGTTGCCTCTATTTACACTAAATAGACCCAGCGCCATTCACTGGTTCCTGTATTTGGGGCTAGTTGGACTGGAGGCCCCCGCAGCTGGTCTGAGCAGGCAGCTGGCCTGGTGGTGGTCACGCGGAAGGGCCCGCTCATCCCACAAAGTTTAGCAAACACCTTATCTCCCGCAAAGCAGGTGAGGTAATGTTTATAAAAGATCGTGCTGTCCCCTTACATGGGCGAGGGTGCCAGTGTGACCAGCCCGTGCCCAAGGGTGGACTCCCAATACCCTGCTTCCACATTTTCCTCTCCTGTGCCCTCATCTGGGGGGAAGACCTCTCTGCTGTCCTTCCGGCCTGCGGGTCTTGGGAGAGCAAAACCTTCACTCACCATCCCACTGACCTGCCCCTCCCCATGTCCCCAGGCACATTCACAGCCCCCTTGGGAGGCATTAGGGGACTCATACATGAGGAAACAGAAGCAGAGAGAAATAAGGTATCTTGGCTACTGTAACAAAGCAGATGGGTGGCTGGGTTGGGGGCCCAGGATTCTTCCCCTTAAAGTCCATTCTAAACTGCTCTATTTATGATAAACATTCATTTAAAGATCCCTGATTTTTTATATGGATGAATGGATAAGTAGTTAGCTATACAGATACAAACAGAAAAGAGATGGCTGGACAAGTGGATGGGTGCTCAGTCACTCCAATTGTGCCCTGCTCTCTGTGACCCCATGGACTACAGCCCACCAGGCTCCTCTGTCCATGGGATTCTCCAGGGAAGAATACTGGAGTGGGTTGCCAGGCCCTCCTCCAGGGGATCTTCCTGGCCTAGGGATCGAACCTGTGTCTCCTGCATCGCAGGAGGATTCTTTACCCACTGAGCCACAGGGAAGCCCAGACAAGTGAATAGATTGGTGGAAAGACAGAGAAACGATCATGTAAGTGTAGACCGCTTCTGAAGGACACATAAGAAACCATGGACAATAGCTGCCTCTGGAGCGGGAATGGGGATCTGGGTGTGAGAGAGAGACTATTTTTCGTTGTCTTTTTCCTTTGCTTCCTCTGAAGTGTTGACTGATTTTTGGATGCACATATTCATTTTTAAAAGTTCCTTTTCTACTTCTGTGCCCTCTCCACCCCTGTGCATCCATCTGCAAGGCCAATTAGAAGCTGCCAGTCTAGAAAAATTGCAGGAGGTTTCTAGGGGAACCCACAAAGTTTCCTTATCAGAAACCTACTCCTCCGGATGAATCAAATTCACTGGCTCTCTCAGATCCATGGGCAGCTCAGGCTTATACCAAAAAGAACAAGAGTGGAACGTGGGTGAAACTCAGCCTTTGAAGTCCAGGAGTGCACTGCCCCAGCTACCTCCTCCTCAGTGACCAGAGAGCCTGCTAGCAGAGGTGACGGTGGAGATGGCACCTCACTGCCGCTTACAAATATCCTGTAAACCCCCAACACGGCCAGTCACTCAGAACTGGTCAAGTGATTTGGGGTTCAGCCATACAATAGAATGTCATTTAATTATTAAGAATAAATAAGAAACCTGGTACTTTCCACATTCAATGTTAAATTAAAACAAGGGACAAATACCTCTATCTTCTTCAGTCTGGTTTCATGGGTCATAGACAGGTTCTTCAACTGATCTGAACCTCAGCCAAGGCTGCCCCCCTCATCCTGCAATTTGGAGTCCTCAGAAGGAAATGCAGAGAAAGAAGTCAGAATATGTCAAAGAGTTAATATTAACTATCTCTTGGTTGTGATCTTTTGAGTAATTTGTATCATTTTTCATGTTTTTTTTTCCCTCTTGCAATGTGCAAATGTACTTTTTTATCATAAAAAACCATTTATAAAGAGTAGTCTCTTTGATAAAGTGTGATAGTAAAAATCTCTGCACTGGGAGACTGGAAGGAAATAAGATAAAACATCATTTGTCTAAACATATCTTTGGGTGGTTAGATCAAAATTTATTTTTTCTCCCTATTTTTATAGTTTTCTGAATTGTCTGCATTTGCTATGTTTACTTTTATAATGGAACATTCATATTTAAGATGACCTTGTTTTTTTTTTTTTTTTTTAATGAGTGGAGAGGAAAAGATAGGCTGTCGGAAAATTCTCTCCAAAGCCTATCCAAGTGTCTCAGTCACTATTTCATGAGATCCTCCAATGTGCATAGGGGAGGGGTTGATCATACAGAGGTGAAGGAGATATAAATCCTTTAATCACATAGATGGCAGTCCAGTTGAGGAGATAAGACCCTTCCTGATACAAGATGCAAAGTGATTTCCTAGCAGTCAGGCCATCGGGAGAAATAATCATAATTACACAACAGAGTGGCAGAGGGGCGGGAGCTCCAACTTTAACGCCACCTCCTCCTTTGGGGAGGAACTCACCTTCATCTCGCAGTCACGTTGGGTCTGAACCTGACTTTCCTCTCCTACAGACATAACCTACCACATGGGGTTGTTGTGAAGCTTAAATGAAGCCTACACAAGAAGGGCTGAGCAAGGTACTTTGCCAACATCCCATCCTCAGCACGACTCATCATCACTTCGGCTGGTGTGCCAAGCTTGCTATTTGAAAATCAGGCTCTCGTGAATGTGGTATTTGAACTCACATTTATCTCATCTCAAAGCCAATGGTCTTATTCCAACTAGCCTCTGCATTCCCCTTCTAAGCTCAATCTGAATTTCTTGTAAACTTCACCGTATGGTCTTGTCAAGAAGAAAAATCTGAATTTTCATGAGAACATCAAAGGAGAAATGAATCTGTTTGAAGGAACATCAGAGGAAGGTAGACTCCCCTCTTTGTGCTGTATCTTGCAGCTTCAACCGTTTTGCAGTTCGTGTCTCTTGGTACAGGGTTCCTCTGAGGGTGACAGAGGATGCCGGCTTGCTCTGGCTGGAGGGAAGAGGGTAAGGACGCATGGGGTGGGGTGGGTGGGTAGTGGGATCTGGAAGTGTCTCAAGGACCTCTGCAATGAAAGCCAAGAGGTGTAGGCATACTGCCCTCAAGCCAAGGTCAGAAGTCTGGGGAGCCAAGAGGAAAGCACTGGAGGTTGAGCAAGAGGCGTGAGGAAAATCAAAGTGCAGGGAAAATTCTGTCTATGGACTTTGATTCATTCCAAAACTGGTTAGCTCCTTGCTGTACTGTGCTGTGGTTAGTCACTCAGTCATGTCCAACTCTTGCCATCCCATGGACCGTAGCCCACCAGGATCCTCTGTCCATGGGGATTCTCCAGGCAAGAAGACTGGAGTGGGTTGCCACGCCCTCCTCCAGGGGATCTTTCCAACCCAGGGATTAAACTCAGGTCACCTGCATTGCAGGCGGATTCTTTACCATCTGAGCCACCAGGGAAGCCCAAGAATAATGGAGTGGCTTGCCTATCCTTTCTCCAGGAGGTCTTCCTGACCCAGGAATCAAAACAGGGTCTCCTGCATTGCAAGCAGATTCTTTACCAGCTGAGCTGTCAGGGAAGCCCAGTTAGCTCCTTGGGAGAGGCTTAATACTGGTCGTTTCTCCCTGCCCCTCTGGTCAACTGTCTTTTAAGAGAGCTATGTAAACCTAATTGTATCTCACCGCACCTCATTCTTCCTATCCCATTCATCCACTCTGCCCCAGGTCTCTATGAATTAGTCTTTTCCAGAATTTCATATAAATGGAATCATACAGAATTCTTTTGAACCTGGCTTCATCTACTCAACATACTGTGACTCTCCTCTGAGCGTCTTCCCTGTTGTGTGTGTCAGTAATTTGCTCTTTTTTTGTTTATGAATGATACTCTTTCCAATCGGTTCATGGGCATTACCTCCATCTCTTCAGATAAGCCAGAGACAGCATTCTCTGACGCCTCTGATGCTTGGTGGGAGCCTGTGCACACAGACAGCCCTCGAGAGTGGCCCAGTCTATCTTTCCTGACCCAGGGTGCGGGAGTGAGCACTCTGCACGCACACTCGCCAGCTGCCCTGATACTCAAAGCCCCCGCCTCAACTCCCACAGGCTGGGAGAGAGAGCCCAGAGGGCCCTGGCACGTCTGCCTCCCTTCAGAACCAGTCCAACACCTCACACAGCCATGGCGAGACATTCTGGTTCAGACACGGGCGTTAGGAGACGTGGCCAGGTGACCATGGGCAGATCCTTCCAAAACCGTGAAATTTAATTTCCTCATTTGTCAGACAAAGGCACTGGGACTTCCCTGGCTGGTCCAGTGGTTAAGACGTGTGCTCCCAGTGAAAGGGGCCTGGGTTCAATCTCTGGTCAGGAAACTTTAATCTCACTCGCTGCAAAGTGCAGCATAAAAAAACCAATCAAACAAAAAACAAAGAAAACCCCTCAAAACAAAAAAACAGACATACCCTGTGTACGAGACAGCAAAAGTGATGCTGATGTATGGAACAGTCTTATGGACTCTGTGGGAGAGGGAGAGGGTGGGAAGATTTGGGAGAATGGCATTGAAACAGGTAAAATATCATGTATGAAACGAGATGCCAGTCCAGGTTCAATGCACGATACTGGATGCTTGGGGCTAATGCACTGGGACGACCCAGAGGGATGGTATGGGGAGGGAGGAGGGAGGAGGGTTCAGGATGGGGAGCGCATGTATACCTGTGATGGATTCATTTTGATATTTGGCAAAACTAATACAATTATGTAAAGTTTAAAAATAAAATAAAATTAAAAAAAAAAAACAAACAGAGATAATGATATCCACCTCACAGGGCCATCAAGTGGGCACTTGGGCATGAATGTGCTGTACAAAGCAGAAATACGGCCTGTACAGCGGCAGTTAGTCTGCTCATGGGTTGAAATTATCACCCCATCTCAGATTAACAACTGCCTGCTTTAGCTAAGACTCCCTCTCTTCCTCTGGATCTTCAGTTTCTTTACTAATCAGATGAGGGGTTGAGCTTGAGTTCTCCAAGGTGCCTTCTATCTTGAACCTTCTTGGATTTGAAGGTGCTAAAAGACTTGATTAAGGGCCTACCTCAATGTTCAGCATTGAAAAATAATGTGGTTTTTTTTTTTTTAAGAAGACAACTGGCTTCTCTGAAAATCCTCTTCCTGGGTAAAAGATTCAACTATATTTTGGGTACAAACCAGTGTTTTTACATCAATCAATAGGCTGAAATCTTTACCTATTTCCAAGCCCATCACAGAAAAGAATAGACCTTCTTCCTCCAGTTCTGCTGGCTGGTGCTATGAAGCATGTTTTGGTGGATGTTTGATGGGGACAAACATGCCCCCAACTTGCTGGGGCAGCAGGAGCAGCATTCCATTTTGTGAGCCAGTATTTCCATTCCAACCAGCTCTACATGGGCCGTGTCATTCAGCAGAAGGCTCCTGAGGGCTCTACATGGGCCGTGTCACTCAGCAGAAGGCTCCTGAGGGCCTACTACGTGTTGGAAGGTGTGTGCGCACGGCCACTGCCAGCAGCCCTATGATGGAGGTGTGAGACTGCGTTGTAAGGTGGAGAAGCAGGGTCAGTGGCGTGCAGCCCGCAGCATTCCTTCGGTTAATTGCCATCTTGGTCTAGAACGCTAGGTCCTGTCCACCGTGATGGGCCCTGCATTGGGCAAAGATAATCCAGATATGTTTGAATTCTTTGTGACTAGGAAGAGGAGGTAATGGCTTAATATTTACTGAAAAGAAAGTCAAGAATTCCAAGATGCCAGTTACTTACCACCTAGTTCAACGACCTCATTTTACTGATGAAGAGGAGGGGGTCCACAGAGGTGATCTGACTTGCCCAGAGTGGCACAGCTGGCTGGCTACGAGTGGAAACTTTTACTCAGCCCTGCCTATTTCCAGATTAGAGCTTTCACGGATGCAGCCTGCCCACGGCGAGAGTGTTGCAGAAACAAGGAAATAGAGAATTAGGAACAAAGTTGTTTCCAAGTCACCTGTCCCCAGTCTGCAGAGTTCAAAGTAAAGAGCAGAATTCTGGAAACCAGTCAGCAGAGATTCTTTTAAAATAGGACAATGCCCTGTCCCTCTCCTGTGACCTCTGGCAGAGTCAAGGGCAAATTTCAGAACAGCCATTCCTGAAAGACCCTATCTTCTGCGTTAAGATTCAAGTCCTGGGTCGGGGGAGGTGCAAGAGGAGAAAATATATGTATACTGATAGCTGATGCACCCTTTGTCCAGCAGAAACCAGCTCAACAGTGTAAAGAAAAAATCCTCCAATTAAAAATAAATAATTATAAGTGTTCCCTAAAAAAGACAGACTCAGGCACTCCAGAGCTGCAATTCCTGCGTTTTCTCAGCTGCACCCCATGACATGTGGCGTCTTAGCTCCCTAACCAGGGATCAGATCCATGCACCCCGGCATCGAAAGTGCAGGGTCTCAACCACTGGACCACCAGGGAAGTCCCCAGAAATTCCCTTTTCACAAGAAAAGACTCTTTTACTATTTGGCCTCACACAGGCTTTGTTTTGAAGAACTTTGGCTAGCTATAAAGTTATCTTTATTAACCCATCACGTTACTTTTTTCCATTTTATCTTATGCAAAGACAAAAGCTTCAGATTGATATGAGATGGTCAGTGAATTGACCCTTCTGATGACAGCTGCCCCGAGGGGTGCCTACCCCCTGTCGGGCTATGCTGGAGACACACCTGACGGTCTTAGCTCAGCAGATCCTCCTGCCAACCCTTGAGGTCAGTACCCTTATGATCCCCGGTTCCCACGTGCAGGCACTGGTGTTCAGCGAGGCCATGCTGCTAGGAAGTGGTGGACACAGGAAATCTGAGCCCCTGGGCTGTGCTGGGAAGCATCCCCCATTAGCCTGTACACCTTACTGAGGCCAGGAGAGTGAGCACCCAGGCATGCTGAATCTAGGACCCTGACTGCCTCTGAGGGCCCTAACACACTGGGCCTCCTCCATCCAGGGAGCCCTTCTGGGAGCTGGGGCGGCTGAGGAGCTGTAGGGGTGCTGGAAGATCCGAGAGGACCCCGCCCACCCAGGGCAGCCTGGACTGAGGCACCCGGACCCCCCAGCCTTGAGCACGGTGACTGTTCTCCCCGCAGGACACAGGACTCTCACAGTGGGGCAGGTGGGGCCACATGACCCACGAGGGCAAGGATGCGGGAGTTTGTGAGCCAGGCAGACAGTGGTGCCAAAAAGATTTTTCCATGTCACAGCTGTGTGAACTTGAGCAACGCTTATCATTTCTTCAAGCCTTGGTGTTCCCACCTGTAAAATGGGAGCAGTAAAACCTACCTCGGTGTTACTTCAGATGATTCAGTGAGAGAAGAATGCCTGAAAAACAGTAGGTACTTACAACTGAGAGCTGCCATTCTTACTATTTGGCAAGCACAGCTCTAAGAATCTCCCTTGGCCATGAACCTGAAATATTCTATTTCTGACTCACCCAGAGTCTGGGTAAGACCGGGTTGTAGCTCTACCCTGGTTGTCTCTTGTACTGGCCAAGGTCTGGAGCAGCCCTCTGTGGGTTAGCAACCATCCCCCTCCTCCCCCACTTCGCAATCTGGGGAGAGGCATGCCTGCTCTTTGCAAAGACGTGGATGCACCCTGTGCTGGGATGACCTGGAGAAGTTGACATGTGGATCAGGTCAAGCCAGCAGAGAACCAAGAAAGCATGAAACAGAAGAATGAGGACACAAATGCAGAGGTGATGGTGGAGGCTACATTGAAATGATGGGGAGCAGGATAGAAAATTTAGCCATATTCATAATCATTATTATCTCCTTCTGGCCAAGTGATTATCTTGTTCTCTCAAAGGCCATGTGGGGGTACCGTCATCATTACTTCCATTTTACAGATAGGGAGGTCAAGGTGAGTACAGAGCCACCCCAAGATTGAGATCATTTCTCTTATACTCTGTTGCCATCTGGCTGGGCTCTGGGTATCCAGTTGGTGAGTGATGCCACGGGCTGGAGCAAAACCACCTTATGGACCTCCCTCGCTCTTTGGGGGGCTCTATGTCCCTGGCTGACTTTGCCCAACCTCTTCAAACTGTGGTCCTGGCCCAGCAAACCTACAGGAACTGGCCTCAAGGGGGCAGCAGGAGCCGCGGAAACCTTGGATAGGATGCAAAACTAGACTGTACTTGCAAAGCTAGGGGACACGCACATCAGAGGCTACCCAGGGGAGCCTGAGAAGGGGGCTGACATGCCAAGGCCCACACTGCTGTGCTGGGAGCTGGAGGCAGGCTTTGAGAGAGGGGGACGCAGAAGGGGGCTGACTTAGCATGCTTGGCCTCCTGCAGTCTCCCCTCCTAGCTAGTCAGGGGGTTAAATGTGGCGTGCTCAGCCCCCAGGAGTGAGGGAGGCAAGTACAGTCTGAGGAGGGGGAGAGCCAGAGAGCAGGGGTGTTCGGGATGCATCAAGCTGGAGTCCATCGGGACGGGCCTTTCCCAAGCCACCAGGGACCACACTGAGCCCAGGCGTTTCTCAGGACTGTACTTAGGCCCCTCTGGCCTCTGCTTAAACCACTTGCCACCACTGTGTAGTTCTAGGGTCCCCTAAGGGCCAGGCTCCTTAGGGACCTGAGTCAGAGGGTCTGCTCTTTTGGCCGTTGTCCAGAGTATCTGTGTGTGGGCTCACATCTGACAGCCCTTGCTCGGTGCTGGCAACGGGAAAACCTCATGGAAGGACCACAGAGGATGAATACAGCTGTTTATGGCTCACCCCTTGCCAGGCCCTAAGTGCTCTGGGATATCTTTCTAAGTATTTCCCCCTTCGCGGTATTGCCTTTGTTCTTTATACAGGATGACCCAGACGGAGGTTCAGAGAGGTGAAGTGCCATGCCCAGGGCACACAGCAGTCAGTGCCTGAGGCAGGATCAGAACTCAGGGCTGCCTGCTTCTAAAGCAGGACCCCTTTTACTCTGCAGGTAACTGGGCATGTGTTGGAGAAGCAGTAAGTTTGTGTCCAGCCCAGGATCAAGGAAAGGAGCCAGGATGTTCGTAGCCATCAAGAAGGATTCTTGCCTTGGAGCCAGCACTGTGGGCCCTGGCATATATCAAACACTGAGACACTTAAGATTTTTTTAAAAAACTTTTGACGATATAGGAGAGCTAAGCCTTTTGTTCTCTTCTCCACCCTGGCCTCTGCCAGAGATGGCTCATCCCCCTGATCAGACCAGAGTCCATGTGGCTCTGGACTTGAACCCTGTGTATCTTGGCAGGAAGGGGGTCGGGAGTGGAAGAAGGTTCTGAGTCTGGCAATCCACCTTCAGACGCCTCCAGCTTCCTGGAAGCCGGCCCGTCCAGCTCTGCTTCCCACTGCCCTTGGATTTTCCCATCTCAGTTTCTTTGTATGAAAAATGGTTCTCCTGCCTGTAGCCTCACTGGAAATTTGCAAGGATTCCATGAGAAGGAGGCTCTGGGAACCCGAGTGTGCAGTACAGCCATCAATCATTACTGAGGACAACTCCTGCATGCTGTCTCTGTCGCTGTGGGGTGAGCCTCTGACCACACTGACTCCATCCCATAGTCAAATAAGATTCAAATAGTCCATTTGAATGATCCCTGTGGTGACCTCATAAACGTTTGACTAGCTCTGGTCAATCAGATGATCTCTGTTGTTGGTGTCTCTTCATGTTATTTTGTCTCTTATCTGTCCGTCTCAGTGTCATCAATATTCAAAATAGCTATTTGAATGACTCTTTCCAGGCCCCACCGCCCAGACCTGCTGAAGCGCTTTCCTTCCTCGGGCTTTCCTAGATTGCGAAATGACTGCGCTCAGGACAGTCGAGTCCCCCTGACACCTGAGGGTCCTTCCTGCCAGCTCAACGCGGTGGAGCCCACAGGTCATCCACAAAGCATCAGCTTTCCCCCAGCCTGCATAAATAAGAAAAGGAAAAGAGGCCACACCAGCACCTTGAGGTGTTTCAGATTGCTGGATCTCTTCAGCCTTTCATCAAAAGTGATGCTTAGCCAGTAGGCTGATGAATCGGAAACAGGGAAAGGAAAGACAGAGACAATTAATAACATCACTTGCTCAGAAAGATGGCCCTCAGAGCCCGCCCCACTGCCCCAACAGCAGACACCTTTCACTTTTGGAATCTTCCAGGTCTTCCTGCACCAGATATCTTCTGCTTATGGTTCAAACTACAGTGGCAGCTGTGAGCGGGTAACAGCCCTTTGGCTCTTTGGAGCTGGGCTGAGATCTCAGAATCTCCCAATTTGAGCAAGTGCTTTATTCTCTCTGAGCCTCAGTTTCCACATCTGTGTGATGGGTATTTCTTAGTCTTAATTCCCCAATCTAGGATTAAGGGGAGGACTTGAGATAATTCATAGCAGTGTTTGTATTTAGTAGATGAGGACCAGGCCAACCCCACTCCCAGCCCCCAGCCCAGCCAAATCTCCAGGCTTTCTAGAAGGTTGTTGCTTTGTAGTTGACAAATTTATGACTCCTCAATTTCCCAGGTAGCGCTAGTGGTACAGAACCCACCTATCAATGCAGGAGATATGAGAGCTGTGGGTTCAGTCCCCAGGTCAGGAGGATGCCCTGGAGGAGGGTGTGGCAGCCCACTTCAGCGTTCTTGCCTGGAGAACCCCATGGACAGAGGAGCCTGGTGGGCTACGGTCCATGAGGTCACAAAGAGTCAGACATGACTGAGCGACTTAGCACCAAGACCAGCACCAAGTAAGCATGCAGGTAGTACTTTCGCTTTGACTAGAAATTGCGCGTCTGGGTCTCTAACCAGTGGAAATGAAAACCTTCAGTTTACATGATCATGGATGATTACTGCTACATTGGCTGAACTGTTGAGAGGAAACTAGAAAACTCCTACAAAACTAATACACATTAATAGGGGAAAGACCAAATAAACTATGGTACGTCTGCAGTGTTGAATTAAGTGTGTATGACAGTAATTTCTTTTTCCTTTTATTCATTTGGAAAGATGGCTATGATGCATTCAGTGAAAATGTTAGGCAGGGAAATACGTATGATTTTTTTAAAAACATCTTTTTTTTTTCTCACTCCAGTAGGTGAATATATATATATTTCTAGGAGCCTAACAAGAGATGTGGCACTTCCCTGGTGACTCAGTGGCACAGAATCCACCTGCCAATGCAGGAGACGCAGCTTTGACCCCTGGGTTGGGAAAATCCTCTAGAGAAGGAAACGGCAACCCACTCCAGTATTCTTGCCTGGGAAATCCCACAGACAGATAAGCCTGGCGGGCTACAGTCCATGGGGTCGCAAAGCAGCCGCCCAGGCCTTGGCACATGCCCCTGTGCTGGCCCTGACTTAGTGACTAAACCATAACAAGCGACATGGAGTGATATACATCAGCTGTCAGCACTGCAAGTGGGGTATGGAAGGGAGACTAGAGGGGGAAGAAGATTTAAGAGTCTGTTGGATTTACTTCTATTCATCTCTGAATTGTTTGCTCTTTTCTAAACACATGTCATTTTTTTTGTAATGAAATAAAGTTGTTAGAAGACATGTATTCACGTCCTCAGTGAATGAAATGAGTGTTGGAACGAGGTCTGGTAATCCTACCATTTCACTCTTTTGAAATGCGAAGTGTTTTCCTGTCTCTACCAACATGCAAATACCCCTAAGGGGGCTGATAAAGCCAGAGTTGTCACTGAGCACTAATCTGGGGCTTGTCAGCCTCAGGCCAAGATTAAAATAGGGGTGTGTGTGTGTGTGTCTGTGTGTGTGTGCGCGCCTGCTCCTGTGTGGGGTGGGGGGGAGGAGGGAGGAGTATCATCTGTCAGTTACCTTCTGTGTGTCCAGCAACGTGCGTCTTCATATGCAGACCCCACTCCATTGAGTCCAGCTGCAACCCTGCAGAACAGGGACTGGCCTCATTTCATTAACAAGGAAACTATAGGTCTAAACGGTTTGTGATGGTCTTGCCTGAGATTATACCCCAAAGGCTGAGCTGGATACAAACGCAGGCCATCAGATTCCAAGGTGAAGCAGGATGGTTCCAAAAGATCTGTTTTAAAACAACATGAATAATAAGAGTAGCAATAGTAGCCACTCCATTGCATCTCGGGAGTGTACTACTTGCTGTCTGCTTAATAACATATCTGTTTGAAGGAAAAAAGAATAGAAATAATAAGACAGCTAGCATTCATTGCATTTTAGCTTCATCCTTGCCAGATCCTGTCAAGTACTTTCGGTGACTGTCTCAGTTTTCAAAAAGACTGACGGTAGGAACCATTATTGCTCCCATTTAACAGATGAGGGAGCTGAGCCACAAGTAAACTGTGGCGGGAAGCAAACTCACAAAGTGGAGAGAAGGAATCTGAAGCCAGGCAGTCTAGCTTTTGAGCCTGCCCCTTCTCTCCCCAGGGACACGGAGCTTTGATGCTGGAGTGCTGGATTGCCATTTGGGGCTCTTTCCACTGGATGAGGCTGACCTCAGTCCCCGGGAGCTGCTCAGAGATAAGCCTGGATGCCTCCCTGGTTCTCCTCCGGCTCTTCTGAACAGGTCCTAATGAGGCTTCCAGGGCTGACTTTAACTTTGTCCTTCTCTGGGGCAGCTTGGGGCATCTCAGTTCCAGCATCCTGTCCGCATGGACATCAGCTGCCCACCCCCAGGCCTTGGCACAGGCCCCTGTGCCAGCTGGGCACCTGTCTTCAGGCCTCACTTGGAGAAAGCCATCTCACTTATCTAAGACAGGGTGTGGCAGAAGTTAGCCATTTTCTCTCCACTGGAATGATTTTTGTAATCTCTGCCAATCACCCAAAACATTATTTATTTAATATTTTCATTTAAATCCTCTTGCTGTTTATAATGAGGGGAAAAAATCCCAAACTTTAAAAGCGAACATTTGGCATGGTAAACCTATATTACATATATTACAGTTGGTGAACCAGCATGGCTTACCATAGATAGGATATTGTAAAGCAAAGATGATAGAAAGCAGAACAAGTGTGGGAGAGACAGGCAGACTCGCCAGCACCTGCTTTTCTCCTTGACGCCCGGAAGGCCTGAGTGAGCTGGAGGCACCGCGCCACGTGCCTGGGTGTTGATGGCTGTGACTCAGTGGCCCCCCAGCTGCTGTTGAGAAGCGTCATCTTGGACATGTTCTTCCTCCTTGACACCCCGGGTGTTTGCCATGCAGCTCTTGCAGCAGCTCTAAGGACCTCTGTGCTCATCAGCCCCTCCAGAAAGCTTCTGGGCTAGAGCACCTGTCTTGCTCAGTGATGACCAGCCCAGTGGGCCTGTCCCTCAGGCCAGTCCAGGCCCCTCCGCTGGCTGATGGGGCTGCTTTGAGAGCCTTCCAGGAAAAGGTCTGGAAGGTCGTGACATTCCCTTTAACAGGTAATACTGCCCTCTAGAAGGGGAGTGGTGCTAGGAGAGACAAACTATCTCATTTGGTCATCGGATTTTTTTAATACTGAGAAAATATTTAATAGGAAGGAGGGCTTGCCAGGTGGCCCTGGTGGTAAAGAACCTGCCTGCCAATGCAGTAGATGTAAAAGACGAAGGTTCAATCTCTCGTCCAGAAGACCCGTGGAGAAGGAAACGGCAACCCACTCCAGTATTTTTGCCTGGAGAACCCCATGGACAGAGGAGCCTGGTAGGCTAGAGTCCACGGGGTTGCACAAAGTCAGATATGACCTAAATGACTTAGCATGCATGTAATAATAAGGAAGGCTTTCCTGAGATAGTCTGGCATCCCAGTGCACTGTCCTACTATTTAAGTTATTGGGTATTAAATATTCACAGCAGCGGTATTTTAGAGATGAGAAAACTAAGGCCTAGAGAAGTTAAATAACTAGCCCCAGGTCATACAAAGATGAATGAGAGATGGGACTCGAACCCACACAGTCTGGTTCTCTGTGTGCGTTCATTTTATCGTGCTGCCTCTCAGCCTGAGAGCCAAGGACTGTGACGGATGCTGGAGAGAGAGATGGAGGCAGAGTGAGACTCCTGGGGTTCTCTCTGCGGTGTCTTCCACCCTTCGCTTTGCTGGGGAGGTGAGGGCTGACCTTGCACTGACTGTCTCACTCTGGTGCACATCCAGCCAGACACTGCCAGGATGGAGTGTGCAGAGCTCACTGGAGGCGGATGAAGCCAAGCCCCCCTTCCTGCTGACAGCAGCCCCTGGCCCAGGCCGGCCCCCAGCTGGCCCTGGGGGACCCCCCCAGGGGTGCAGGAGGAGCGCTGCCCTCCCTCTCTGTTGTGGCTTGGCAGAGGTGCACGCCAGCCTCCCCAGGCGCTCCGGCCCTCCTGTTTACCCTGCAAACAGTCAAGCGCTCCACGCCGCAATTCAGAGGCCAGGGGGCAGCCGCCTCGGGGCTCCGGGCGGTCCAGGCCTGTCTGAGCGTCCCTGGGCCTGCGCCTGCACACGCGCCCAGAGGCCGTCTGCCCAGGAATTAATGGCCCACACCCTTTGTAGGTGTGGACACGAGCCAGGGAGGTGGTCAGGGCAGGAGGAGGGGAGGGGACGCAGGAAGGAGGGCAGGTACTGCTGGGCTCTGCCCAACTCAGCCTCTCAGGAACCTTGTGACCTTGAGCCTCTGGGGCCTGAGGCCTCAGTTTCCCATCATACCTGCTCTTCCAGAGCCGGGGAAAGCAGCAAACTCACAAACTCACAAGATTCTGGAGACGTATCTGCTGGGGGCATGGCAATGGAACGAGATCACCAATTTTTTTTTTTCTTTAATTTTTTGGCCATGCCACGTGGCAAGTGGGATCTTAGTTTCCCAACAAGGGGTCGAACCCACATGCCCTGCATTGGAAGCACAGAGGCTTAACCACTGGACCACTAGGGAAGTCCCAAGAGCACCAATATTGAACAATATTATTATGATAGTTAGAAGGTGTTCGATACCTGGCATTGAACTAAATCTTGAAAACCTGGCATTGAAAGCATAACATATTTTCAGAAGAGTAGCCTGGTGGCTCAGAGGTTAAAGCGTCTGCCTGGAATGCAGGAGACCCGGGTTCGATCCCTGGGTTGGGAAGATCCCCTGGAGAAGGAAATGGCAACCCACTCTAGTACTCTTGCCTGGAGAAGCCCATGGAGGGAGGAACCTGGCAGGCTACAGTCCACGGGGTCTCAAAGAGTCGGACACGACTGAGCGACTTCACTTTCACTAATTATAAATGTCCCCCTGAATGAATTTTAGCACATTGAACAGAACTGCAAATAGCACCCTGCAAATAGATCAAGAAGCAGAATATCCCCAACAGTCCTGACAAAGTCCTCAGAAGCCCGTCTGGCAACTAGCTACCATCCAACATGCGTCATCTCTTGATTCTCCAGAATTCCTGGAGGTGGTGAGCAGGGTGATGGCTACTGCATCCTCTGCTCTGATGTTCCAATTCTCCTGCTGCTTCTTTGGTTTATGGAGCTAGACCCTTCTCCCCCACCTGAAGGCGTGTCTAACTCTTAAATTAAAATGAACTTTATCACGAGAGTTTTCTGAGACTTTCATAGAGAAGATTTCAAGAAGACTGGAAATCTCCTAACTTAATAAGATGACTAATGGCAATAGAAATAGCTCTTATTTATGGAGTATTTGCTTGTGCCAGGAACTTACGTAGCTAAGTGCAGTGAATTCTGGTAATGTTCTGTGAGGTGGGTGCTGTGTGTCCTCATTTAAAGGCATGGGCACCGAGGCTGGGAGAATAAAATAATTTTTCCAGGGCTTTACCATCCATAACTGGCAGAGCCAGTATTCCAAACCAGGCCTGCTAAGTTGCAGAGCATGTGATCTTAATGATGAAGCTGGACCCCAATCTATACCCTCCCGCCTTTTGAAAGCTTCTTAAAATCATGACTGCTAGTTAATCCTTGGTCAGAACCAGTGGGGCTTTCCAGGCGGCTCAGCAGTACAGAATCCGCTTGCCGATGCAAGAGACTCAGATTTGATCCCTGGTTTGGAAGATCTCCTGGAGGAGGAAATGGCAACCCACTCCAGGATTCTTGCTTGGAAAATCCCAGGGACAGAGGAGCCTGGCGGGCTACAGTCCATGGTCACGGAGTGGGACACCACTGAGTACACACGATGCAGAACCAGTGAGACGACTTGAGGAAGTTACACTGTCGGGGAAGGAGACGGCCCCAGAGGGCTCAGGACTCGCAGAATACGGTAGTTACAACATTTCCGTGTTCATGGACCGATATTAGAATCTGAGGGGCTTACTCTAAAGGATTGCAAAGCAAATACCAGATTTATAAAAATAAATTGAGCGATATTGAGGATTTGGATGTTTACTAAACACATGAATGCACAGATGAGTAGCGATGTGCAGCTCCAGCTCTGCATCTTCATTGCCTCCTACAGGGGCGGCCGCTTTGTAGACCTCCCTGTCTGCTTTGTTGCTTGAAGGAGTGATCACACTGAGTGACACTAGAGATCTTAGTAGCACACCACATCCCTGCATCTCAGGCCTCTGGTGTGGCCTCACATCTAGATGTGTGACCTCATGGACTCCAGTTTGCCAGGCTTCTCTGTCCATAGAATTCAGGCAAGAATACTGGAGTGGGTTGTCATTTCCTCCTTCAGGAGATCTCCCTGACCCAGGGATTGAACTTGGGTGTCCTGCATCTCCTGTACTGGCAGGGGGATGCTTTACCACTAGCGCCGCCTGGGAAGCCCCCTCAGATCTAGCAACCTCCCTGGTTTCTCAATGTCTGCCATTTTCCTTCAGGCCAGAGAAGGGCATTAGGAAGCTCTAGGAATAGCTAGTGTTAAAAAAAAAAAAAAAAAGGAATAGCTAGTGTATTTATATATATGTATAATTATATATTATATATTATTATTATATATATTATATATATATATATAATCCAGATTCACATTGGTTCAAGATGCTTTCTTCAAGCTTAAAAAGGCTGGCTCTGGGATGCTCTTTGCTTCAAGTATGAAAAGACTCGGCAACCATGGTTTGAGCAGTGACTTCATTGGTTCTCCCATTATAAGAACTCCAGAGCCATGAAAGTTCCAGAAAGTTCCTCCCATCTCTCTAATCCTTTGCACTTTGGGCTTGGGACTGTCCCCTCATGGTTGCCACATGCAGTGGTAGCTTCTAGCACCACAGCTACCTACCCACACCAACATCCAGCCAAAAAAGTGTGTTTCCTTCCATTGATGGGTTACATGCTCACATGCAAGGAAGCCTCGGAAAGAGTGTCTAGCACTTCCAGTTTCTACTATGATGGAAAGTGGCTCTGCCTGTAAGGAAGAAGTGAGCCTAGGTTTTAGGAGATTGGCTATTGGAAGGGTAATCAATAGAACTACCACGACTGGCCAAGAAGAACTGCATGTCACAACATGGTTCTGCAGCTGTCTCCCACATAGGACATGGACTCATGCAGCCAAGCTCACTGCACCAGTGCAGACCTGCTCCCCAGACTGCACACTTCAACCATGCCCCTTCGCCGTGTGAGGACGGGGAACATAAACATGGAGAATGTCTTCCGACAAAAACCAGTAACCTTGAGCATCCACAATATGCCAGGTTCTGTGCTAGAGGCCTAATCTATCATTTCATTTGTCCTCCCACTTTACAGATGAGGAAGTTGAGGCTCAGAGAGATAAGGGACTTGTCTGAGGTGGCACAGGAGGAGTTGAACCCAGTTCTCTGACTCCAGGCCTGCCCTCCTGGAAGCTATTATGAAGTCGCCCTGACCTGAGGTCTCTGGGGCTTCAACATGAGTTTGCATTCTGGTAGCATCTCCTTGGCTTAAGGCCAAGCCAGAAGTGCCTCCCTTTTCCCACCTGGCCTGGCCTCAGCTGATCCCTAATCTAGGTTCTGTCTCCTGCTGGACTCCTTGCTTCTACCAGTTACTTCTCTTGTGTGCGTGTGGGGGGGGTGGGTCTGGGGCAGCAGGGTCACTTTCACTTGCCACTTCAGGAATGCCTCTTTCCAGGCACCTCAGGCCACCACTACAGAAGGCAGGTGGGCAATCAGACCGGATCTTGGAGTTACAGACAGGGAAAATCCAAGGGAATAGGTCCTGTTGGCTCTGGGCAGGTGCAGCTGTTGTTGTCCCCGGCCTCAAGTTCTGGCTGCCACCCCTCCCCTGGGCCACGGGCAGAGGGCGGGGTGCTGCAGGAGCATCAGGGAGCAGGGTGAGGGTGTGCTCCACTGGAGCAAACACGCACCCCATCCTGTCAAGAGAACCCACTGGACGTTGTGAGGTTGCCCCTGCCAAATAAACACAGTTAAGCTTGTTGTACGTTTTCCCCAAAATAAAAGTTGTCAGGCACCCTCAATCTCCAGGGTCAGGCTTTTGGGAAGTGACCCCCCTCCTCTAGCTAGTCCCTGTAAGAGAATTCTGGTGCAAGGGAGAACCATCAGACACACAGTCAACCATCTGCTTCATCTTGTCCATCTCACTCTCCCATCTTCTTCTCTGGATCTGAAATGCCCCTACTAGGAAGGACAGTCATTTTGCATAATGGAGTTCTACTTGAGAGCAGGAAGTTGATCATCCCACCAATATTTTCGGAGGCCCGGCAACAGGCTCATCCTGGGCTCCCCAGCTTAGAGCGCTACACATGCCTGGATCTCTTTCCATCCACCTGTCCATCCAAGCCCTCATCCATCCAACAACGTAGTGCCGGCTACGTGGCAGGCACTGAGGATCAGGGAATGGAATACCCTGTCCGTGCAGAGTTCACCGTGTGGTGGAGGAGACAGACAGGTCATCCCTGTGATGCGCTCATATGCAAGGAGCTACATACCTTGATGGGGGTCCATCTCTGCCTCACCCCAAAGCATTCAGTTTCAGTGGGCCCTGTCATCATTTCAGAAGTGGAGGATGCTCTCAGGAAACAAGGCAAGTGGTCAGATGAAGGAAGACCACCCTGGATTGGAGTGGGTGAGATAGGAGGCAGACACAGGCAGGGTGGCTGACCCAGAGGTGAGGGGATGGCTCTGAAGCAGGTGAGGAGGGTATGGAGAGGGCAGGGAGGGAGTTGAATACTGTAGGAGGTGACGTCAATAGGACTGGGTGAAGGATAAGATGGGGTGGTGAGGGAGGGAGAGTCAAATGTGATGCCCACACTTATTGTTGGGGAAACTGGGTGGATGTTGGGGATCCTTCCTGATGACAAAGAAACGCTGGAAGAGGGGCTGATCATCAGGTCACACACAAGGCAGGGGAGCTGGACAAGCACTCAGCTTTCTATCAAGGCGCTCCGTCCAGGAGACACGGCCTCGGGGTACAGTGGGGAGAATGCTGCTGTTGCTTTAGGAGAGGGGAAAGCTGCTGCTCCCTAAGAGCAGTGGTTTCAGCTGGGGGTCCTCCACCCAGGGGACATTTATCAATGTCAGGAGGCAACTGTGTTTGTCCCAACGTGGCATCTAGTGGGTAGAGGAAGGTGTGCTGCTGAACATCCTACAGTGTCCCAGATTGGAGAGCGATCTGGCCCCAAATGCCCACAATGTTGAAGTCTTGAAACACTAGTGAAGTTCCATCATGTCAGCTTGGGAGCCCGAAGCTGAGGTTCAAAGCTCAACTCTCCCGCTTTAGTGCCTGCTGGTCACAGGCAAGTTGCTTGGTTGCTCTGCACCTTGGGTTAAAGGAGCTATGACTTGTCAAGCATCAAGCATTTCACACGGAGCCTAGCATCTAGGAGATGAGCATTTAGTAAAGGGGAGCAGTCTCTAAGCCTGTCCCCAGTCACCTTAGATGGTCACGCCCTGGGAGCGTGAGGGAGCTCACCTCTGCCTGCACCTGCTCACCTCTGGACGCTGGCTGTGACACCTGTGTGTAAGCTGGGTACGGGCACAGCTGGGCTCTCACACGATGCCAGGCACCATGCAAAATACTTACGTGCCTTAGTTCATGTTATCCTCAGAAAACCTATCAAGTAGGGATGTTATTCCCAGTTTACAGGTGAAATGACTGAGACTCAGAGATCATGTGCTAGGCACTGAATACGTACAGGAATAAGGCTTATCTGTGATCTCTTAAACTTCTGTTTAGTTAGGGAGACAGGAAAATAAATTGATACTATAACAAAACAACAGCAAGTGTAATTTCCGCTCTACCTCATCTGCCATGCATTCAACAAATGATTCCTGAGCATCTACTATGGACCAAGCCCTGTCTCGGTCACCTGGATTCTTGTCTCTAAGTAGTTCACAGTCTAGTGGGCAAGACAGATTACAGGATAACACAAGCTACCAGCATCCATATGACTTGGCATCTCCCTAGTGCCAGGTACTAACGTGCTTTGGCTCATTCAACCTTAAAATTTGTCATGACAAGGTATTACCGCTACCCTCATTTTACAGTTTGGGGACTGAGGTTTTGAAAGGTTATTAAGGAATTTGCCCAAAATATTACAGCTGATTTGTGGTGGAGCCAAGTGGGGAAGCTTTGGTCTTTCTAACCCCAGAGCTCAAAGTCAGATAGATTCCATATTTTATAGGTATCACCTGCTTATACCTGGCACCCTGTTCCTACCACCTTCTCCGTTTGCCTCAGACATCCCTTTAAACTTCACTTTCTGGAAGTGGTCAGCAGTCAGCCCTGGGCTTGCTCAGCACTGGGAGAAGATCCCATTCATAGTTTTAAGGTAGTAGGATCCTGGGTGTTGGCAAGCTGAAGCTTGTTCCCGCGAAGCCCAGACGGCAGTAGACAGAGCAGGGCAGTCCTAGGGCACCGCCTAGAACTCAGACAGCCTCCTGAGGGCACTACTTCCTCATCCGGCAGGATCTCCTTGCACTGACAGGGCCAGGAGGATGTAAGCTCAGCCCGTTCTCTAAGAGAGGCTGAGGGCATGTGTGCTTTAAAGGAAGAGGAAGAGGGACCCTGCAGGGTTATCTCATCAAAGGGGCTCCCTGTAAGGACCCAGGGAGGGTCATCATTTCCCTAGCTTCCTTTCCAAGTTTCCCTCAACGGAGCACAGTCAGATGGCTCAAGGCAACCCACGCGCTGACTAAATGCAAGCCGGTGGATTCCCCTCTTCCGGGCATAGGTTCCAGGTGTCCCTGCCGTTACAGCAGCATGCCAGGGTACCAGCTGCAGTCCTGTCGATTGCCTGCACAGCTACCGATCAGTAAATCACACGTTTGTGGCCAAATTTTTTGTGGTTCCATTTATTCGCCAGATATCACTGAGGATCTCTAAGAGGCCTGGCGCTGGCATCTGAAAGTCATGATGCAAATGGGGCGTGGTGAGCCAAGCAGATACGGCCTGTCCTCAAGGGCACATGGGATGGAGGCCGTTTCCATGGCTACTGTCATGGCTGGGGTTGTGGCCTGCTGTCTCCAGCAACAGGCAGTCTTTCTAGAAGAGCCGAAGAGCAGGCACATCTACCTAGAACGTTCTGACGTGAGAGTGTCCAGAGGCATCCACATCCATCTGGGGGACCCCAGAGACCTCTCAGAGGTGGTGGCCTCTGATATGACCGAATTTTCACAAGTGGAGCTGGAGAAATCCTTTAGGTGGAGGAAAAATGATCAGAAAAACAGCAAAAAATTCTCAAAAAAAATTATCAGAAAGTTTGCCATGTTCCAGACTCAGAATACCTGTTTTGCTCAGTCATATCTGACTCTTTTGCGACCCCATGGACTGTAACCCACCAGGCTCCTCTGTCCATTGAATTTTCCAGGCAAGAATATTGGACTGGGTTGCCATTTCCTACTCCAGGAGAGCTTCCATCTCTGGGACGGAACCTGTGTGTATCTCTTGTGTCTCCTGCATTGGCAGGCAGATCCTTTATCACTGGCACCACCTGAGAAGCCCACAAATCACAGGAGAGCAACAGGGACCTAAATAAGGCCGAAGCTGAATTGCCCCCCTCCCGCAATCATCGATTCTTTCTTTCACTCACTTGCTCATTCAAGATATTTTATCATATACCTGGCACTGTGCCACGGGCTTCACAGGGTGATCTTATTTACGCCTCACAGCACCTCCCTGAGGCAGGAACTCTCCACACTTGGTACACTGTACAGATATGGAAGCAAAGCTCAGAGGGGGAAGGTCATTGGTCAATGTTGCACAGCCAGTAGGTTGACTTAGGTCAAATTCTGATTCTGCCACCTTCAACTGTGTGACCTCAGACTTCACAAACATTGGTTTCCTTGTGTACAAAACGGCTGTGATGATCCCTAACCCACAGCTGCTGTGGGGTTAAATGTTCCCAAAAGGTCTGGTCTGCAGATGCTTTTGGTATACTTCAATTCTCCTGCCCTGTCTTGGCTCCCAGGGTTCTGGGCTGTGACTCTTCTTAGAACCAGGCAGGGCTTGTTCTGTCCATGAAAATCTGCCCCCTCAGCCCTCAGGCCACCCATTCCTGATCTTCTGGAAGCATCTACAGCAGCTGAGTGGTGTTCAGGTGTTCAGGTCCAGATCTCTAGTGCCTGTGTCCTGGGGATGCCACCCTGCAGGGAGGGTGTGGGGAGGGTGCACATTCCCCTCAGTGAGGATTCAGCAGTCCTATTTCTCACATCTCTGTGCCTGAGCATTGCTGCCAGAAACTAGCAAGGCAGTACGTGTTTTAAATGTAAGGTAATAAAAGTTTGGAAAAATAAAATTGAAATCTTGCCCAAGTGCTAACTCCTGAAAGGGCCCGTTTGTCTTATTGGGAGCCAGTTGATTAAGTATGACTGGAAACGTTGGCGGCAGTCAAAGTCCTGGCTCAGCCAGGGAGAGAGAGCCCCACTGGCCCCAACTTCTAGGGCCTCGGGATCCTGATGCTGGTCTGGGGGGAAATGAAAGTGAAAGTGTGAGTCACTCAGTCGTGTCCAACACTTTGAGACGATCATGAACTGTAGCCCACCAGGCTCCTCTGTCCATGGAATTCTCCAGGCAAGAATACTGGAGTGGGTCGCCATGCCCTTCTCTGGGGATCTTCCAGACCCAGGGCTCCTGCACTGCAGGCACATTCTTTACCATCTGAGCCACCAGGGGTTTGGGGGAGGGGCCGCCCTATAAAACTTCCATGGGCTCCACTGGGCTGGAAGACACATAAACCCAGTTTGAAAGAGTCAGATGAGGGGGGAAGAGAAGAAGATGGAAGGCAAACCAGGATAGTAATCCCAGTTTAGCTCCACCCTTCTTGGCACTGTCTCTTGCCAGGTTTTGTGCAGGGCGCTTTGGTAAATGCATCCTCTCCAAGCCATACAGCAGCCCTAGGAGGTGAGAGCTGCACTGGGATAGCAGATACACTTGACTGTATTTGCTTTGTGGTGGGCTGGCACTAGAGAAAGGCGAGGGAGATAGCAGGGCCCTCCATTTAAGGAAGCTCCCACTCTCAGGGTTGCGAAGGCGCAGGGTTGGCATCTGAGAATGGGAGGGTGGTGGGGAAGGGAAGTTGGGAAAGCAGGGGTCTCAGCTCACCTTGGCCTTGTCTTGCTCTGTGACCCCAGGACAGCTACTTTTCTAGACCTGAATTTCCCCAGCTGTGAACCTGGGTTCAAGAGCACCTACCCCTCAGGGTCATGTGAGGATGACATGAGATGTGCTGGGTGAAGGTGCTCAGATAACCATGAACACTTCTTAAAGGTGAACTGATATTATTACCATATCATTTCACAGATGAGGAAACTGAGGCTTAGAAAGGTCGCACACCTAGGAGGCAGGGTTGGACTGAACCTAGGCTGGGGTGGGGGGCTTAGAGTGAGGTGAGGGATGAGAGTAGGCATTCAGACTTGAGGCCTGGAGATGAGGTGAAGAAGTAGGGCTGTTGCCAAGGACCTGACCTTGAACTTGGGTGGCATCAGCACTGGGGTGCTGCTGTGAGATTATGGATCCATCATGAAGCTGTAGCTAGCTTCCTAGAGAAACTGACGGAAGCTGGCAACCATCTCCCTCAAAACTGTACCCACCCCATTCCATACAACCTGTGCATATCCCTGGTCTGTACAGGAAGGAGGCTCTTGATTTTCAGATGTTGCCTGGGTGCAGCATATGAGTCCTGGGGCCAGTTTTGCCATAGCCCCTCCTCCCTTCCCTTCCCCCTCATTCTTTATCTCTTTTGATAGGACCTTCTTGAAAAGTTGAGGCACCGGGATTCCCAAAGGTTTCCCATCTCTCCCTGTCCCCTGCTTGGGACCTTGCTTGGGTAGACACAAGTAGCCCAGACTGAATCCCCGTGTCACGATCTACATGCTGGCAGCAATTCCTGCTTTGGGTACTGCACACAGTATTCAGGTTCAGGTTACAGAAATGGAAGAGGGGAACATAGATCTGGCATTTACCAGGCGCCCAATAAAAGTAGGACGAATCTGTAGGTAATTTTGCCATGGCCCTAATCATAAAACATCACCATTATTGGTATATGGCCAGTTCTTCCGTGTTGGGTTGTAAGATCTTTGAGGATATAAGATAGCAACCTTATTTTATTCATGTCTGAATAAAAGATGAAGAGAGGGGTGGAAGGGAGGAGAGAGAAGGGAAGGCGTCAGGGCATCCTAGTTTTTGTCGGCCTGGTAGAATCTCTTTTCCTGCAGACTAAATAGGCTGAGAAAATATAAAGTTGGAGCTGTAGATCGTCAGAAGCGACGTGATGGGAGAGAACGGTTGTGACCCACAGGGATGGAGAAAACAAGCCTTGACAATATCAGCTGAGTCTCTGAATCCAGCCAGACCTAGAAGTGCCTCCTGGCTGTATGAATCAATGGTTTTCTGTTTTGTTCTTTTCTTTACTTTTTACCCCCAAAGCTAATGTGCATAGGGTATCCATCACTTGTAGCTAAGGACCCTGACTAATACAAAAGTGAGGACGATGTCCGCGATGACGCGAGTGAGGATGAAGCCGGGCAGGGGAGGGAGGGACGTCTGCAGCGTGCAGGGAGTGTGCGCTGTGCCGTTTCTGGTACGGTGGGCTCTGGGCTTCTCAAGGGCTAGAATACCGCCTCCAGGTCCATCAGAGAAGAGGGATTAGGGACAGAGGGAGGTTGTGGTGGGGTGGGGTGGGGTGGACAGAAGTCCTGGGGGGCAGGGAGAAAGGATTAATGAAAGCCTGAGCAGCAGCTTCTGGTGTTTACAGCAAACGGAAGACTGGGGGCCCAACACCCCCTGGACCTTGGAGGGGAGGGAAGGGTCGTAAACAGGGGTGGGAGTGGTGAATGGAGAGAGTGGAGGCAGGTAGGAGGGAGGCGGATCATGATTCCCGGGGCTGTGGCCCCTCTCCCCCATAACCCGGGCTTCTTCCAGGAGCTGGGTTTCTGCTTGCCCCCCCCCCCCCCAACCCCGACCTCCTGGCTGACCCTGCTCTGAGCGCTCTCTACCCACCTTCCCACTAAGACAGAGATCTGGGATGGGGCCAGGCTCAGGATTTTATCAAACTTCCCAGATGAAGCTCATGACCCCACATGTTTGAAAGCCAGTGACCTAATTCAAAACTCCGTTTTTATGAATGTAAAGACTGAGGACCAAGAAGCAAAAGGGCTCTCTCACCATCACATACTAAGTCAGTATCAGAGGCTGGGACTCAGGTGCCCCCAGCAGAGGAAGCAGTGCTGGGTTTCTGTCTCAGAGCACGTGCCTTTTAATCCCAGCAGGGCCCAGAACATTGGCTGGAAGCAGAAAAGAACACAGACCTCCCTTTGCTTTTTCACACTTTCAGACCCTAGGAGCAGGGAGAAGGTCCAGAGCCAGCCCTCTGAGCTGACGTATCAATTGTATGTTAAGAGTCGCTTGGCTCTGAGTGAGGGCTCAAATCTCCCACAACCTGCAGGGACTCACGACAGCCCCAGGGCGCTTGTCAATGTGCTTTCCTCCTTTGGCCATTTCAGGTTCTAGGGAAGCCCGGCCTCCAAGTAAGACAAAGTTGTGCGCACGCTCACTAAGTCGTGTTGGACTCTGCAACCCTATGGACTGTAGCCCTCCAGGAGCCTCTGTCCATGGGATTTCCCAGGCAAGAACATTGGAGTGGGCTGCCCTTTCCTCCTCCAGGGGATGTTCCCGACCCAGGGGTGGAACCCTGAAGGCTCCTGCATTGCAGGCAGCTTCTTTATCGCTGAGCCACCAGAGAAGCCCAAGACCACATTTTAATCTCTTGCTACTTGAAAGATGAACTCTGCGCCAGTGGCATCACCCTGAGGCTTCCAGTGCAGAATCTCAAGCCCCACACCACATCTACTGAATCATTCTCTGTATGTTAACCCCAGGATGTGATTCCTACACACGTGGAAGTGTGAGGTGCACTGCTACACGCCACAGGGTAGCTTGAAATAAATGGCTGATTATCTCCGCCACACGTGGCTGATTCTACAGCAAGGCAAACTGGCCTCGTTGATGTATGAGGATGGGCTGTGAAGTATTTGGTGCTGAATGTTTTTTTGTAAATCAAAACAAACAGCAGTAGCAAAGGAATTAGCAATTGAAAATAACCAACAACAAGCTTGGATGCCTTGCTTTGCGGTGTGAAGCATTGCAGCTTCCCTTGGGAAGTTTGTACTTTTTCTTACTAAACAAACTTAAGTTGAAGCATGACTGTCCATCCAACGTACTCGTTACAAAGTTTGCATTCCATGAGCCGTTGGTTGCCCCAGGAGCCATACCAAGCATTTAACACCCTTGACCTTATGGAATCTTTACCACAAACGGTGAGGGAGGTGTTCCTTTTTGTAAAATTAGCTTGTGGCTGCACTGGGTCTTCACTGCCGGGTGTTGGCTTTCTCTAGTTGCGGTGTGCGGGCTTCTTACCGCAAAACACAGGCTCAGGGGTGCTCTAGTCTCCGTAGCTGTGGTGCACCAGCTCGGTTGCCCTGAGGCATGTGGAATCTTCCTGGACCAGGGATCGAACCTGTGTTCCCTGCATCTGCAGGTAGGCACTCAACCACTGGGCCATCAGGGAAGTCCAAGGGAGGTGTTACTTCTACTCCCAGTTAGCTAAAGAGCAAAATACGGAACAAACAGGGCCAGGCACTCTGATTTTGGCATTTTAGCTTGCCTTTTACTTGATGATCTTTTTCTTACCATCTCCCACACCCCACGATTTCATGTTTTCTTCCGTTCTGTGTGTCTACTTGGCCTCCACTCATTACAGGGCCCTGTTATGGGTGATACTGGCCTTACCTGCAGGCTGGCTGATTCAAGACTGAGTCCTCATCCACCATCTTTCTCACAC
This sequence comes from Bos indicus x Bos taurus, assembly GCF_003369695.1. Taxonomy (NCBI): domain Eukaryota; kingdom Metazoa; phylum Chordata; class Mammalia; order Artiodactyla; family Bovidae; genus Bos; species Bos indicus x Bos taurus. The sequence continues at coordinate 1,937,881 of NC_040095.1, read as the reverse complement.
ACCAGGCTGATATCTCCTCTGTCCTCAATTATCCCAGGGCAAGGTATCACAACTAGGATCACACCCTGAAGCCCAAAGCCCACCAGAAGCAGTCACACTGGCCCACCTTAAGCTGATTACCCAGCCATAGCTTGCCTTTTCTGTGGACACCCCAATAAAGGCTGTCGTTTAGGCCTTCTGCTTATTCCTGCTCGCCTTCTGACCCAAACCTGAGTCTTCCCAGGGGCTGGCATGGCATGACCTCTCCTTTCAGGAAATGCAAATAATAGGAGTCTTCTTTCAATGGCACAGACCTCTCTGTGCTGCAACTAGTAACGTCCATAAATCAAAACCCCTCGGGCGCCAATAAAACGCCCATTCCCATCACTGCCAAACCCTGACATTTAAGACCTTGAGCCTCCTGGTTTCTAGCTTCTAGCAGGTAACAAAGACCAGACTGTGCAGTGCTTCCCACGTGTCTCCCGGAATAGATGTCAAGACTATTGCAGTAGAGGAGAGAGAGCAGCGTCCACTCTGACTACAACGAAGACATCTGGAGATTTTTAGTCAACCAACGGACTAGGGGGTCAGTGAATGGAAAATTACTAAGAGGAGACATCACCGTAGAAGAATTCTTGCTAAAATGAGTTAACAGGATTCATACTGAAGGCAGGCCAAAGACTTGGATGTCAAGGGTGGGGACTGAAAAATTTAATCAGGTATCAGAGGTGATCAGATATCTGTGTGGGAATTCCTGCTTAAGTGACTCCGCAGAATTGTTAGGCAAGCCAATGACAGGGTCCAAGGATGAGGCCTTGTCAAAAGAGAGAGCCCATCAGCTACTGGGATGCTAGTCACAGTGCGAATGGAGTCAGCTGGTGAGTGAGCAGTGTATCCATTTAAAGCTTCTATTTTAAAAATCTTGCTTAAAGTTATTTAAAATATTTGTTCACATGATGATACTGTTGATGGAAAAGATGAGAGGAAATGATCACTTTCAGACTCTGCTACAAAAGAGTGGAAATGAGTGCATTTTTGCTGAAAAGGAATTTGGCAATATGCATCAACAGTTTTAAGATGATTTATCTCCTTTGATCCAGTAATTCCATTTCAAAATAATAATAAGTACTGTAGAAAAGGGGGTAAAAAAGAGGCTCAGAGGAGTCCATCTGAAGTTTGATCAAGGAGAGACTCTTGATGAGTTGTGTGTGGAGTCCTTTTCTCCCCCTACCTTGTTCATGTGCATCATATCAGCTCTGTTTGCATTTGTTTTAATTTGGATTCTGGTTCTTCAGGATAAAAAGAAATTGAGTAAATAGAGATATTCCATATTCAAGGATAGGAGGACCCGATATTGTCAAGATGTCCATTCGCTGCAACTTCACTTCAGTTCAATTGCTCAGTCGTGTCCGACTCTTTGCGACCCCATGAATCGCAGCACGCCAGGCCTCCCTGTCCATCACCATCTCCTGGAGTTCACCCAAACTCACGTCCATTGATTCGGTGATGCCATCCAGCCATCTCATCCTCTGTCGTCCCCTTCTCCTCCTGCCCCCAATCCCTCCCAGCATCAGAGTCTTTTCTAATGAGTCAACTCTTCGCATGAGGTGGCCAAAGTACTGGAGTTTCAGCTTTAGCATCATTCCTTCTTCCAAAGAATACCAAGGACTGATCTCCTTCAGAATGGACTGGTTGGATCTCCTTGCAGTCCAAGGGACTCTCAAGAGTCTTCTCCAACACCACAGTTCAAAAGCATCAATTCTTCGGCGCTCAGCTTTCTTCACAGTCCAACTCTCACATCCATACATGACCACAGGAAAAACCATAGCCTTGACTAGACGGACCTTTGTTGGCAAAGTAATGTCTCTACTTTTCAATATGGTATCTAGGTTGGTCATAACTTTCCTTCCAAGGAGTAAGCGTCTTTTAATTTATGTGTAGATTTAATGTCACCCCAATCACAATCCCAGTTATTTTGTAAATATATATATAAAAACTGATTCTAAAATTTATATGGAGAGGCAAAAGACCCAAAATAGCTGATACCATATCAGAGAAGAACAAATATAGAAACTGACACTATCTATGTTCAAGACTTCCTATAAAGCTATAGGTATCAAGACAGAGTGGTACTGGTGCAAGAACACAGTAATAAATCTACACAAGGGTTCATCGCGGCACCATTCAAAATAGCCAGAAGCGGGAAGCAACCTGAATGTCCATCAACAGAGGAATGGATTAAGAAAATGTGGTGTGTATATATATATATATATATATACACACACACATACATATACACATATATACATATCCATGTTGCTGCAAATGGTATTATTTTATTCTTTTTTATGGCTGAGTAATATTCCATCATATATATATACATATACATACACACATATATACATACATATATATATACATACATATATATATGATGGAATATTACTCAGCCATAAAAAAGAATAAAATAATGCCATTTGCAGCAACATGGATAGCCCTAGAGATTCTCATTCTGAGTGAAGTAGGTCAGACAAAGAAAAATATATGATATTGCTTACATGTGGAATCTAAGAAAAGGCTACAAATGAACTTATCTACAAAATGAAATATTAACAGAGTTACAGATGCAGAAAATAAATTTACAGTTACTTACTTGGGTGGATTAGAGGGGAGAGACAAATTGGGAGATTGGGATTGACATATACACATTACTGTATATAAAACAGATAACTAATAAGGACCTACTTACAACACAGGGAAGTCTGCTCAACTCTCTGTAATGGTCTATATGGGAAAAGAATCTAAAAAAGAGTGGCTGTACGTATTTGTAGAACAGATTCACTTTGCTGTACACCTGCAACCAACACAACCTTGTAAATCTATTATCCCCCATAAAATTTAACAATAAATAACAAATAACTTTACACATTAGTGCAAACTAGAGTGCATACAGGGCTTCTCAGGAAGTGCTGGTGGTAAAGAACCCATCTGCCAATGCAGCAGAGGTAAGAGACGGGTTTGATCCCCAGGTCAAGAAGATCCCCTGGAGGAGGATACGTAACCCACTCCAGTAGTCGTGCCTGCAGAATTTCATGGACAGAGGAGCCTGGCAGGCTACAGTCTATAGGGGCACAGAGTCAGATACGATTAAAGTGACTTAGCACCTACGCACAAAGTACACACACAAAATCCGTGAAACAGATTAGAGCGTTCAGAAATAGACCCACATGAATATGGCCAACTGATTATTGACAAAGGACCATAGCAACACAATGGAAAAAAGTTTTTTGAACAAATGGTGCTAGAGAAACCTAGTAACCACATGCAAAAGAAGGAATCTAGATACAGGCTTTACACCTGCATTATACAAGTATTTAATAACTCAAAATATATTATAGTACTAAATGAAAAATGCAAAACTACAATACTCATAGAAGATAATATAGGAGAAAATCTCTACATAACTTTGGGTTTGGTGTTGCAATACCAAAGGCCCAATCCGTTTAACAAGCATTCAGCAAATGTTAACCATTCTTATGGTAAAGTTTGTATGTGTGTATGGACAAAGATTAAAGAGGGTTTGTTTGCTGTTGTGATGGAATTGCAGGTAAATCTTTTTGCTGTTGTTATTAAGGTTTAAACTGTGTCAATGTTGCCAAAAGTGTTGTATTTTAAATCAAAACAGTCCATTTTTCCCTCCTTCTTTTCTTTCTCCCTCCCTCACTCCCATCTTTCCTTCTTTTCTTTCTTTCTTTCTTCCTTCTTTTTTATTTTATTTTTTTTTTTTTTATTATGAACCTGAAAATACTTATTTCTAGAAAGTGCCAGATCTTAGAAGGATGACCTTTTAATATGCTGTGTCAAGTAGTCTATCATTTAAACATAAGTAAATCCATACACAGAAATTAAGGCAGCTAATAAGAAAAGTGTAAAAGGACTATTAAAAAACTTTTAAAGAATGCTAATACATAGATTAACAAAAAGATTAAGCTTTAGAATAAAACACAGGAAACCATCATAGTGCTCCTGGGACATTACTTCAGCAATCAGTTCCAAAAGGTGGCTGGGGCTTGCAACACAACCAAATTTAAACAGAAGAACTGTAGGAGTTACAGGATTATACCAGCACTGTCAGATCTTCCTTCTTTTTTAAAGGAGCAAAGCCAAAAGTCTCCTCTAAAAGAGTGCTATGGCCTGCCTGGAGTCAAGGAACTAACCAAAGAACGCTTCTGAGCCTGGGGCTATGTCTGGAAAAGCTTGATTGTGTTGGCTTTCCAAATAAGAAAATGAGGGCTGCTGTTTAGGAGGAAGAAATCAGCCTGAAAAATATATATCCAGTCAACATAGAGGTCACCAGTGACATTGCTGTCTCCACTCCAGGGGACTCAGTGTCACAGGGGACAGACACGTCTGGTCTCAGGGCACTGTGCTCTGGGCAAGGGAGAGGTGGATGAGTTGTTCAGTGCAAGCAGCTGAGGCTCATTTGAGAAGTTCAGGGCTGGAAAGCAGAAAGTGACTTAGGTGTCTGAGGTATCACATGAGGAGATGGGGTGACCTGTCTAAGTCACACGGGGAGGTAGGTGACACGCTGGGCCGGCACTATAGCAGGCCTGGGAGGTGCTATCTCAGCGGGCACAGTAGCAGGCCTGGCAGGGGACATGCTGGTCTGCACTGTGGCAGGCCTGGCAGCTGACATCTGGGCCGGCACTGTGGCAGGGCCAGGCAGGTGACATCTGGGCCGGCACTGTAAGAGGCCTGGCAGCTGACATCTGGGCCGGCACTGTGGCAGGGCCAGGCAGGTGACATCTGGGCCGGCACTGTGGCAGGCCTGGCAGGTGACATCTGGGCCGGCACTGTGGCAGGCCTGGCAGCTGACATCTGGGCTGGCACTGTGGCAGGCCTGGCAGCTGACATCTGGGCCGGCACTGTGGCAGGGCCAGGCAGGTGACATCTGGGCCAGCACTGTAAGAGGCCTGGCAGGGGACATCTGGGTCTGCACTGTGGCAGGCCTGGCAGGTGACATCTGGGTCTGCACTGTGGCAGGCCTGGCAGCTGACATCTGGGCTGGCACTGTGGCAGGCCTGGCAGCTGACATCTGGGTCTGCACTGTAAGAGGCCTGGCAGCTGACATCTGGGCCGGCACTATGGCAGGCCTGGCAGGTGACATCTGGGTCTGCACTGTGGCAGGCCTGGCAGCTGACATCTGGGCCAGCACTGTGGCAGGCCTGGCAGCTGACATCTGGGTCTGCACTGTAAGAGGCCTGGCAGCTGACATCTGGGCCGGCACTATGGCAGGCCTGGCAGGTGACATCTGGGTCTGCACTGTGGCAGGCCTGGCAGGTGACATCTGGGTCTGCACTGTGGCAGGCCTGGCAGCTGACATCTGGGCCGGCACTGTATCAGGCCTGGCAGGTGACATCTGGGCAGGCACTGTAAGAGGCCTGGCAGGTGACATCTGGGTCTGCACTGTGGCAGGCCTGGCAGGTGACATCTGGGTCTGCACTGTGGCAGGCCTGGCAGGGGACATGCACGACATAAGCAATCCTGGGAGGCACACACGTCACCAGGGGCCAGCTGCTACTCAGACGCTCAGAATTCTGGCCTAGTGTTTCAAATTTGGAAGATCTTTCCAGACCTTTTTCAAATGGAAGCAGGAAATGTGTTATTGTAGGGAATGTCTCAGGATTCGAGGGATGGCGATTCAATGACTATCTTTAAAGGCTCGAATACAGACAGGGGTCTGCCATCATATTTCAGTGTGCCTTCTGACAACTTGAAGAGATTTTTAATTATGCTGGAAAGTTAAATAAACAATCTTGAAGAGTATGAAGATCTCAATAATTGAAGAACCTTCAGACCAAAGTCAATGTTGTCTTCTCCTTCTCTCAAACTAACATTCAAAGATTTTGTTTGAAACAGATTGAGCAAGGTTGGATACCCCCAAGTGACATCTTTCAATATTTAGTTTACAAACTTAAATACAAATATTTAAGCTATAATACTTAGGCTTTGATCTAGATGGAAACAGGGAGAGCTTGGGGAAAAAAATCAAGGGAACGTTAGCAGGCCGGACAATGTTTAGGGCTGGACTGTGACTCACGTTTGGAGGACTTTCCTCTCAAACTGTAACAAAGCAGGTGAACAACAGTAATCAGACAATTTCTGAAAAATGCTGGGTAACCATTTGGGAATTAAAAGAAAAAGCTGAGCTGATGTCTTTTTCTCTATGATTTAGCCGAGAGACTCTGGAAAAGCTGTCATAACAACTCATCTTAACTCTTGGGGAACCTGGGTTCAAATCTCAGCTTACCCACTTGCTACGCTACTGTGATCTGTTATAGGGTGTGGACCTCACTGAGCTTCAGGGCTCTCATATATAAAATGGGAAATATAATACTTTATAAGAAAGAAGGAAGATAAACGTAATAGCTCCCAATTGCTGAATGCTTGCTGTGTTAGGCATAGATCATATCACTTAACTCCATTACTTCAACATCCTTGCCATCATCATTGTCGTCAGGATGTGTATAAACCTTGGGTAAGTGTAATAGTGCCATTTATCTAATTGTCATCATTTTTATTACAGGAGATGTATAACCTCCCAGTCCAGGGCAGGAAGTAGCTTCTCTGAATCGTATTATTGACACTCCAGGAAAACTTCCTTAAGCAATCCTGCCCCAGGAGAATCATCCTTTAAAATATATGCTGGCTTTCTTGTCCTTCTGCTCCAACCCTTGGATGTATTAAGCAGTTTGAAATGAAAATAGATGGTCTTAAAAAACAAAACAAAACATTGATTGGGACTTCCCTCGTGGCGCAGTGGATAAGAATCCACCTGCCAATGCAGGGAATGCTTTTCGATCCCTGATGCAGGAAGATTCCACGTGCCAGGGATCATGCCTGAGCCCCTGCGCCACACCTGCTGAAGCCTGCGTGCCTAGAGCCTGTGCTCTGCAACCGGAGAAGCTGCTGCAGTGAGAAGCCTGCACACCACAACTCGAGAGGAGCCCCTGCTCGCGGCAACCAGAGAAAGTCTGAGCAGCAACGAAGACCCGGCTCAGCCAAACGTAAAACAAATAAATTAAATAAAGCAGTGTGTGCGTGCGAAAAAACTTAATTAGAAATTGTACTTATTTGTCTGCGTTGGGTCTTAGCTGAGTGGGATGTTTTCCTGTGGCACGTGGGCTTCTCTAGAGCACAGGGACTCAGCAGCTTCTGGCAGGCTGGCCTGGCTGCCCTGTGGCACATGGGATCCCTGTCTTCTGCGTTGCAAGATGGATTCTCAACCACTGGACCATCAGGGAAGTCCCTAAATGGTCTATTTTTTATAGGTAGTTATGAAGATGTTTCTTTTATCTCTATTACCTCTCAGGTATTTCTTGCCCATAGCCTGGGCATGTAATATCTGCCAAATAAATTTTGTAAAAGATAAATGTGCTGTGTTCTCCCATTATGAAAATAATTTAAGCTTGGGATGATAAACTTGGGAACTGCAGGTAGACAAGAAGTAAACTCTGAAGGGCAGTGGGTAATATGAAGTGACATTAAGTTCTTTAAAAAGCAAAATGCAAATCTCAGTCTGGAAACTGGAAGATGGGAGGGTGGCTACTTTCTTGGTCGAACTGCAAGAAGCTGTGACACATGGCTTATGGCTCTCGACTGCATCTTGCCCAGGCCTAGCTCAGTGCAAGGGGAATGCTTGGTAGAAAATGTCTGGGCTCAGAACTATCAATTTCCCCGCCTCTGGTATATGCAGAAATGGTGGGGACTAGGACCTGCTTGTGGAGAAGGCGATGGCACCCACTCCAGTGCTCTCGCCTGGAAAATCCCACGGACGGAGGAACCTGGTGGGCTGCAGTCCATGGGGTTGCTAAGAGTCGGGCACGACTGAGCGACTTCACTTTCACTTTTCACTTCCATGCACTGGAGAAGGAAATGGCAACCCACTCCAGTGTTCTTGCCTAGAGAATCCCAGGGACAGAGGAGCCTAGTGGGCTACTGTCTATGGGGTTGCACAGAGTCGGACACGACTGAAGCGACTTAGCAGCAGCAGCAGGACCTTCTTGTTGTCTTAAGAACCAGAGTGGGACATTGGCAATCAGTGGGCAAGAGCTAGGGATGTGAGGAACATCCAAATGTCAGGAAGACAGGGTTCTTTGAGCAGCACTGTGGCAGAGTGAGGCTGGGAGAACAAACAACTCTGCCAGCTAATGGCAGGGACCCTCTGGGGAACGATGGGAGCTTTAGGACCACGTATCCGTTTCCTCACACTGTGTATCTGTATTTTAATTTTTCCTGCAAAAAACTTATGTGATATATATGATGTGACAATAAAGATAATGAACTGTTTCCTTTTGGATTTTTCCCCTAAAGATAGGTATTATTTGCAAACACGGTTGAAGGATTCACAAGGTGAGGGATGAAGTGTTTGAAGCACTGCAGGAAGATGGAGTAACGGATCAACGGAAATCTCTTTAGCGGCAGCAGCGCCCACACCTGCCCCTCACACTTGACCTCAGTAGAACCAGAGGGACATAAAGAATCATTTCTCTTTCTCCGGGTCTCCCCGCAAGCAGGTGGCTTGTTAGCTGCCGAGGGGCCAGTGAAATGGAGAAGGTGGCTTATCATAAGCTTGGGTCAGGGTGGGGACAGATACTATCACAGGGGCCAGATCCACACAAGGGCCTCAGCCCTCACTTGTGTTTAAACCCAGCCTGTTCCCTCCAAATTCCCCGACAGCCATCTGATAAGATGCATATAGCTGTCTAGTTTGCATGGTCCTGACAATTTTCATTCAAAACATATGCAAATTCTGAGGGCAGGTTGCTGGAGACAGAGGTTGTGGTGAAATGCTTCTCAACTTCTAACCAAATGAATCTATTAACCTCAAGAAGAGGAGCTTTTGATTTCGACCTCTATTTGCATCAGAGGTATAGTTAGACCCCTGTTCATTCCTTCTCCCATCTGGCGGCTTGTCTCATCTCTGGGAAGGTGAGTCACTGAGCTCCTTGGTTCCTAGTGAGGTGGCCACGGATGGCCCTCTGAACCCTCCAGCTGGGCCCTGTTGAGATGGGGCCTGGGCAGGCTCCGGGCACATCCCCAAGCCCCAAGCCGCTGGGCATTGGTTGGAGCCAGCGCTTACCAGAAGCAGGCTTTCAGGCCCTCCGGGGCACCTGCCTCGTGTGTTTATACAGCAGCAGGGTCAGCCGGGTGAGGGAGTAGTACACTGAGAGCAAAGTGCTGCACACACCTCTCTGATGAATTAAGGCTCTTTGACCAGTGCGCCTGGAATGGTAACCCGATCTCTGCTGAGGAAAGAGGTAATCTCCCCTGAGGCCAGAAGAATTCTGCAGAAGTATTTCCTGCTTCCTCTCTCAGGCCTTGTGGGCTCAGGCTGCCATCTCCTACAGCCCAGGCAGGACAACAGCTCAGAGCGGTGGCCCTGGGAGGTAACACCTGCATGGGCAGTCACATGGGGCCCAGGCCTTAGAAGGACCCTGCTCTTAATTTAGTGTTGAGTTGTAACTGTGCTGAAGTTCTTAATGTATTTTGAACAAGCAGCCCCCCATTTTCAGTTTGCACTGGACCCACCAATAATGTAGCTGGTCCTGGGCTTGGTCTACAGAATCTGGAGACCACCAAGAGTAGCTGAAGCCCCTTAGCTCGGCATTCAAGGCTGGTTCTGATTTAGTCTCCGATTCGCCTTTCCAATCATCCCCACCTTCTACACTCTGGGCAAGTGGTTGCTTCAGCCAGAGATTCAGTCATACACCTCCGTGCCTTTGTACTTCTTCTTCCGTGACCTGGTAAAGCTTTCCCTCTCTTCAATTTCCTGTAGACTCCCATTCATCCTTCAAGATCCTAGAAAATAATCTTTTTAATTTTTTTTTCCTTGAAGATATCTTTGAAATCCTGCAGGCAGTCAGTGGTTCTGTCTTCAGTGATTTCAGAGCTGCTCAACATCTGCATCGCTGCTCTCAGTGATTTGCGGTATGATAAGGCCCCTGTCTCCCGGGAATGTTTGCAAATATTTAACAGCTGGTATGGCAGAGGTACCAGCTGATCAGAGCTGCTGGAGGAAGGCCAGGCCCAGCCCAGCAGCAGGGTCCCAGGGAGGCTCCTTGCAGGGCCTGGGTTAGCTTTTTGCTGGCTGGATCCTGGGAATCAGGGGGCCTTTGGGATCCAGGGCAGAGGCTGTTCACCAGCCATTAAGGAGGACTTCAACCTTTTCAAGGCAGGTACTGCTGGCCTGGTCCATCCTGGCTGATGAGCAACCCTAAGAGCTCCCACTGGAATATGTTATTTCAGCAGGGTTTCGTATAAGCATCTCTCCATCCAGGTGTGTAGGGCACAGGTTGGCTCCAAAAAGGAGGATGGGAAGGTGTGGGGAAAGGCAGGATGGCATATAACCTGGGTCTAGGCATCCTCCTCAGGGAGAGGAAATAAAGAGCCTGCTCTGAAATCGGGGGGCATCACCTATGCGGTTTTCTGCTAAGGACCCTCTGCAGACAGTGAGTCCAGCATATTGCAGAGTATCCTGCAGAGACTGGGAGGAAATGAAAGAAGAAAGAAGTAGTCCCAGGATATATGCACCCACACAAGACACAGAAACACTCACTCACACACCAACACACACACACACAAATGCTCAGTACGTGTGCACATCACCAAACGCACATCTCTCCCACGCACCCCATGGTCCCAAATATGCCACCGTATCCCTAGATCCAGGAATGACCCATAGAAACCAGGGTGTGGCCAAGGCAGCGTCTCTGCTGGGTTAGGGAGATGGCCAGAGACGGGGTGCTGCATAAATGCTCTGGAGGGAGGGTGACCCGGGTGCTGGGAGGGTTTGGAGAGGCAGAGAGAGGGAGGCAGGGGGCATGGGGGAAGGAAGGGGCAGACCAGAAGCCTATGGAAAGGAGCTGTGGAGCCAGGAGGGAGGAGGGGGCATGGGTGGAGAACTCCCGTGCTCCAGGTAGACACTAGGTCCTCCGCCAGTGCCGTCACCTCTCATATTCACACCTAGCCTGCCGGTGTCAGTGGCGGTCTCGTGTCACAGATCACGCTCAGATCCTTGAAACAACTTGCCCAGAGCCTCACACCTGGAAATGTGAAAAGCCTCCTGGAATGGAGGCTTTGTGTGGATCCAGGTCTGCTGGATTTGGAATCTTCTTTTGTGTCTTTCCACCCTGTACCAGCTGGTGCAGTGATAAAGAATCCACCTGCCAATGCAGGAGACGTAAGAGACTCATTTGATCCCTGGTTGGGAAAGATCCGCTGGAGGAGGAAATGGCAACCCACTCCAGTATTCTTGCCTGGAGAATCCCATGGACAGAGGAGACTGGCGGGCTACATACAGTCCATAGGGTCGCAAAGAGTCGGACATGACTGAGCAAGTGAGGTGGCCTTGTACCCATTGGGTATGGGGCTGTGCATACTGACCTTTATTCCCCACTGTACAAGTCTCTCCCTCCTAAAGGAGGCACCTGGGTGACTGCGCGTCCTCCCCTTCTTACGCCTCCATGAACCCTGAACAGGGAAAAGAAGACAAGAGCTACTGACACTTGTGATCCGGGTGGTCATTCTTGTTGGGGGTGTCCTGTGTCTTGTGGGACGTTGGGCAGCCTCCTTGACCAGTAGCATCCATTCCTCCTCCTCCTCCACCTTCAGTCGTGACAACCACAAAGGTCTGCAGACATTTCCAACTGTCCTCTAGGAGCTAAAACCACCCCCTAGTTGAGATCCTGACTTAGACGACTAGTTTGTGAGGGTCTGAAGGAGATTTCTTAAGCCTCCTGGCCACTTCTGCAAAGCAGAGTAGATGCCCATTCCTCTGGCCCAGGGGCTGGCAAGCCAGGCCCCGGGGCAGGGGGATGGGCCTCCAGAGGGCTTCGTGGGTGGAGCCGGCCCCGCCCTCCGCCATGGGCAGCTGAGCGCCCACAGAGACGCTTTGTCCGCAGCTCCCTTCCACCTGCATCCTCAGGACGTGCAGACCCAACGGCCAATTATGAAAATGAAAAATCCGTGTCTGGGCCTCAAATGAGTATTTTCCTTCGGTGTTTGAGTCTGTTGTAATAAGTGCTTGGTTCACCCAGGAATCCCGGGAATGTGGGTCTGATAATGAAAACAGGTGTTGGGCCCCAAGGGGCCCCACTTGCTAGACTGGCACAGAGGCCATCGCAAGGCAGCCCTTCCCTCCTGAGCCAGGGCACTTGGATGAAATCGGCTGTCCTCACTTGGCCCTGGGCGCGTTTCCATATCCCGCTTCCAGCCGTCCAGCTGCAGCACTTGCCTCCTGAAGAAAATAAGAGTCCTTGTGAATGTCTGGCTTCATTTCAGGAGAAACAGTACACACCTCCACCTCCAAACTAACATTTTTTGAGAAGTTTGCTTTCTCATTTATTGTCACAGCCGGACTATTATTATTCCCATTTTACAGGTGAAGATGTTGAGGCATAGAGATCCCGTCCCTGCCCAAGGGCTCATAGCTGGCAAGTGGCGTTGCTGGGATTTGAATTAAGGCAGCTGTTACCTGGGGCGTTCCCAGATGGCACTAGTGGTAAAGAACCCGCCTGCCAGCGCAGGGGACATGGGTTTGATCCCTGGGTCAGGAAGATTTCGTGGAGGAGGAAATAGCAACCCGCTCCAGTAATTCTTGCCTGGAGAAGTCCATGGACAGAGCAGCCTGGTGGGCTTCAGTCCACGGGGTCTCAAGGAGTTGGATGTGACTGAAGCAGCTTAGCAGGCAGCTGTCACCTGAGCTGGTGCTCTAAGGATCTGAGTTTGAATGGCAAAGTGACCAAATTGTCTGGGGTCATTGGGGCTGAGACCCGGGGACAGGAGGCCTTGGCTTTGAGTGTCCACTGGCTGGGCGAGACGGGAGAAGTTCTGCAGGAGACTGACCATCACGTCTCCTGGGTGCCAGCCATCTAATTATACCCTCTGAATGACGATGGAAGGGTTGACAGGGAGGAAAGTCTACTTGTCTGGGTTAGCCAGGGAAGTCCCCTTTCCTCAGGGCTTCTGCTGAGGTCCTCATCCTTTGATGTTTTACCCTAAAAGAGCATGTTCCCAATTCAGGATGATTGTCAAGACTATTTCCCCAGGAAATCAGTATAGTGAGGTGGTTGCATTGCCAGGGGCTAGGATTGTGGGGCATCTCTGCCATCTGGTGCCACATGATCTCAGGCGAGTGACTGAAGTTGGGCTTCCTCACCTGTAAGCTGGAGAGAACAAAACTGACCCCCGACTGAGGTCGCGAGCATGGAGCCTGGTGCCCTGGGCTCTCTGGAGATGTGGGGAGGAGGCCAGCTAAGGCCAGCTAAGGCCTGTGGGAGTTGGAACTCCTGGGTCACCTGGGGCTCAGCTGGTTCACCTGTAAAATAAGGGAAATGGTAAAACCCCATTTCAGAGCCGAGGGCCATAGGTGGAATGCGCAGGGAGCATCAGCTGGCAGGGGCAGGGTGAGAGCTCACTGGTGGGAATGGCCTTGGCTGGGCTGGCATTCCAGGGAGACAGATGCTCAGACAGGGATGCAGGGAGGGCACTCGAGAGAGATGAGGCTGCCAGGTGGGCAGGCTCTGGTTCTGAGGCTGGTCTCCTCCCCTGGCTTCTGAAGTCCAGGGACTTGAAGGTGCGAGAAACAGTGACACAGCTGAAAAGATTGTTGACTGTGGCCCTTTATTCCCAGCATCCCTGGGGCCCAGAGTTGGGATCAGGAGTGAAGGAAGTAGCTTGGCTGGGCTGGGGGGAAGAGAAGTCTGAGGTGGAGACCCTGGGGTGGGTACCCCGCCTCCTGCCCTGCTCCCTGGCTGCGCCCCACATGCACGCCCTACTATGCGGTGTTCACAGTGGACTGACTGTGGGCCCAGAGGACCAGGGCCGGGCCTGGGCTGGTGCTTAGTACTGCTAATAAAGCCACTCTTTAGCAAGGGCCTGCTGCCTGCCAGGCACTGAGCTGAGTGCTTCCCAGTCGTTATCTAACTGAATCTTTACCAGGGCTCTGCCGGTAGGAATCACACGCCCCATTTCACGAGAAAACTGTTGGCTGGAAAACACGCACCACCTCAAAGTTGAGAGTTAGGTTTGATTTGGTGGGAATTTTTAGGACTTCAAACCTGGGAGGCAGCATCTCAGGTAACCCTGAGAGAGCTGCTCCAAGCAGATAAAACACTTGTTGTTCAGTTACTCGGTCGCGTCTGACTCTCTGCGACCCCATGGACTGCAGCACACCAGGCTTCCCTGTCCTTCACCATCTCCCGGAGCTTGCTCAGACTCATGTCCATGAGGCAGGGAGACAGGTTATATAGAAGCTTTGCAACAAAGGGCAGGTAGTCTGAACATCCAAAGAGTATTGCTAATTAAAGGCAAACCAGGTATTTAAAGTTAAGGAATTTAGCACTTTTCTCTGTATGAGAAGGTACAACAGTCTGGGCTCACTGAATTAATTTCTTTGATGTGCACCTAAGCTCTCTGGGGCCGTTACCTTGTGTTTTGACATCCCGAGTTTCCTCACGGCTCATTGAAGGGAGTGGCTACAACTGAAGACTGTTGGACGGCAGGTATTCCTCCCTCTCTGCGTCCCCTCAGGGCTCACCAGCTCACCAACAGCGCTGGAGCAGTTGTTGATGACTGTGACATCCTTTGTTTAATGATACGGCAGGAAATATTTCATTTCTCAGAACTAAGGTTCAGAGCGGTTAGGCGCTCTGCATAAGGTCACAGAGCTGGCAAGCGGTAGAGCCCAGATTCATCTGCAGGTGACCCAGTCCCAAGGCCTTAATCATACACTCTTGGCAGCTCTTTAAGAGACCTGTTTCTCTTAAACAGGTGGATAAGACAAATACCCTATACACCTTTTTCTTGTCCTCTTAGCAGTTTATCCTGTTGAATTTCAAGTCATCAGTTCACATTTAGTGAGTGATTTCTATAAACGGTTTTCTATGTTCAATGTCCTAAATCATCTATTTGATGACTTTCCGAGAGGAAGTATAAAGGAAACCACATTAATGTAACGGGATCTGAGTTTGGCCACTTTATGTCAGAGAGATGGATGAAGTATTAAGCCAGGCTCTGTGTTAAACATGGGTGACGCAAATGCAAGTAAGGTACACAGGCAAATTCATGCACTATCTCTTAGTAATGTTAATGCATTTATAAGTACATTTTGTGTACATTTTTTATTTACTTGAATTTACCATGGTAAAATGCACATTGAGTGAATTCCCTCATGCATGTATACTCATATAACCACTAGTCCTTCAATGAACATTTATTAATCACGATTCTTCGAAGACAGAGTCTACAATGGTGAGCGCCATCAGCAAGTCCTTCTTTCTGCATGAAGTCAAAAGTCCAGCAGATAGGAAGATGACAACGTGATAAACAAATAAAGAAGTCTGCGAAATTATTGCAATTTTGTTTGTATTATGAGAAAACCAAGCAGGGTGCAAAGATAAAGAAGAAAGAGGAATAGATTCCATTTTCAGTAGGGTGGCAAAGGAGAATCTTTTGTAGGCAGCCGAAACGCAAAATATTAAAGTTTGTGTTTTCTTGGGAAAAAACATTACAGGCAGAGAAAACAGAAAGTGTGAAGTCCCTGAGATGGCAAAGAGCTGGTATTTAAGAAGACCAAGGTGGGACATCCTGGTGGTCCAGTGGCTAAGACTCTGTCCTTTCAGTGCAGGGGACACGAGTTCAATCCCTGGTCAGGGAACTAAGATCCTGCAAGTCATGTGGCATGGCCAAAAAATAAAAATTTCTTTAAAAAAGAAGATTAAGGTAACTAGTAAGATGTGGTTGATAGGGCTGTGTGGTCACTGGCCAAAACATGCCAAGCTGTTATCAAATTCAAGTTTGTGTGCCCGATGCACTGTGCAGCCACACAAATGAAACATCAGAGTTTGGAGCAGAGAAAGGCTTATTTCAGGGCCAAGAAAAGGAGACTACGTGGCTTTGCTCAAAATACCCTGAACTTCTAGAAGGGTTTCAGCAAAGTATTTTTAAGGCCAGGTAATGGAGGTGGGTCACAGGGTATGTGATCAGCTTGTGCACAGTTCTCTGATTAGCTTACGTTGAAGTGATCGGGTGGTTGACCTTGTCAGTCCTTAGTAGACAGTAGGTCTGGGGGCTCATGATCAGGTAGTGAGCAGCTTCCATTTGGTGGTGGTTTTAGTATCTATAAAACAACTCAGGAAGTACTCATCAGATACTATTGTCTATGTACTTAAGAAAGGAGCTAGAGCAGAGGATGCAGGGGAGGTGTCTGTCCCAGGAAGGCCCCACAGGGTCCTGATCAGTCCTCACCAATCAGCCCAACATGGTGGGGAATTGGGAGTTGCTTTTATAGACAGAGACATACCATGTGGGGCATTGGTGTTGTGGTTGAGAGGTCAGGGAAGACTTCTCAACTGCCAGGTGGGCAAAGCAGGGGAAGGGCATTCCAGACAGGACACTGTGAGCCCAGAGGCTGTGTGATGTGAAGCAAGACTGCTTGTTCAAGGGTCTCCGCAGAGCCCTGCTTGGTTGAAGCCCAGGGGAAAGTGAGGAGCTGGGAAGGAGGTGTAAGTGAGGGGACAGGAGGGGGATCCAGAGGCCAGCCTCAGTAGACACTGAAAAGAAAAGTGTTACCCACTCGGTCGTGTCCGACTCTTTGTGACCCAATGGACTGTAGTCCACCAGGCTCCTCTGTCCATGGGCTTCTCCAGGCAAGAATATTGGAGTAAGTTGCTGTTTCCTTCTCCAGGGGATCTTCCTGACCCAGGGATCAAACCCGGGTCTCCCACATTGCAGGCAGACTCCTTACCACCTGAGCCACCTGGGAAGAAGGCACAGAAGGGATTTGACTTAATCCAGAAAACAACGCTGGAGAGAGACCGTCCGGGCAGCATGTAAGGGGAATTGGAGACATCATGGATGTGCTGCATGATGAGTTCCCGGAGGCAGCGGGGTCTCTGAAAACCTCAGTGGGTGGCCTCCTGCAAGCCTCCTCGTGTGTACAGGGCCCCTGAAGCACTGAGGTCTCTCTCACAAGTCTACTTGCGGAAAGTGCTGTGTTTGATTTTGAGGTCCATGGTGCCTGGACACAGCAGGTGCTCAGGAACGGCTGATTTTGAATGGACTCCCATCTCACATGAACCTCTTGCTACCATCCCAGGAGGAGTCCTCACGGGCAGGGGATTCCAAAGGCTTATTTTGGGAGGCATGTCCCATGGTGAAGGGGCTTTTACAGCCAACTCTGTGTGCTCTAGCAGCTTGCTACCCACCTCCCCCACCACCAGGATGAGATCTGAGACCCATTCACATTTTGGGGAAGCCAGCAATCTCTAAACCAAGGTGGGAGGCTGGGCTTCAGTGGGATGGGGGTTTCCAGTGGGAAAGACATTAGCCTCGGTTGGATTCCTGGGTAGGGAAGATCCTCTGGAGAAGGGCATGGCAACCCACTCCAGTATTCTTGCCTGGCACAGCCCATGGACAGAGGAACCCACAGGGTTGCAAAGAGTTGGACACAACTGGAGTGACTTAGCACTCATGCACAGCCTAAGCCTTGTGTGATATCACCGGGTTTTACTTTTTCACAGTCACCATGTGACTGTGGGTGCCCATCCGGTGCTAGGGGATGGCTAGCACCATGGCTGGGCTGGGGTTCCGGGTTGGCCAAGACACCCAGAAAGAACCACAATTGCTCAGGGGCCTTCCACCTGCCAGAGCCAAGAAAGCCAAGCCAAGGAGCTCTGCCAAACCCAGCTCCAACTCTGTCCACAGGGAGGGATTGGCAAAAACAGGCCTCCCTCTGCCTTTTCCTGATCTCTGGACACTCGGGCCCTCGGACTGAATCCAGAGGGCCCGGGCCCAGACTCTCATTGCAGTTGTGGCCTAGAATGTCCTAGAAGACCTGCTCAGTGGTACTTAGAGGGATGGCAGGGATGTCGAGAGAAAGGTCGGCTTCTGAGAGTCTTTCCCTGGGTTCTTGTGCTCAGTGTCTCCCTACTGCTCAGAATACCAGGAGAAGAGGGGAGAGGAAATTCCTGGAAACTGTGGAAACGGAGGCTAAAAGCCAAGCAGGATTCCACCCTTGGAGGGGTGCTTCCCAGGCAGCACAATGGTGAAGAATCCACCTGTGATGCAGGAGATGCAAGAGATGTGGGTTCAATACCAGGGTTGGGCAGACCCCCCGAAGTAGGAAATGGCATCCCGTTGCAGTATTCTTGCCTGGGGAAATCCCACAGACAGAGGAGCCTGGCGGTCTATGGAGTCACAGAGAGTCAGACAGGACTGAGAGACTAACTGCACACACACTCATGCACACACGCACACACGCACACACACACACACACACACACCCTTAGAAGTCACCTGGGAGGATCTGTACTTTAATCCAGAGCATGGGATAGGTTTAAGCAGAAGTGGGACGCCACCCACCTTATGTTCTAGAAAGATCTCTGGAGCACTGTAGAGATGGATACCAAAATCCATCAGGGTTCTCCAGAGAGATAAAACTAATTAGATATATATATCTCTATCTCTCTCTATATGAGATACATGTACATATACAATATATATTTATCTTAAGACGCATATCAATACATAGAGAGAGATTTAAGGACTTGCCGCACCTGGCAGTCTGCAGTCTGCTGTGCCAGCTTAGAGGCTGGAGACTCAGGCAGGACTTGGTGCTGCGGTCTCTGGCAGGGAGACAACACCTGTCCTATGACGGGCACCCAGAGGCCTCTGGGGGATCTAGGGTAGGTCACACCCCTGAGCTGGGGTCCAATTTCTACCCAAAGTGGAACTTGATCTGGGCTTGTCTTCTCCTGAATCAAAATCCCCTGCACACCTCCCAGCACCCGTCAGTGTATCTGCCCAATCTGACTGTGAACTCCTTGAGAGCAGAGGTCGGGTCTTACATTGGAGTTCACTGCATCAACAGTGCCAGAGGCACAGGAAGTGCTCAATAGTGGAAGAATAAGTGGCTTTCCACCCAGCACCCAACCCTCCCCCATCCCCTTATACCCTCCTCTCCTGCCCCAGACTTACTGGGCACTCCAGCAGCCCACATGCCCCTAAAGGACAGAGGTACCTACAGACTTTGGGGTTCAAGATGAGGCATGCCTGGGGCCAAATTGTTGGTCTGATACTTACATGCAGCCCGTTTACACATTAATTTTGATTGATAGATTGTTGATTCTTTTTTTTTTCCCTTCATGTGCCTATTTGTCATGATTTTGTTGGGTATTTATGAAAGCCAGATTCAGTCCGGGTTCACACAATAGAGGGCTATGATCTGTGATCTTAACAAGGTCATCATCTGGCCAGGGCTAGTTTACCAAGAAAATAGCAAGACAGTACATCTTGCAGGCAGTGTAGAAGAGGAGAGCACAGGGTATTAAGAGAGCCTGGAGGGGGTGCCTAACCCAGTGCGGGGAGCTGAGTCTGAATGGTGTGCAAGAGTCAACGAGGTAGAGGGCAGAGTGAGGGCTGACCGGGAAAAGATGCCCCAGGGGAAAGGGTCTGTCTGTCAGGGCCTGCGTGCAGCAGGGAGACATTTCCCAACAGAGTTGGCCTTTGGCGCTCTTGCTGGGAATTGGCATGTTTCTTGGAGTTTTTCAGCATCCCAGGCCACCTGCTCATCTGGTTCTTGCCATAAAGCGCTCACTTTGTGCCAGGTTGAAATGAAGCCTCCTTGTCCTCCTCCCGCTCGTCCCCTCACCCTGCTTTGGCACGTATCTCCTTCAGGGAGCCTGAGCCAATTGGAGGGCCTGGGAAGAGGGTCCCTGGGGACACAGGTAGGCCAGCAGGGGCTACCTCTGCAAGCTGGCAGTCAGCATGTGCCAGGCTGTCATCATCCACAGAAACCTGGGCCCTCAGTACAGGCTTAGGTGTTGCCTTGCTCTTCCCATCTCTAAAATGGGTTAGACAATCACCTTTCCATTAACTGTGATTTTGTGTCTCCTTAGTGGGCTCCTGCGGTACAGAGGTGACCAGCGTAGGTGCAGTCTCAGCCCCACTGGGTTCTCAGTCTATTTTTCCTCAGCTCCTGTCTTGGCTAAACCTTGTCATCTTTATCTTTCTTCCTTAGAGGGACTTCCCCGACCTCCCATCTGAAGTAGAGCCTCGAAACTTTTTCAGTACACCTCCCGCTGCGCAGCCCTGAATGCGATCTGTAGTCACAGCTTTATTTCCGCCGAATACCTGTTCCAGCCTGTCTCCTTCAGTGGGCTCCATCCATAGGGTTTATCAGCCGTCTTATCTATGAACTCAGCACAGGACTGAGCCAGAGTAACAGCTAAAACACATTTGTTAAATAAAAGCAAGGTTTGGGGAAGACAGCTGTAAAACGGGTCATTAGAGTGGGAGGAAACATCTTGGGGGTGGGCGGCGCTTCCCTTTAGGGTCTCCTGAGGTTTAACTCTTACCAGGCCCTTTCCCTCAGGGTAGAGACTATTTTATGGGACACAGCAAGGGGCCTGGGAGGGCCAATGAACATTTACTAAACAGTCCATCCTGTGCCAGCCACATGTTTTTTGATATAGATCTCTCTTAGTTTGCACCACCGCCCCTTGCGCAGCTCAGAGTATTGAGGCTCTTACATAAATGGCACCCCACAAACATTTATAGTTAGATCAGATCACTAGGTTTGATTTAGACTAGAGATTGTAAAAAGATTTCATCGCATGGGCCAACATTGCCCAGGGTGGGTCAGTTCGTTTGAACACTACACTGGGAAATGGTCTGTGAGTGTAGTGGGTTGAATAGTGACCTCTCCCCAGAAGGTTCACATCTGAACCCCTGGAGCCTATGAGTGGCATTTTATTAGAAAATAATGAGGAGAAAATCTGGAAAACTGCATTTGCTGATGTAATTAAGTTAAGGGTCTTGCAATGAGCTTATCCTAGATTTTCCAGTGGGTCCTAAAATCACTGGTAAGTGTCCTTAGAGGAAGGAGAAGAGCAGAAACACGACACACAGAAGGCAGAGCTGAGAGTGATGCAACCACAAGCCAAGGAAAGCCATGACAGACTGGAAACTGGAAGGGGCAGAGAAAGGTTCTCTCTTAGAGCCCTATAAAGAAAGCTGAACGTTGAAGAATTCACGCTTTTGAACTGTGGTACTGGAGAAGACTCTTGAGAGTCCCTTGGACTGCGAGGAGATCCAGCTAGTCCATCCTACAGATTAGTCCTGAATATTCATTGGAAGAACTGTTGCTGAAGCTGAAGCTCCAATACTTTGGCCACCTGATGCGAAGAACGGACTCACTGGAAAAGACCCTGGTGCTGGGGAAGATTGAAGGCAGGAGAAGGGGATGACAGAGGATGAGATGGTTGGATGGCATCACCAACTCAATGGACATGGGTTTGAGTAAGCTCTGGGAGTTGTGATGGACAGGGAAGGCTGGCGTGCTGCCATTCATGTGGTTGCAAAGAGTTGGACACGACTGAGCAACTGAACTGAACTGAGCTGAGAACCCTCAGAGGGCGTGAGGGCCTGCTGATGCCTTATGCGTGGTTTCCAGCCCCTGGAACTGTGAGAGCATAAATTCCTGCCATCTTCAGCCACCCAGTGGTGGCAGTTTGTTGAGGCAGCACCAGGATGTGAATATCTGGCCTTCTCAGACCTTAGAGGAAGGGGCGCCACGATCAGTTTACGATGCCTGCATGGTCGAGGAAGGAAGGCGGGGAGGCACATAGGTGATCAGCCAACGTTGACTTAGATCACCCAGATCTTCCTCTCTGTCAGCAGATACCAGATCAGTCTATGACAGTCATCCAGCACCAAAGGGTCCAGAAATCCATCGAGATTCCTCTCCTTCGGCTGAGGGGAGGCGGGTGGAGGTGTGGGAAGCAACAGTAGATTCATTGTCAGTGACTGGAGGGGGTCATCCTGAAAGTGGAAAACGTTTCGGGAACTTGGGAGAAGTGAAGCATCCCACAGCTGGTCATCTTTTTCATTCCCCTCCTGCCTCCTGTCAGTGGGACCATAGAGAATCTTTTGGAGAACACAGGCTTGATGTGGGGACGTCAGCCTGCATCCCATCCTGACTCCTGAGAATCTTCCTGGAGTTCTGCTTTTGTTGGAGCCACTCATTCTGCGTCTAACAACCCTCCTGCCGGCACCTCCTCATCCCATTTGAGCCCTTCATGCCACCATTGAAACCTTGGTTTTCTTGTTCTGTCCATGGCAAAATGACAGCCAAACTCCCTCCTCCACGTAATGAAGGGGCAGTTCAGTGTGGGGAGGATCATTTGGGGACACAGCCTTCTATCCTTTCTTGCTGTGTGATCTTGAAGAACTTTCTATCACTGGCTCTCAGTTTGCTCATCTGCAAAATGGGAAAAAAATAACAATACCTGTTTCAAGATGTTGTTTCAAGGTGTTGTTTTGTGCCCAGTACAGACACTGTATAGAAATGTTTAAAAACAAAACATTGAGGCAGACACACAAAATCCATTGTCCTACTGAATTCTAGACACTTCTACCTTGTCCTTAGCAGTTTTCTTTCCTGGACCTGTAAGTAGCCACCGTTTATGGAGTGCTGACTGTGCCGGGCACCGTGTCACCTTATTCAGCCCTCACAGCAGTCCACGGAAGCGGGTACTGTTGATGTGCCCATTTAACAGATGAGGAGACCAAGACTCACAGAGGACAGCGGCTTGACATCATGCATGGAAGCTCTGTCTCCAGACTGTCCTAGGTCTGAGCTTCTGCACTGAAGGGCACTTCATGTACTCCATCACTGTGCCCGGACTGGCTGGGGAGCCCACAGCCTCTGTGGTCCCCTAGACCACAGACTCTTTGAGCAGAGGGAATGAGCTCCCTGTCTTTCCATCCCAGGTACTCCACGCTGAGTCTGGGCAGGGCTGCAATCACTAAGCATGTCAGACAAAGTGAATAGTGGAGGGTTTGGAAAACCTGTCTTGTGTTTTAACAAGGTGGAAACTTCATGCTCTGACCAAGGAGATCTGCGTTATTGTCTGTCTTCAACCCTGTGTACTCTCTTTGGCACCACATATACTAAAATTGGATGATACAGAGAAGGTTAGCATGGCACCTGCACAAGGATGACACTCAAATTCGTGACGTGTTCCTCATTTGGGGGCTTCCCTTGTGGCTCAGCTGGTAAAGAATCTTCCTGCAATGTGGGAGACCTGGGTTCGATCCCTGGGTTGGGAAGATCCCCTGGAGAAGGGAAAGACTACCCTCTCCAGTATTCTTGCCTGGAGAATTCCATGGACTGTGTAGTCCATGGGGCCACCAAGAGTCGGACACATCTGAGCGGCTTTCACACTTTTCGACTCTTGTATCCTGGGTCACCTTGGGTGTGTGTGTCAGTGGCTTCTTTTGTAAAATGGGGACAATCTTGGACTCTCTGCCTTGGCCTGGAGGGGTCAGTGAAGAACCTTGAGCTGGAGTACAGCTGGAGGATGTGGGTCTTGCTCACACAGTCCAACCCAACAGTGCCCAGCATACAGTAGGTGCAGTGTAAATGACGGCAGGAGTAAGTGACTCAGCGCTTTTCTCACCATTTTATTAAAATCTGCAAAACCCACCTGACGTCGACAGGGCCATGGCAGAGCTGAGTTGTCTTGGTTTGGAGCAGGGCTCTGCCATCTTCTGTAGGAATCAGCTGAAAATATGGGGGTTGATTAGGGCTGGTCCTTTAACTGGGGGTGTGCTTACATTGCTGCTGCTACTGCTGCTAAGTCGCTTCAGTCGTGTCTGACTCTGTGCGACCCCATAGACGGCAGCCCACCAGGCTCCCCCATCCCTGGGATTCTCCAGGCAAGAACATTGGAGTGGGTTGCCATTTCCTTCTCCAATGCATGAAAGTGAAAGTAAAAGTGAAGTCGCTCAGTCGTGCCTGACTCTTAGCGACCCCATGGACTGCAGCCCACCAGGCTCCTCTGTCCGTGGGATTTTCCAGGCAAGAGTACTGGAGTGGGGTGCCATCGCCTTCTCCAGTGCTTACATTAGGTTGGTGCAAACGTAATTGCAATTTTGGACCGTGAATTTTAAATCATTATAGCTAGGCTCAAACACATCTTTATTAATCAAAATAGGAACCATTACAATCAACATATTTTTGCCAATGAGAAATAAGTTTGTTTATTCCTACAGTGTAAAAACCCACGCCTGGGGATTCAATAAACTCTTGGAAAGCATTTTCTGCCTCCTGCTGGCTATGGAAGTCTTTCCCTGCAAAATGTTGTCGAGATGCTTGAAGAAGTGGTAGTCAGTTGGTGAGATGTCAGGTGAGTAATGGCAGGTGATGTAAAACTTAACTTTTGAAGCGCTGGTGGTGTGACATGCTGCTGGGCGTTGTCGTGGAGAAGAATCGGGCCTTTCTGTTGCCCAGTGCTGGCTGCAGGTGTTGTAGCTTTTGGTGCATCTCATTGATTTGCGGAGCATACTTCTCACATATAATGGTTTTGCCAGGATTCAGAAAGCTGTAGTGGGCCGGATCAGCAGTGGGTCACCAAACAGTGACTTTTTTGTTGCAAGTTTGGCTTTGGAAAGAGCTTTGGAGTTTCTTCTTGGTCCGGCTACTGAGCTGGTCATTGCCAGTTGTATGAAACTCACTTTTCGTTGCATGTCATAATCCGATCGAGAAATGGTTCGTTGTTGCATAGAATAAGAGACGATGACACTTCAAAAAGATGATTTTTCGATTTGCAGTCAGCTCATGAGGCACCCACTTCTTGAGCTTTTTCACCTTTCCAATTTGTTTCAAATGCCAAACAACCATAGAGCAGTTGGCGTTGAGTTCTTCAGCAACTTTAATTGTTCTTAGTTGGTTGTTGTCAACTTCTGATGGCTGGTCTCCATACTTCTCATCTTCAAGGGTCTCACCTCCTTTGCAAAACTGCTTAAACCATCACTGCAGTTAGCAGTTCCTGGGCCAAGGCATTGTTGGTGCTGCGAGTTGTCCCCACTCTTTTACAACCCATTTTGAACTTGAATAAGAAAATTGCTCAGATTTGCTTTTTGTTTAACATCATTTCCCTATTCTAAAATAAATATAAAATAAACAGCAAATAATGGCTCAGATTGTAAAGAATCTTCCTGCAATGCAGGAGACCTGGGTTCAATCCCTGGGTCAGGAAGATCCCCTGGAGAAGGGAATGGCAACCCACTCCAGTATTCTTGCCTGGAGAATCCCATGGGCAGAGAAGCCTGGTTGACTGAGCTAAAACAGTACTTCTACTCCAGTATCAAACAATAAAGTTCAATAAAATAAAACCGCAATTACTTTTGCACCAACCTAATTTATTTGGCCTCTGCTTTCCTAGAAAGGGTTAAACCTCTAGCAGCCTGGCCTGGGTGTTCTCCAGCTCTGCTTTGCCCCATTACCTTGCCTCCAGCTGAGCTAGGCCCTGGGTTTACCCATAAACAGGTGCCACACTCCCCCGAGAAGCTAGAGATAAGGGCTGTCTCCACGCCCAGGCACTTCATGTGCTCTCCATGTCCCAACCGACCCTCTTGCCTGGATCTCAGCTGTCTGGGAGGTTATCCTTTTTAGGCAACTTGGCCCCATCCTGTGGAAACCCCTGTGTTAAGTATTAAGACTTTGGGGGCCTGGAGTGACCACACAGACACATGGTATTGATGATCAGGCTTCCAGAATCAGTCTTGGGCCTGGCAGGTCTCACTGGCAGGTCTCACCAAACCCACAAAGGCTGGGACGATCTGGAGAACCTTCATTTTAGATCTGAGGCAGATATCTTCCCAAGGCTCCAGGAGCTTCAGTAAGTCTTTATTTCTAGTTCCATCTATACTATCAGATACTTCCTCCCAGCCAGTCAGTTATTAGGGATAACATCAGAGATGTCCTTTGGCCATTCTGCTCACGAACAGCTGAATTTGTCAGGCTAAGCATAACTCACGAACCGGTGTCACTCACCACTTGCTTTGTATCCCTACCAACCTGCCACTTCCTCAACCCAGAGCTAGGAAAGACTTCTGTATTCCTAAACAGTTTTAAAAAAAAAATCAAAAGAAGAAGATTGTGACATGTGAAAATTATATGACATTAAATTTTAAGTGTCCATAAATAAAGTTTTATTGGAATAAGACCCGCTCATTGGTTTACTTCCCATCTCCGGGGGCTTTTGGACTTGGCGGAGCTGAACAGTTGCTGGGAGCTTAGCACTGCTGTTTGGTACACTGCCAATCAAAGGGATAGCATAAGTGTCACGTCTCTGCGTAAAAGACAGTCAAATACGAAGCGTATGGGGACTTCCCTGGTGGTACAGTAAGACTCCATACTCCCAATGCAGGGGCATAGGTTCGATCCCTGGTCGGGGAACTAGATCCTGCAGGCTGTGGGGCCGAAAAGTAAAACAACAAACAACAATAAAAATATATGTAAGGAACAAATTGGGAAGAAATACTTGTAAAATATACAACCAAAAATATGCCGCATATAAAATCCACTACAGATCAGCATTAACAGATGAACACTTGCGATTGCCTTTGAGGCACATGACAGCCACTTTGAGCCCCAGTTAAATGAAATATTGTTCCCCCAGCAGACTCCCGTCTTCTCATTAATAGAACTGGGTTTCAAAACTTGGGACTCTATTATTTTATTTTTACTGCATTTTTCATTCATAAAAAGTTGCACCTTCATTGTCTCATGGGTTTTGCCTCTTGGCCTGTAGAGCTAAACACAGAAGTTTGCTGATCTTTGACCTAAACCACTGGACTATGCCAGAAATTTCATTATTTTGGTCTCCGAATTCCACATCTTTGGTTGTCTTACCTCCATACAGAGCCTAGGAATCCTTACAGACCATAGTTAAGTTTGGCTTCAAATTTAACCACTCAAATCTCACCACTCTTACAGGAGCATTAAAAAATCAGTGGGAGGACCTGCTAAGATGCATCCTATGTCCTGCCCTCCTGGATAACTCTCTTCTCCCCTCTGGGTATATCCATTCCCCCCTCCACCCTACCCCTTTCTACTCTCAGGGAAGACTCTTTGACTTGTTAAAGCTTCATTGATTTTCTTCTCCTCTGCTCAGAATCCGCATAGGAAATATTCAGTTCATCCTGGTGACTTGATAGATCAACTGATACCAGACGAAAAATTAATGTGTGTGTGTGTGAGTGTGTGTGTGTGTTAGTCGCACAGTCGTATCCAGCTCTTTGCGACCTCATGGACTGTAGCCCACCTGACTCCTCTGTCCATGGGATTCTGCAGGCCAGAACACTGGAGTGAGTTGCCATTCCCTTCTCCAGGGGATCTCCTTGACTCAGGGATCGAACCTGGGTCTCCCGAGTTGCAGCACATTCTTCACTGTCTGAGTCACCAGGGAAAATTATTTCCCTCCTATTATTAGCAAACACTGTGCTAGCGGCTAGATCAGTGGGAGATTCTCCGGTCGTAAATCGCCACCCCAGGACCAGCGGCTCCGGGCCCCAGGGCTCCAGTGGCCGTCAGGAACCTTAAGGCCCGTTTAGCTTGCGCTCCATCACTTCCTAACAGCGTTACCTTTTTCAGCTGCTCCAACTTCTGCGGTCTGCATTTCCTCGTCTGCAAAAGATGGGACTCAGGTTGGGTTCCCTTCAGGCTAGCCTGAAGATGTATTTAAAACCAAGTAAGTTGGCAAGAAGTCTCATCTGCAGGGACAATGCTGAGTCCTGCCAACATCTTCCTCCCTTTCAAGCAGTAAAACCCAGTCCTCTCAATTTCCCCAGCTCCAGGCCGGGACAAAATGTCTCTTTAAGCTTTGGTGGCCCCATTCCTCCCCTCCTTCCTTCTCACCCCTCAGCCACATGCCCCCGAGGAATTCTGGAGCAGACTTACCTCCCGAAGCCCCAGGCTCAGCCATGCCCAGTTTCTTCATCCAGGACCAATTATTTTTTTCCTTCTTACCTTAAAGAATAATAATGAATCACCCTGTCAAACACAGAGTCCTTTCTATTATTCTCTTTGTCTGCCTTTGGATTTCCTCTTTGGTTGTGCAATTTGGCCTTTACAATATCCTTCCCTTGCTAACAAAAATGAAGCACTTGGGCAGAGGTGTTTGGAGATGTTTGGTTTCCTCTGGCAGGAATTTGGTGAGCTCTTGATTCTTACTTCTCCCTCTCACACCACGTCCCTGTAGCTTCAAATCCTGCTGCCTTCTTCTCTTAAGGATGTCTCAAGTCCGGCTCCTCCATCCAAACCCCACCGTACTGTCTGATTCGCCACCTCTCTCATCTCTCTCTGGTTCTGTGTATCCTCCACCCCAGCTTAAATCCTTCTATGGCTTCCTATCACCCAAAGGATAAAGTCTTAGATTTCCTTCCACACTGGTAACTCACAGCTGAATCTGACATACATGCATGTGTGCAAAGTCACTTCAGTCATGTCCAACTCTGCGCGACACTATGGACTGAAGCCCGCAAGCTCCTGGGCCCATGAGGATTCTTCGGGCAAGATTTCTGGAGTGGGCAGCCATGCTCTCCTCCGGGGGATCTTCCTGACTCAGGCATGGAACCTACATCTCCTGCATTGGCACATGGGTTCTTTAACACTAGTGTCAACTGGGAAGCCCAATCTGACGTAGTTTGTCCAGAAGAGTCATTTCTAATACTGAATTTGGATGCCTTTAGTATAGACTTTAGAGAAGGAAATGACAACCCACTCCAGTGTTCTTGCCTGGAGAATCCCAGGGACGGGGAGTCTGGTGGGCTGCCGTCTATGGGGTTGCACAGGGTCGGACACGACTGAAGCGACTTAGCAGCAGCAGCAGCAGCAGCAGTATAGACTTTGGAGAAGGAAATGGCAACCCATTCTGGTATTCTTGCCTGGAGAATCCCAGGGACAGAGGAGCCTCGTGGGCTGCCGTCTACAGGGTCACACAGAGTCAGACATGACTGAAGCGACTTAGCAGCAGCAGCAGTACAGACTTGGGGCTTCCCTGATAGCTCAGCTAGTAAAAAATCCACCTGCAAAGCAGGAGACCCCGATTCGATTCCTGGGTTAGGAAGATGTGCTGGAGAACGGACAGGCTACCCACTCCAGTATTCTTGGGCTTCCCTTATGGCTCAGATGGTAAAGAATCCACCTGCAATGTGGGAGACCTGGGTTCGATCCCTGAGTTGGGAAGATCCCCTGGAGAAGGGAAAGGCTACCCACTCCAGTATTCTGGCCTGGAGAATTCCATGGACTGTATAGTACAGACTTGTGATTAGCTGGCACCCAAAGCATCAGTACTCCTGCCTGGAAAATCCCATGGATGGAGGAGCCTGGTAGGCTGCAGTCCATGGGGTCGCACAGAGTTGGACACGACTGAAGCAACTTAACAGCAGCAGCAAAGCATCAGAATGTGTGAACTCCCACAAGGTTCTTACTACGCTTGCCTCTTCAAATGTTAAACGTTGCTTTTTTCCAGTCAGCATCCGAGCCCCCACCTTTTAAAAAATTAATTAATTAATTTTATTTTTGTTGTGCTGGCTCTTCATCGCTGGGCTCGGGCTTTCTCCAGTTGCGCTGCTGTAGCTTCACTTACTGCCGAGCACGGACTCTATAGCGCAGGCTCGATAGTTGTGGCAAAGGGCCTTGGTTGCTCTGCAGCATGTGGAAGCTTCCTGAACTAGGAATTGAACTTGTGTCCCCTGCATTGGCAGGCAGATTTTTATCCACTGGACCACTCTAGAAGTCCTGAGCCCTTTTTCATTAGGGAAGAATTTTGTGTTAGTCTTAGATGGCAGAGCCCAGATGCCACCTCTCCCTACTCAGGCAGAGTGGGGACACAGGACCTCAGCTTGATCATTTGCATGTTTCCCTTGGGCTCTGGGTCTTGAGGAGTGGGCCAGCTAAGAACTACTCCGGTGGAGTACTGCGGTCCTCACTACCGGGCCCAGCGGCTGACCTGGACTGTCATTCCTGCACATGGTCCTCCTTGGCATCTATCTTCCTCAGGCACCTGGTTCCCCGGTCCTATGTTTAATCCTTGAGCCACTCAAGACCCTTCCCCTGTGTCCTTTTTCAACTATTGTTACCCAGAATGAGTTTCTGTGGCAGCAGCACACCAAAAATAAATAAACAAATAAATTTTAAAAATTGAGACATTAAAAAAAAACAACTGCTCTTGATCAATGACCATGAGCCACTCTGGAAATGAGGCATGTGTAACCCCCTTGTACGGAGCAGAGAAATGACTCACCCAGTTCACCTAGGGGTAAGTGGTTGGCAGGGCTGGGGTTTGTTCGCCGCCTCACTCAGCGACACTGTTTCCCTCTTTGTCTGGCACATGCTACACCCAGAGACTCAGGTGGAAAGGTTCAGAGGCTTTGGTGACTGAGATGGAGCTGGAATTTTGCATAAGAAGGATTTACTGAAACCAGAGCAGGTGTCATTGCCATCCTGCTGGAAGCCAGACTCTCGACACCTGTATTTTGGAAAAAACAATCACAATGAGAAGCACTGCTGGGCACACTTTAATTGACAGACACATTCAGGAGGACAGCGGGCTGCTCCAGGGGTGGGTGCTAAGCTCTATGATAACCCTTCAGAGAGCCCCGAGCTTACTCTCGTCCATCTCTCCCCCTACAAAAATTCTTGCCCCACCATTCTCCTCTTTAGATAGAATGAGACCCACACTATCACCCAGGCCTGTGAGGTCCTGCTGGTGTCTCGTCCTTAACATCAAAGGTGCTGAGAGCTCATTCCCTCTCCAGGGCCTTTGCACTTGACTATTCCCGTTGCCCTGCTGGACTCGTCTTCTTCCAGTTCTTTGTGGGACTGGCTCCTTCACACTCCCTAGTCTCTACTCAAATGCCACATCTTGAGAGAGACTTCTCGCACCTCCTCTTTTTAAATAGCGTCCCCAGTCACTGCTGAGCCCTGACTCTGCTTCAGCTCGCTTCACAGTGATGATCATTAACTGGCATGATATTAGATGTTCATGTAATTACATAACCTGCTTATGTTTAACTGGCTGTTTCTCCCATTAGGAGGTAAGTTCCATTAGTAGAGGGACTTTGCTCATTGCATATTAAAAAGCAGAGACATTACTTTGCTGACAAAGGTCCACCTGGTCAAAGCTATGGTTTTCCCAGTGATCATGTATGGATGTGAGAGTTGGACTGTGAAGAAAGCTGAGCACAGAAGAATTGATGCTTTTGAACTCTGGTGTTGGAGAAGACTCTTGAGTCCCTTGGATGGCAAGGAGATCCAACCAGACAATCCTAAAGGAAATCAGTCCCAAATGTTCATTGGAAGGACTGATGCTGAAGCTGTAACTCCAATACTTTGGCCACCTGGTGTGAAGAACTGACTCACTGGAAAAGACCCTCATGCTGGGAAAGATTGAAGGCAGGAGGAGAAGGAAACGACAGAGGATGAGACGGTTGAATGATATCACCAACTCGATGGACGTGAGTTTGAGCAAGCTCCAGGAGTTGGTGATGGACAGGGAAGCCTGGCATGCTGTAGTCCATGGGGTCGCAAAGAGTCAGGGACATGACTGAGTGACTGAACTGAAAAGACTAATGTCTCCTACACTTAGATCAGCGCCTGGCTCATAGTAGGCAATAGGGGAAATTTCATTGACAGAGATAAATTCCCAAAGTTAAAGGGAGTTCCCCTCTTCCATTGGCTACCCTACCCTTCCGTTTTGCAAGACGCAAGAGGGCACCACTTACATTGTGTCCTGTGTGAGTGGCGCCCCCTGGAGCCCACGCAATTCCATGGCATTCCATGGGAAGCCTGCTTCCTGGAGTTGCCCAGCGGGACTTCCTGGGAAATGCATAAGCCCTGACATCAGATGGCTCTGGGTTTGGATATGGCTTCATCACTTAGTGCCTGCGTAAACATGGACATGTATTTAATTATTCCCTGTGTCTCAGCTTTCTCAGCTACATATTGGGGGTGATTATAAGATCTGCTTGGTAGGGTTGTTCTGAGGATTTCGTAAGATAATATACACAACGTTCTCTAATATAACACTGAAACCATACATCTGAGCCTGGTAGGGATGAGAGTCAGATGCTGAGGATACATACAGAAGCTCTAGGGGCTAAATTACATAAAAAGTGAGGATTAGTTCTATCACTCCGGTCAGTGGGTCACAAACTCAAAGGCATCCAGGGCTAGACAGGTCACTCACACAAGTGAAGTTTGCAAGGTCGCTGGAAAGCCAGTGCTCCGTCTAAAGGGAGCAACTGCTACCCTGCTCCAGCCACGGTTTGGTGGGGGGCAAGAATATGGCACAGGAGGGACAGAGTGGCAGCGGGGTCGGGGGTGGTGGTGATTCTTGTCTTAGTATTGCCAGAGCTTCTTCCTTTTCAGAGAAGCCCAAGTCTTTATGTTTGCCTGAAATCTCACAGGTTTTAAATATTGGCAACTAAATTAATTCAGTGTCCTGGAACCAGTCTCAACTAGCATTCTAACCAGCTTTGTCACTTCCTGGTATACATTCCAAAAGTCTCTCTTAATTTTAATCCACTTCATTCGGGTATAATTTACCTGCAGTAGAATGTTCATATTTTAAGTGTACAGATCCATGAACTTTGACAAACAGATGCACCCATGTCATCACCACAATAATCAAGGTATACAATGTTTCCATTATCCCAGAAAGTTCCCTGGGGTCCCTTCCCAACCAACCTTCACCTCTGCCCTCACCCCAGCCCTAGGCAACTACAGGCCTCCCTTGTTTGATTGCTCTTCATTTCATTGTGCTTTGCAGATATGTTTACAAAATGAAGGTTTGTGGCGACCCTGAACCAAGCCAGTCTATCGTATTATTTTTCCAGCAATATTTGCTTACATCCTGTCTCTGCATGATGTTTTGCTAACCCTCCACCAGCAAAAAAAATTAAGACTCAATGAAGGCTCGTATAAAGCTTAGCATTTACAATCAGTAACATATTTTTAAATTGAGGTATAAACATTGTTTTTGTAGATGTAACACTTTTGCACAGTTAATAGACTACAGTGCAATGTAAACGTAATTCTTATATGTGCTGGGAAACCAAAAAATTCATGTGACCAAAACTCTATTGTTCTCTCTGCTTTATCCTGGTGGTCTGGAGCCAGACCCACAGTATTTCTGAAGTATGCTCGTATTGATCTGCTTTATGTCATATAGATTGACTATTCTAGAATTGTATATAAATATTTATGTAAGTATTTATTAATGCTCTTTGTGTCTGGTACCTTCCACTTAGCACAGTGTTTTAAATCCTTTTAAATTCTGTGAGACCTGTTTCATGGCCCAGCGCATGGTGAACATACCATCTGCCCTGGAAAACAGTATGTGCACCACACTATCGAATGCAGTGCTCCGGAAATATCCATTTGGCCAAGGTGGGTGCTAGTGTTGTTCAGACCCTTCATGTCTTTACTGATTGTTTTGACTATTTATTCTATCAGTTGTTGATAGAGAAGTGTTAAATCCTCCAACCAAGACTGTGAAATTGTTTACTTTTCCCTTTCATTCTGTCAGTTTTGCTTCACATAAAGGTTTTCCATGTGTAATATTTGTCTATCTGGTGAGCTGACATCACTTTGAAAGTGCCCCTTTTTTATCTGATTTGCAAAACAGATACAGAGACACAGACATAGAGAACGCATAGACACCAAGATGGGAAGAGCGGGAGGGATGGATTGGGAAACTGGGATTGACATACATGCTCTACTTTTTTTTTTTTTCCAAACAGGCTTATATATTTTAAAGAAATTAGGAAGCAAAAATAGACTTTAATAATATTTACCCAGAATTTTATCATTTCTGATGTTCCTCATTCCTTTCGAAAGATTTGGGTTTCCAATACTATCATCTCCCTTCAGGGTGAACAATTTCCTTGAGTTTAGGTCTGCAGGTTATAAATTCTCTTCAGTTCAGTTCAGTTTAGTTCAGTCACTCATTCATGTCCGACTCTTTGCGACCCCACAGACTGCAGCATGCCAGGCTTCCCTGTCCATCACCAACTGCCGGAGCTTACTCAAACTCATGTCCATTGAGTTGGTGATGTCATTCAACCATCTCATCCTCTGTCATCTCCTTCTCCTTCTGCCTTCAATATTTCCCAGCATCAGGGTCTTTTCAAATGAGTCAGTTCTTCATATCAGGGGCCAAATTATTAGAGTTTCAGCTTCAGCATCAATATTTCCAATGAATATTCAGGACTGATCTCCTTTAGGATGGACTGGTTGGATCTCCTTGCAGTCCAAGGGACTCTCAAGAGTCTTCTCCAACACCACAATTCAAAAGCATCAGTTCTTCAGTGCTCAGCTTTCTTCACAGTCCAATTTTCACATCCATACATTACTACTGGAAAAACCAAAGCTTTGACTAGGTGGATCTCTGCTTTTTAATATGCTGTCTAGGTTGGTCATAACTTTTCTTCCAAGGAGCAAGCGTCTTTTAATTTCATGTCTGAAATCACCATCTGCAGTGATTTTGGAGCCCCCCAAAATAAAGTCTTTCACTGTTTCCATTGCTTCCCCATCTATTTGCCATGAAGTGATGGGACCGGATGCCATGATCTTAGTTTTCTGAATGTTGAGTTTTAAGCCAAATTTTTCACTCTCCTCTTTCACTTTCATCAAGAGGCTCTTTAGTTCTTCTTCACTTTCTGCCATAGGGTGGTGTCATCTGCATATCTGAGGTTACTGATATTTCTCTGGGCAATCTTGATTCCAACTTGTGTTTCATCCAGCCCAGCGTTTCTCATGATGTACTCTGTGTATAAGTTAAATAAGCAGGGTGACAATATACAGCCATAACGAACTCCTTTCCATATTTGGA
Organism: Bos indicus x Bos taurus; assembly: GCF_003369695.1. Classification (NCBI taxonomy): domain Eukaryota; kingdom Metazoa; phylum Chordata; class Mammalia; order Artiodactyla; family Bovidae; genus Bos; species Bos indicus x Bos taurus. The sequence goes on along the minus strand of NC_040095.1, from coordinate 1,903,157 downwards.
ACCAGTCTGTTGTTCCATGTCCAGTTCTAACTGTTGCTTCCTGACCCGCATACAGGTTTCTCAGGAGGCAGGTCAGGTGGTCTGGTATTCCCATCTCTTGAAGAATTTTCCATAGTTTACTGTGATCCACACAGTCAAAGGCTTTGGCATAGTCAATAAAGCAGAAATAGATGTTCTTCTGGAACTCTCTTGCCTTTTCCATGATCCAATGGATGTTGGCAATTTAATCTCTGGTTCCTCTGCTTTTCTAAATCCAGCTTGAACATCTGGAAGTTCATGGTTCACATACTGTTGAAACCTCACTTGGAGAATTTTGAGCATTACTTTACTAGTGTGTGAGATGAATGTAATTGTGTGGTAGTTGAGCATTCTTTGGCATTGCCTTTTTTTGGGATTGGAATGAAAACTGACCTTTTTCCAGTCCTGTGGCCACTGCTGAGTTTTCCAAATTTGCTGGCATATTGAGTGCATCACTTTCACAGCATCATCTTTTAGGATTTGAAATAGCTCGACTGGAATTCTATCACTTCCACTAGCTTTGTTTGTAGTGATGCTTCCTAAGGCCCACTTGACTTAGCATTCAAGGATGTCTGGATCTAGGTGAGTGATCACACCACTGTGGTTTTCTGAGTCATGGAGATCTTTTTTGTACAGTTCTTCTGTGTATTCTTGCCACCTCTTCTTAATATCTTCTGCTTCTGTTAGGTCCATACCATTTCAGTCCTTTATTGTGCCCATCTTTGCATGAAATGTTCCCGTGGTATCTCTAATTTTCTTGGAGAGATCTCTAGTCTTTCCCATTCTGTTGCTTTCCTCTATTTCTTTTCATTGATCACTGAGGAAGGCTTTCTTATCTCTCCTTGCTATTCTTTGGAACTCTGCATTCAAATGGGTGTATCTTTCCTTTTCTCCTTTGCCTTTCACTTCTCTTCTTTTCACAGCTATCGGTAAGGCCTCCTCAGACTACCATTTTGGCTTTTTGCATTTCTTTTTCTTGGGGATAGTCTTGATCCCTGCTTCCTGTACAATATCACGGAACTCCATCCATAGTTCTTCAGGTTCTCTGTCTGTCAGATCTAATCCCTTGAATTTATTTCTCACTTCTCTTAGTTTCCTCTTTTTTGGACATTGAGATTGACATATATACGCTATTATGTATAAAATAGATAGCTAATGAGAACCTACTGTGTAGCCCAGGAAAATTAGTGCTCTGTGGTGATGGGAAGAAAATACAAAACAGATGTGAGATATATATATATATATATATATATGTGTGTGTGTGTGTGTGTGTGTGTGTGTGGTGTGTGTGTAGCTGATTGCCTTTGTTGTACAGCAGAAATTAACACTGTAAAGCAAATATACTCCAATAAAAATTAATTTAAAAGAAGTTCCATTTTCCTCTGATAATATGCCTGGTCTTCTGGTCTATTTTATCTAATAGCATCATCTGCTTTTTGTGTTTACTCTTTTCATCCATTGATGTTTAACCCTCCTGGGTCCTCTCTGCTTAAAGCCTCTCTCCTATAGACAGCTTACAGTTGAGTTCTCCTCTTTAATTAACCCCACAAATCTCTGCCGTTTCACTGCAATGTTCAGTTCATTAACAGTTAATATAGTTGCTGATGTGACTGGATTTAGATCTATTATTTTATCTTTCCTCTTCTGTTTGCTTAAGTTTTTCAGGTGTTTTGCAGTTTCTGTATTTTAAAGAATTATTTGAATATTTTTAAAGGCTCTATTTTAGTTAATCTATTGGCATTTTATTTCCACTTCTTTGCATTATTTTGCATTATTTGCTCTAGAGATTATAATGACTTCCTTAACTTTCCTTAACAGTCTATTTAGAATTAAGGTTGTACCTCTTCTACAAATTATGCAGGAAAAAAACCCTTGCACTTATATAGATCCATTTACCACAAAACCCTATTCCTTATAGTAAAGTTCCCATTTGAAAATCTATATACACCTACATACATTTTAGACTCTACAAGACAATGTTACAGGTTTTTTTTTCAAACTGTCTTGGGTGTTTTAAATAAATTAGGAAGAGAAAGAAGACTTTAATAATATTTGCCCAGAATTTGTACCGTCTCTGATGCTCCTCATTCCTTTTGAAGGATCTGAGTTCGCGGTGCTATTGTTTCCCTTCAGTCTGAACAGCTTCCTCGAGTTCAGGTCTGCAGGTGACAAATCCCCTTGGTCTCCTTTTATTTGAAAATGCTTGTGTTAGTTCGTTTTAACCATCCTTCAGCTCCTGTCTCACCTCTTCCATGCAGCCTTCCTGGGGTCTCTAGCACACAGGAAGCCCGGTTCTCGGAACTTTTATTGGTGCTGGAGGACATGTCTTTAACGTAGAGCCAAATTGTAGGAGGCTGAGAAGGCCACAGTCCACCCGCAGGATTGAGTGCTTGTGGATGACCAGTCCTCTTTCCTCCCTGCCTCCTTCCCTTACCCTCTCTTTCTTCCTTCCCTCCCTCCCTCCAGGTCCCACTTCTTCTCAGAGGAAGAGAACCAAAAGAGGGCAGGAAGCAGAATGCAGCCGCTGACTGGGGAGCCCCGTTTGACCGGGTCCCGCCCCAGCAGTGCACGCTGCCCTCTGAGAGCTGCCGGTGCTGCCGACAGGAACCGCGCAGTCCCAGACAGGAGTTGCCAGCGCCCTGCAGACGCTCCCTTTACTGCCGTGCCCATTACCTTCTGGGCCGAGGAGGATGGGGGCCGAGGACTGTGGTCCTCAGTCCTCAACATCCGCCTCCCTCCCAGGGGAGAGGCTGGGCTCTGTTTGGGCCCCTTCACAGGCAGGGGCCTTGCCCAGACTGCACGCCTTGCAGACCCTTCGTAGGGGAGGAGAGAGGCTGGAAGAGCGGGCCCGGAGCTTATTCATGGAGACCGTAGACTGTGGGCATATTTGGTGGCAGTGGGATCTAGCGTGATGAAGCATCCTAGTCTGGGCTTCAGGGACCTGCATTCCAACTCCGCCTCTGACTCCATCCCCCTGGAGACGTTTGTGGAGTCCCCGCCTCTCCCAGCCTCTGGTGTCCCTTATCTTGAGCAAGGGGTCAGCTTGTTCCAAGTGTGTTTGTTTTACGGTCTGAAACTGTATCCCTTCCCTTTACCTCCTCAGCCAGGACTGCCTCTGCCTCTTCTGCCCGGAGAATTCTGTCTCTCTGTGGAAAAGGATTCCCCAGGGAAAATATGAGAGGTTTTTAAGGAGGCCAGCTTTTCCTTTACTTCATTTTTCCTGGTTTGCTCACTCATGCTAAGTCCAGGGCTCCCCAGCACCAGGTGCAGCGGAGAAGTTTCAGCCATGGCATCGATGGTCTGTACTGAATCCTGGCTGTGGGTTCTTGACCAATTACAGAATCTTTCTAAGGCTCCATTTTCTCATCTGTACAATGGAGATAATAGTATTGATTGTAGTGGGCTATTTGGAGGATTAAATGCAATAAGGCAGTTCAGGTCCCAACACAGTGCCTGTCACATAGTAAACCTACAATGAATACTTTTATTATTATTATCATCAACAGCATTATTTACCACCTCCTCTAACTCTAGGCCTCCCTGGTGGCTCAGACAGTAAAAGAATCTGCCTGCAGTGCAGGAGACCCAGGTTGGATACCTGGATTGGGAAGATCCCTTAGAGAAGGGAATGACAACCCACTCCAGTATTCTTGCCTAGAGAATTTCATGGACAGAGGATTGCAGGCTACAGTCCATGGGGTTACAAAGAGTCCAGACACGACAGAGCAACAAACTTTCTCTTACTCCAGGGAAAGATGGCCTCCCAGAATCTGAGAGAGCTGCTTGGCATGGCTTGACGCAAGCATATCTGAGGAGGTCTCTTCAACTAGAAGACCTCCAGCTTCTGTGCACAAGTCCTCTAGCGGTCACTGTGCCAGGCACCCAAGTGACTCACCAGGGTCTGTACATGTGAACTGTTGTGAGTTCAGAAGCTCCCTCTGCATAGCACTTGACCCAGTGCCTGCCGACAACCCTCAGTGAACCGTAGCCAACAGGACTGTTGTCACTGCCTGACTAGGGAGCCACCTCTGAGGCTGCGCTACAGCCAGCCATGACTACTGCGGGGTCAGTAGACATGGGCAGGGACTGGCTGAGGGCTTGAGGAAATTTGCTCGACCACTCTGACCCTCAACGTCCTTGTCTGTGTAGTGATGGGGTTAGTTCCACTCCCTGCACAGGGCTGTTGGGGGTGGGGTTATGTGATCATAATGTGGGGGTGATGATTGCATGAGCTGTAATCCCAGGCCAGATTTTGAGTCCCACAAGTTCCCCTCTTTTTTTGAGGACCTTTGTCTTGTCCCTATGTCAGTGTGAAGGAGGGAAAGAGACTGATACCTGTGCTTTCTCCACCTCCTGTCCCCAAAGCCTTTAGCTCCAGGCTGCACTTGGCTCCATATTGAGTCAACTCAATAGATGGGAAAGCTCACAAGGAAGGGACACATGTAGTTTTTTTTTTTTTTTTTAATTAAAAAGAACATAAGAAAACAAAATCACTTCCCAGGGTGTGCTGTGATGCGGCATCACTGGTATGTAAAGCACATATAAAAACAGGAAAAAGACCCCATGAGCTGCCCGCGTGGACCCCTCTGTGGCGGTCTGAAGCCCCTCCGGGGCTATGAAAAAGGATTCACTGATTTGCCCTTGTTTTTCTTGGAAGACTCAGCCACCTCCAGCTCACTGGTCCATGACGTGCACACAGGAAGTTGGGCTTTACAAGATTTTGCCAGTGGGTGGAGCAGGGGTGGGAGTTTGAGGTGCACACTCCTCCCTTCCCTGCCCGGCTCCGGGTCTATGGGGCTGGGGAGGCAATCTCCCTCTGTGCGGGGAGGTTAGGCACACGGTCCAGCAGGGCCAGGGATCTGGGCTCCCCTCTTGAGTAGTAGCAAAAGGAGTGTTGGCAGGTAAGTTGTGGGCCACAGAGTAAAGGCCTGGACCAAGACGAGATGTACCCAGGGCTGGTACTAAATGTGATGGCTGGCTGGAAGGCAGTGGAGAGATTTTGATGTGTTTGCCATCATCAACTCACCACACTGACTTTCCTTGTCTGCTCAACCAATCCCTCCATTCCTGCCTCTGTTGGCGCAAACTTTGAGGGGAGTCACCAGAACCTGCACTTGACTCCCTGCTCCTAGTTTGCATGACTTCCAAGTTTGCATGACTCAGGGAAAGGGACTTAACTTCCTCGAGCCTCAGTTTTCTCGTCTGTTAAATGGGTAGATTCATATGACCCTCACAAGGTGGCTGGAAATAGAAAGTGAAATCATACCTTCAAAGAACCTCATACAGCACCTAGCACAGCAGTGCTCAATAAATGGCCAGGGTGGTTACTGTCATGCAGGCACCAACATTTCCACTGCAAAGTTGGTTGGGCTGTATGGGTGGATATGTGATACACACAAGGTTTATACAACGTTCCAGAAAAACGATGAACTCCTCTGAGCCTCCTGTGTGTGCCTGGGCGATTCAGAGGTCTGGAGCAGCGGCATGGAGGATCCCGGCATGTCCGTCGGGCCTGGCTCAGGAGCTGCTCAGTTTCTAGACCTCAGTGCCCTCCCTGGGGTAGAGGACGCTGTTCGTGCTGACGCTCCCATAGAAGGGGGAGCTGAACTGGTTGAGGACAGAGCCCCCGTAGCCCAGAGCATTGCTGGGCATGGGGCTAGCCCACTCGCCCCCGCCCGCAGGGCCGCTGATGTTGGTGAGGGGGGTATAGGAGCTGAAGCTCAGCGAGTTCTGCACCCCCTTGTCAGCGGGCTCCAGGCTCAGTCCCGGCGTGGTGGCCGCGGGGCGGCTCACAGGGCTCGGCCCGCTCACATAGGCTGACATGGTCGAGAGGAAGCTGCTGAGGCACGGGGTGCCTGGCGGGGGCGGCGTTGGCTGCTTCTCCGGGGAGCCGGTGGGGCCCGGTGCAGCACCGTCCAAGATGTCCTGGGCTTCTGCGGTCTTGGGGCTGCCTGCCAGGAGACCAGCCTCCGTTTTCTCTGAGGCCATGGAGCCCGTGCTGGAGGAGACATCTGATTTTCTCTTCCTCTTCCTGCGGAAATTTCCATTGTCGAACATCTTCTCACAGTTGGGGTCCAGGGTCCAGTAATTCCCTTTGCCTGGCACAAGAGTGGGAGAGGGTAAGTACAGAGATGGAGCCAATACTTTGCTTCTGTTCCTCCTTGTTTGTCACAAGCTAAAACCGAAGGTAACAGATGCAGAAAGGCAGAGAAGAGAAATGCCACAGACTCAGCATGCATCACACCACACGGATCATTACTCAAGCCCCCACCTCACTCCTCAGCACGCTTGGAGTGCAGAGTGAGGCCTGAGCCACGAAGGAGTTTACTGTGTGGGCTCTTCAAGAGGTTCGAGTACTGGGGCCAAGGCAAGGGAGGGGCTTCTTCCATTGCTGATGGGAAAGAGAACTCAGGGAGAAACAGAGGGCTTTCTGAAGGTCCTGAGCATGAACTCCGACGGTGGACTTGAGTCCCAGCTTCAGACTGGGGACCTGGGGCGGGCCTGGGTTTCCTAGTCTGAGAAGTGGGCCCCCTGGGCCTGCCCCTTCTTCCTCAGGCTGGCTGTGAGACAGGGCTAATGCTAGACGTGTGAAAGGGATTTGTGCCCGGGAGGGACAATCTGAACCCTGCCTTCCACATCTTCAGCTGAAGGGAGAACGCTCGCGTTCCTCTGTAGGACCAACAGTCCTGCCCTCACGACCCTCAGAGTGGGTGGGAGTGGGATTCTTCTGAGAGGTATGCTGGCTTCCCATGGTGTGACAGGAGGGCACTTTAATTCTGGGAAATGGATACACGAGCATTCAATATATTACCCTCTGTGCATCTCTATGGGCTTCCCTGGTGGCTCAGACAGTGAAGAATCCATCTGTGATGCCAGAGACCTGCGTTTGATTCCTGGGTTGGGAAGATCCCCTGGAAAAGGAAGATCAACCCACTCCAGCTCTTGGCAGGAAAATGCCATGGACAGAGAAGCCTGGTGGGCTACAGTCCCCGGGGTCGAAAAAAGTCTGGCACGACTGAGTGACTAAGCACACACCTGTCTCTAAGTTCTAGAAACTGCTCGTTATACAGGAACAGCTCACACCCTGGTGTGAGAGGGACCTCCATTCAGACGCTTGCTCCCTCACAGTCACATCCTCCTGTGTCACCCTGGGCAGGGTGCTTCACCTCTGGCTGTTACTTTCCTCAGCTTATAAAGTGAGGATAGTAAGAGCCACCCTGCAGGGCTTGACGGCGTAAGGTGGCCCCGAGTGGCTGTCCCATGGATGTCTGGTCCCTCCCCAGCGGGCCTGGAGAGCACGTGGCTTTGTGTAGTTCCAGCAGTCACCACGCCCACCCCCACAAGAGTCTCTGCACGCTGGATGCTGGGGTCTGAATCAATGGTCACAGACACCGCAGTCCATGGAGCTCTTGTCAGCACCAAACCCCTCGAGTGCATCACCTCATGAGCCCACTGCCCACAAGCCTGGCAGAGCGACTATTACCCTGGTCCTGATTTTCAGATGGGAACACCGAGGCTCGGAGGTCACGCAGAGGTCAGCGGCACATCTGCCTGCAGGGTGCACCTTTACAGCGGACTCCTTCTGCCCACCGCCCCTCCACCCCGGGCCTCGGGTGGGGCAGGACCCCTCAGGGCTTCCTAGAATGGGGTGCCGGGAGGACTGAGCCTTCCTGGGGGATGACCCTGCCCCCACGGCCCCCTTACCTGGGTCGTCCTCGTCGCGGGGCACCTTCTTGAAGCAGTCGTTGAGAGACAGGTTGTGGCGGATGGAGTTCTGCCAGCCAGCCTTGCTCTTGTTGTAGAAGGGGAAGTTGTCGGCCACGTACTGGTAGATCTGGCTGAGGGTGAGGCGCTTGTCGGGCGCCCCGTGGATGGCCATGGCAATGAGCGCCGAGTAGGAGTAGGGCGGCCGCACCAGCTTCATCAGCTCCTCCTGCGAGGGGAGCGGCAGCCAGCCCAGGTCGCCGGCCCCCAGCGTGGGCATGCCGGTGGGCAGCAGCTGCCTCTGCACGCCGCCGTAGGCCTGGGGCAGGAAGGGGCTGCCGCCTGGCAGGTAGGGTGGCGGAGTCACGGCCGGCCCGTTGAGCCAGAGGTAGGGGTTGGGGGCGGCCCCATACTCCCCGCCACCCTCGAAGGAGGGGGGCCGCTGCGGGCTGGGTGCGCCCTGGGGGTGGAAGAAGTTCTCGTAGTAAAGGTTCATCTCGGGGGGCTCCTGGCCAAGGCTGGGAAACTGGGGGCTGCAGCGGGGCGGGGAGGGCGCCGGGAGGTCGAAGGAGCTCATGCTGGGCCGGGCTGGCCGCCTCCACCTGCTGGGAGCTGGCCCTGCCAGGTGCGGGCAGGCTGCGCTTATACCGGCCGGCCCCACCCCGGGGCGTCGCCGCCGGCCCGCCCCTCCCTCCTCCCCCGGGTCGCCCGAGGGCCCTTCCCCGCGGCCACGGCCACGGCGGGCCCGCAGGACACGCTCGGCCGGCTTCCCGGCTCCTAGCAGCCAGGACACGGGCGCCCCTCCCTCTTTCCTTCCTTCTGCTGCTGTCTCCCCTCTGTTTGTCTCCTCGTCACCTGCCCCTGTTCCTCCTGCCTCTCTGCTGCCCTTTCCCCTTCCTCTCCTGAACTGTCTGCCCTCCTGCTTTCTTGGGCTGTCCTGCTGTCCTCTCCGCAAGTCACTCTTGTTCCTTCCCTTCTCTCTGGCACGGAGCTGTCTGCGATTCCCTCCCTGGCAGTCCCTGTCTCTCTCAGCTTGTTTCCAGGTCTTTCTACCTCCGTCTCCTCCCGCTTAAGTCCTCACCATCTCTGCTTCTCCCCTGCTTCCTTTTGCTGTCCGTGTCTGTCTGTCTGTCTCACATCGTCTCTGTGTCTCTTCCCCTTCCCCTCTGTCTCCCTCTTCTTCGCATCCTGACCCCTCACCCAGACTGGAGGAGACACTTCATCAGAAGCCACAGTCTGAGGTCTTCTGAAGTGAAGACACGTTTTCTGGAGTTTCCAGGAGAGAAGCTGGCGCTGGAGAAACAGAAGAGCCTCTGGCCAGGTTCAAAAAGGGCAGTCAATTATGGGTGACCTCCTTACACACACACACACACACACACACACACACACACACATAGAGAAAGACCTGGGGATTCTCCCAGAGCAGCAGCAAGGCTCATAAAAATAGCAGCAAAAGGAAGAGGCTATGAATGGAACTGCAGGAGAAAAGTGAGAGAGACCTTGTATTCTCCTGGTTTCTTGCTGGCTGCAGGGACAAAGCAGGCTCTGGTTCCTTATCTGATCCAAGTCCTTTCGTGTTTCGGCTTGCAGAGTCCCCCAGGACCCAGGGGCTGAGGCCAGGAGGAGAACCTTCTTTGGGTCATTCTTCCCCAGCCTGCTCCGCCTCGGGCTCCAGAAGCAGGGGCCCCGTCCACACTGGTTCCTCTGTGCCTCGTGGTCAGTCCGTCCACCTCCCTGGGCCTCATTCTCTATCCGGTGCTCGAAGGCGACTTGTCTCAGCTGCCCCTTCATCCCGGGGCAGGCCCTCAGCTTGGGGAGTGAGTGGGTTCCCCTTCTCAGAGCACAACGAGCTGCCCCTGAGCAGGTTCTAGCAGCACCTGGAGACTTCTCTCTGGGGTCAGAAATGGGAGAAAATCTCACGTCAATCTCTCTGGTCACCACCTCCCTCCGGCCCTCCTGCCTCTACTTCCTTCTCAAGACTCTTTCAACTTCCTCTCTCTTCCTGCAGACCCCACATGTCTCCAAGGCCAAAGAGAAAGCTTCTTTGCTTACTTTCTTTCTTTTCTGGCGTGCGGGTCTTCGCTGTTGCCCTGGGCTCTCTCCAGCTGTGGCGAGGGGCTGCTCTGGTTGCGGAGCTCAGTGGCTCAGAGGCCTGCAGCATGCAGAATCTCCCTGGGTCAGGGACCGAACCCGAGTCCCTCGCCTTAAGAAGCCTTGGCTTCTTAACTCCTGGATCCCCAGGGAAGTCCATAGAAGGCTGCTTTCTGTCCCAGCTGGAGGATCCTCCCTGCCTGTGTCTCTACTCTCCACGTCGGGTTCACTCGGAAGACCTAAGTGACATCGAATGAATCTCATTATCAGCATCTTGCTGCCCAGAGGATGATTTGGGTGCCTGAGTGGGAGAGCTCCTTCAGGGCCTGAGGAACCACTTCTCCTCACCTTGGACAGTGAGTGAGGTGTGGGTCAGAAAGGGCCTGATTGCCCAGGTGAGGCTTGGGAGCAGCGCCTTTGTCCTTTCTTTCTGAAGAGCAAAGACAAGGAGGCCACAATTTTGTTTAGAGTTTCTCTACCAGGCTTGCTGAGGTCAGGGCCCTGAGTTTTTAAAGGACAGTCACATTGGAGTCCACTAACACAGACCCAAAGCCCGACAATGAGCCTGGCGATGTCACTCCTGATCATTCATCCTGCAGAATCAAGCAGAGCAAGAACTACCCCCACAGCATTATTTATAGGTATAACAAACTGTAACTAACCTGAATGTCCAACCATAGGGGATTGGTTTTTTTTAAAAACAGTATTTTCTGAATGATGAAATAATATGCAGCTATGAAAAATAGATTGTATTTAATGATATGGGAAAATACTACATTCTAATAATGGGGAAAACAGGCTACAAAATAGCCTGATTTTTTTGCAAAAATACATATTATACATGTACATGAACTGTGTAAACATAAAATCAATCTGTCGATTATTATTTCAAGATAGGGAATTAGATATTATTTTGTTGTTGCTTTCTATAGTCCCTAATTTACATGATTAGAGAAAGGCAAGCACACGGGTGATTTGCTTTGGAGGTTAAATATAAAAGGCCAGCATAGGCACTAGAGAAGAGAGACTGCAGGCACCGGTGCTGAGCCCAGAAGGATCTGGGTTCAAATCCAGCCTCGCCACTGAATAGCTGTGCAGCCTTGACACGTGATTTAACTTTCCTCGGCCTGTTTTTTCAGGTAAAAGTGGGAGTAATGCCACAAGTTTATGTGGCTGCTGTGAGGATTCTATGACGTGATCAATGTAAGTCGTTTCACATGGTGGAAAGAGATGCCCTCAAATTTTACTTATTATATAAAAAGTCAACATACGCTTGATACGTACAGTTCATCACCGAGTTTGCTACCTTTTGAGTTGTTTTCTCAGCAGTGAGTGTGGCCAGTGGGGATTTACGATGAAGCAATGAAGGGTGGGATACTTGGTGGAGATATCAGCTCTATAGCCAGATCCCACCGTCGGCAGCTGATGGTCAGAGGGACCCCGAGGCACGTGACAAGGTCACGGTTGAGCTGGGTTTGGACCCTGTCTCCCAACCCCTTAGTCCACCCTTTGCCTGTTGCTGCGTCTCCTTCCTTAGAGGTGTTTTTGAGGAATACTCACCTGAGCCTCCCCTCGCACCTGCGCCCCAGTTCCTTTCCCGGGAAATCAGAGAGAGACCGGCATGTCATAAGGCCTCCCCCACACAGAGGCACCCGCCCAGGCGGCCAGCGGCCAAGGAGCCCAGCCTCTCACGCCCTCCCGTACCTCCCCACGGGGGCACTCAGGTCTAGGGCACTCAGCCCAGCCCCAGAGTCCTCACGCCGGACTCCACAAGCACTGCCTCAGCCCTCAGGTGGTACCGGGAGCTGCCTGTAGGACCCCAGGGGGTTTGGGGGCTATATCTGGGAAGCCCCCATCAACCCATACCAGGGCTTCTGGGAAAAGAGCCAAGCATCTCTATAAACAATGGTCCTTTTGAAGATGAAATTATTTTAGGCTTTTCGAGTTTTCCCAGAGGCGGAAATCCAAGCCTGAGAAGATATGGCTGCCCTGCTTCAGGGAAAATAGTACAAGGTTGGACAGGCAGGGCCTGAACCATCCAGGGATGCGGAGCTGCAGTTTGCATACTGTGACATATTTGCATGTTACATATCCAGAGGGAGGCCATGTATTCTGAACCCCAGATTGAGATACCTGGGACAAGGCAATAGGACATGAAAAACACGACTCTGAAGTTGGGTGGGGCCGGGTTCAAATCCCCGACTTGCTGTTTGTTAACCGGGTGATCTTGACTACCTTTCTTGATCTCCCAAGGCCTCAGTTTGCTTATCTATTAAACGGAGCTGCACAGAGAACCTGCCTCAGGTGGATTTTGCATGAAAAACGATGTGATCGCGCGCGCATTTATCTGCCCAGGACGCGGCAGCACTGTGCTGAGGGGAGGGCGCCCTGGTAGCAGAGGACAGCTCTGACGGCGAGGCTGAGCAGGGTCTGCCCTCTCCAGTCAGGGTTTTCCTACTGGCTCTCCCCTTGGGCAAACCTGGACACTGAGGGCAGGGCCGTGGGAGGGGGAAGGCCTCGTCCCTTCTGGAGCTTTCACCCAGCCGTCAGCCACGTGCTCTGGGGGCCGGGAGCCCACAAGGGCCCAGAGCCGGCAGGAAGTGCAGACGTGCACAGGCCCCACCCACCGGGGACACCACCTCTGGCCTTGACCTTCCGGGGGCGGAGGAACGTGGGGAATCAGGCCAAGCAGGGTGAATAACCGGAGGCCCAGGAGGCAGCGGGGTCTGAACCTGGAGCACAGGGCCAGGCAGGGAGCAGGCAGCTCAGGCTCCAGAGCCAGACTTCTGGGTCTCAATCCTGACGCCACTCCTTAGGCACGGTAATATCTCAGAGAGCAGCCGATTGTTCTGGGCCTCAGTGTCCTCGTCTGTAAAGGGGGAAAGGCAACTCCCCCCGAGTGTTGTTCCGAGGACTGCATGCCGGGCACATAGCACATGCTCAATGAATGTGAGCGCTTGTCAGGGGCTCGGGAGCCTGAGGGTGAGGGGAGAGGCCCGTGGCCCAGCAGCTGGGACTACATGGCCCTCAGCCCGTGGACTTCCCTACCTCCTCTGGATTCCTCCTTCACAGGTTTGGCTGCTAGGGCTCTTGCTCCTTTCTGCACATAAAACACAACAGTTCCTGAGTTCCAGGGTTTCTGGAAGCCTGACAGGGTGAGGATTGGTCAGGATGGGGAGTGGGCTTCCAGCCTAAACTCTGTGCTACAGTTTCCTCATCTATAAATGGGGAGAGGAGATCGGTTTTCTGCCGGGGCAATGAGCTGCTTTCTCTGGGCCTCCTGTCCCGTCCCGCGGCAGTTCACCAGCGCTGTGTCTCAGTGCACTTTGGGGTTTCCCATTGCTGGCTTCTCTGCCCCCAGTAGGAGCTTCTGACTCCAAGTGGGAGTCTGGCCCCATGCTGGTTCCCCTCTCTGCAGCTCTGGTTCTGGTGAGCGTGAGGCTGGAGAAACATGAGCCAACACCGCCCTCTGGTGGCCATCTATTTAAAAGCAGGGAGCCGAGTGCAGAGACTGGGTGACCTGTCGGGTCAGTGGCCCAGGGTTTCTGAGCCCTTTAAATAAAGAAAAGGGTTCACAGGACCAGCAACAGCTTCATGGAGGAATCATGCCCCCGACTCTGGAAAAAAACACTTTAAATCTACTGTGAAAGAAATAGTGAGAACTGGGGTGGCAATGGGGCAAAATGCCTTAGAAGGCAGCCCGGGGTAAGGGTGAGGGGGCAGTTGGACTGATCTGGATTCAGATTTGCCTCCTCCAGTTATATATTCTGAGTGCCTTGTTGTGGTTTAATTTTTGAGTCTCTGTTTGTACGAAAAATGAGCATAACCAGGGTTAGCTCCCTCAAAGGGCTGTTGCAAGAACTGAATGAGATAATATAGGAAATGCCTCTCAAGGGATGCTTGGCAATACTAGTTCATTCTTTCACTTATTAGAAGACATTAACCAACTGTCTCCACAGCAGTAGCTCTGGGTGTGTGTGCAGGACACTGTCGGAGTCGCACAATGTGGAGGCTTACAACCTCCTGATTTTCCCATCTCTATGCAGTGTCTGCAGTTCAATTACTTATAATTTTTAAATCAGCTCTCACATTTCTTTTTTTTTCCCGCTAAATAAATTTAAAGAGAAGTTCCATATGATTTATGGGAATGGTTTATCAGAAATCAGTATCACTTGCCATAAATAAAATAGGGAGAATTGGCATTTTTTTTAGAGCTCACATCATGCTGGGCACAGCCCTAATCCTTAACTTGTTATCTCATTCAGTCCTCACCACAATTTTGTTTTTTGGGGGGTGTACTATAATTATCCCCATTTTATAGATGAGGAAACTGAGGCAGTACCAGCCTGAGCTTGCTCACTCTTTGCTAGGATGTGAGATCAGCAGGTCTTAGAGAGGTGATGAAACATACCAGCCAGGGACTTTTTCCTTGGAGAAGGCAAAAGCGTTGAAGAGAACTGAAAAGGGAGTGATTTTTCTCATCATGTGTGTGACAGGCTGAACAATGACCCCTCCCCAATAATGATTTCCAAATCCCCAGAATCTGTGAATTCTTCCAAGATAAAAGGAAATTTACAGACGGGATTAAGTGACGACCAGAGAGACTGATTGTCCTGGATGATCCAGGTGGGCCCATTGTAATCAGAAGTGTTCTTCTAAGAGGGAGACAGGGGGAGATTTAATCACAGAGGAGGAGATGTACCAGTGGAATCAGAGACTGGAACCATCTGGCCACAAGCCGGGGAATGCAGAAAGAATGCCTTGCCACCTTTAGAAGCTGGAAGAGGCAAAGAAACAGCCAGGGGAACCTCCATAAGGAACTAACTATCATCTTGTGTGTGTGTGTTAGTCACTTAGTCATCCCTGACTCTGTGACCGCATGGACTGCAGCCCACCAGGCTCCTCTGTCCATGGGATTCTCCAGGCAAGAATATTGGGGTGGGTAGCCATGCCCTTCTCCAGGGGATCTTCCAAACCCAGGGATGGAACCTGGGTCTCCTGCCTTGCAGGCAGATTCCTTGCCATCTGAGTCACCAGGGAAGCCTAACTCTTATTTTGATTTTGACCCCAAGACTGGTTTAGGATTTCTGACCTCAAGAACAGTAGTAGACAAGTTTGTGTTGTTTTAAGCCACTAAGCTTGTGACCGTTTGTGACACCAGCAGCAGGAAGCTAGTATAAAGGTATGGGAAGCTGTGGCCGCATCCACTGAACATGCCGTCTTGTATCACCAGTGGCCTTTGCGATCCACCTGGAAACAGTCTTCTCAACAAGGAGTCCCCTCCCCTCATCCCTGGGGAAGGACAGCAGTTGGGCAGCGGCTCTTCTGGGTTGGGTCACTCATTCCTTTTTCACTCAGGACTCTGTGGGCTCTGCTGGCCGCTCTAGGCCTGTTTCTCCATCTAGCACATGGGGGCAAAGCTGTGTCGTTTTCAAGGTCCTGCTCTGCAGGTCTTGCCTATGGGTCCCACCTATGGAGCTTATTAAAATGCAGTCTTCCCAGGCCTGTGCCCCAACATGGGGGCAAAGCTGTGTCGTTTTCAAGGTCCTGCTCTGCAGGTCTTGCCTATGGGTCCCACCTATGGAGCTTATTAAAATGCAGTCTTCCCAGGCCTGTGCCCCAGAGACTCTGACTTGTGGGGCCCAAGAGGTGCTGGGCACAGCCCTCTTAGGGAACCCCAGTGCACACCCAGGTTAGGGAGCCAGTGGGCTGGGGATCAGGTCATGGCCTGCCTACTATCCTTTGGAATCATGCCAGTTGACAGCCTGCTCCTTGGAGCCCAAAACATAAAGTCTCCGCTCCGCCATTTCCAAGTTGGATGACCCAGGGCAAATCCTTGTGCCTCTCTGGGCCTGTTTCCTTAACTTAAATTGAGACCCGATAATAGTCTATACTTCAGAGGGGGGGTTGTGAGAGTCCAACAGTTATTTTAAGTGCAAATTGCCAAGAGCAGTGCCTGGCACATAGTAGGTACTCAAGCGTGTTGCCTCTCAAAATATCAGCTGCCCAGCCTGGCATTCCAGACCCAGCCCACACCGGGCTGAGCTCTCCCGTCCCACGGCCCCACGCCCCACCTCCTCTCCCCGCCGCCGCCTCGGGTTGCGGCCACGTGACCGTCACGTGACTGCCGGCAAGTGCCTGCCTTTCCTGCTCTCCGTGTGGACCGCTCCGCCTCTCTCTCACCCCGCCTGGCAGACAGCCTCCACTGCTGGGCGCTCGCACCTGGTACGCTTTGCGGTGGTGCCCAGCGTGCCGCCTGACTTCCCTGGGGGCCCACAGCCTCTAGAGGGAGGGGATGGAGCTTTCTCCAGAGCTTTGGACCAAGCACGTCATACTCGTGGCGGGGAGAACAGGCTGTGAGTGCTGCCACAGCAGTGACTCTCCCACGTGTCCCAGTAAATCAGCAATCAGTGCTCACATTTCTTTAACTTAATGAATTTATTTTAAAGCTCAAGAATCAGTCTGCCAATGCAGGGGACACGGGTTTGATCGCTGGTCCAGGAAGATCCCACATGTTGTGGGGCAGCTAAGCCCGTGAGCCACAGCTGCCGAGTCCGCACGCCCTTGCACGCACTTCCATGTCCTAGCACGCCCTAGCGTCCATCCAAAACAAGAGACACCGCCGCACCTACAGGGTAGCTCCCTCTTGCCGCAACTAGAGAAAACCTGCTTGCAGCGATGAAGACCCAGCACAGTGAAAAATAAATAATTTAAAAAAATAAAGAAATCAGTTGATGCCTGTGTGGCTGGCACGGGGATCACCGGCTCTCATCTCTTGTCCCACGGTCAGGGTCAGGGTCAGTATGCTTACTCAGGGTCCAGCTGGATGGATCTTCATGTGACCCACTCTGACAGCAGATCCTAAGACCCCTGGAAACCACACCTGCTCAAGAGTAAATGTGCTCACTTAACAAAACTAGGCAACACCTGTTCATGGAAATCTACTGTTGTCCCAAGTATTAGTTTGGTGTAATTTTACATTGGTGTAAATTTTAGATTAGATTTTTTAATTACATGTAACACCAAATATGTTATTTGTGTTTAATTTTAAACTCTTTTTAAACTCTGTGTGAATTTGGGGAGTCTGCCACTGGGACATATTTTTCATAAAAGCTACTTCCTTTCCCCCCAATTTTATAAATAGTAAAAAATAACCAAATCCAACTATCTTAAGAATTTTCCCATTAAAGTCATTAAGAGTTAAGTCTGAGAAAAACAGTATGGTTCATTGTGCTTATTATTATAAGAATTTGGGTTAACAGCTGATTATTATAAGGGTTATTTATTATGAACCGCTCAGTGAACAGCAGACATTAATATTTTATGGAAGTCGTCTTCATGGTACCAGCTCTTGCCTCTCCTGCACTCTGTCCTGACCTCCCTGCCCCACCTGTCACAGGGGACGAATACTTAACCACCAATGCCTCTGTCCCTCACCTGACCTACTCTTCCTTCCTGAGTCCGCCTCTGGCAAAATCCTATGAAAAACTGGTGTTGGGGCTGGTCCTTGTCTCCCTGGAAACCCTTGTTATCACACCCTGAAATGTCTCTCATTCCGGGTCTCACTGCTCCAAGGGTCTTCCTCTACGCAGTGTCTAAGTTTCTCCACCTGCCACTCATAGGCTGTGAAGCCATGAAGATGCTCAGGCTGGCCCAGTTCCTCAGCTCCTCAGGGACCCTCCTCTGCTCACATGCACACCCCTGCCCCTTTGCAAGGTGAATCCAGCCCGATTCCAGACCTCTGGGCACTGTTTCCTCACCTCAGGGCGCTCACAGTGCAGCCCGACCCCTCATTACCACGAGGACAGAACTCGCTGGAGGCCTTGTTGAGCAGAGAGTAGAAGCTGGACCAGGCAACAGGGCGGGGCTTGGAGAGGGGAGGCGGTGGCTGCCGGAAAGGATGGGGTGGACACCGGCGACAGCTGGCCTAGGCGTGCCGGTGCCCAAGATGCAGCACTGGGTAGAAGCCGACTTCCGGCCCAGCTGCCGGCGTATCTATTCACTCATTCAGTTGTGCATCTTTGGCAGTGTGGGGCCTAGTTGCCCTGTGCAGGATCTTGCAGTGGTGCGTGACCTTCTCTCTAGTTGAGGCGCCCAAGCTGAGTAATTGCATCCTGTGGGCTTAGCTGCCCCATGGCACGTGGGATCTTAGTTCCCCAACCAGGGATTGAACCCACGTCCCCTGCATTCGAAGGCAGACTCTCAACCACTGGACCACCAGGGAAGTCCCCAGATACCGGTTTGATCCCTGCCGTTTTGTTCCATGTACCAAGTGTGTGGTCTTAGCTCACATCATGTCTCTGTGCCTTGGTTTCTCCCTCTAGGTAATAACATAAAGTACAAAACCATTAACCAAAAATAAAATAGTATTTAAATGAACTGAATTCTTGGAGAAGATTCGTGGGGGTAGTATGAGCGAGGTAGGCAGATTTTCACTGGGATGGGTGAGAGCCAGGTTTCATAACATCACTGGAGGCCCTGGGCCTGCCTGTCTCCTAAGCATCCCCTGGTGCTCCCAGTCCAGTCCTGGGCCTGAGGCGTTCGGTTGATGGATCTATGTACTGAGGCTTGCTTGAATCACTGCATCATTTTTATTGTCAGTAAGAAAAAGCAACACTTTGGAGATGGTCAGCTAGAAAAGAGACTGGTTATATTAAAAATGTAAAGTACAAAACTGTTAACCAAAAATAAAATAAAAGAATATTTAAGAGCTGTTCTGTTAAGTGCTAGGACTTAGAAAATGAAACACACACTCAAAAATATAGCTCCTTATATCTAATAAACTGGGCTGTAAAAACACGTGCCCAGGATGATGGGGAGACATTCTGGGAGAAGGCATCCTTGGTGGTTGCTTGTGTGGCTAAGAGTCCAAACGGGGCGTCATCACCCAGCCCCTGGGTGCGTGGGCCTGGCGATGCTGCGTCCATCACCACTGCAGTGGGGCCCGAGCAGCCGGGCTTTCTGAGTGCAGGCCACTGGTGGACGGGCTCCCCACTCTGAGGCATCAACGTCCCACCGCCTGTCTCCGACTCTAGAGGCCCCCATCCCTGTCTCCCCAGGCATGGCCGTGGTCAGCAGCATCTCACAGGTCGGTGGACGTGGAGTCGGAGGTCGGCTTGCCTTCTTCTGTAGGTTTGCCAGCCAGCTACATGGGAAAAGAGGATAAACAGACTCAGCCCGAGACAGGGTTCCCATGAGCCCCAAAGCAGGGCTCCCCGTCCCCCTCAGAAGGGCCCCTGAGCTGACCCCTGCCAGAGCCCATTGGGCCTGAGCGGCTGTGACCTTGGTTGACGTGACAGAGAGGCTGGGCCCTGCAGTGGTGAGAGCACAGGCTTTGCTGGTTCTGGGACCACGTGAACTTGGGCGGGTTGCTTCCCCAACTTCGTGTGCCTGATGAGACTCTCAAAGGCACAGAGGAAGGTCAAATGGATCATGTTTGGAAAGGGCCTAGCCTGGGGCCTGCTCAGTGCACACTCACAGGGGACGTGCGATTATTACAGCCACAGAGTCTGGCTTTAATGGATCCTGAGGATCAAACTGCTGGGGTGCCTTCCTGCATCTGGAGCAGACTGACGCAACAATGGGAGAAGGGACTTGAAAAGCCAGGGTTTGGAAACTAACTTTGAAATAGTAGGATTCTGCAATGTAAGTTGAATAGGAAAGTTCCTCCAAAAGAATGAAAAAGCACTCTTAGCTGCCCAGGACACCTGGCTGCCGTGGCTCTGACAGGAGCAATGTAGGATAACTCAGGCATAGGACAGTTCCAGGTGCTGAGTTCCCAGGAGCCCAGCACTGCCTCTGACACATTCTTGCGGCCCCGCGGGGCCCACCCTGTTCAGGGGCGCCCTCTGGAGCCCACAAGGAGAACTTCACTCTGGGCCTTTCTGGTCTCTGTCCCCACCCTGCGGGCCCTGCCCCCTCCCTGGAGGGGCCCCCAGGTGTAGCACACGCGCCCCACGCAGGGCCCCCCTCCCTGCAGGGGCCCCCAGGTGTAGCACACACATACCCCACACAGGTCCCCCCCTCCCTGGAGGGGCCCCCGGCTGTAGCACACGCACACGCGCCCCACGCAGGGCCCCCCTCCCTGGAGGGCACCCCAGGTGTAGCACACGCACGCGCGCCCCACGCAGGGCCCCGTCTCCTCCTCTGTCCGCGTAGCACTCTTCCCCTCTTCCCCTTTTCCCTTCCTCCTCCCGCCCCCTCGCCTTCCTCCCACAGTCCGGGGCTCACCATTGTCTTGAAGAACTGGTTCACTTTCTTCCTCTTGAGCGTCTTCTTGTCGCCGTCTGACAGCGGGAGGAAGGTCTGGCTGAGGCGGGGGGATGCGTTGGCCTCGTCCATCCCAGGCATGCTGACCACCGAGAGCGTGAGGGCTGCAGGGGAGCCGAGAGCCGCCGTGAGGGGTGGGCGCAGGGAGCGCGAACAGGGTGGATGGCAGCCAAGCGGGGCAGAGACAGGGTCCCGGGGAGCCGGCCGCGGGGCAGGCGGGAGGCCATGAGCATCCGCCAGGGCCGCGGAGGCCATCCGGCCGCTTCGCGGAGCCCTGCCTGACCCCGCAGACAAGGGCCTGCATCCTGGTTCCATTAAGGCCTCATCCAAGGGCTTCTGGGCTGGAAGCGGGCCCAGGGCTGGGGTGGGGGGCGGCACCGGGGCCCTCACTTCTTCACGAGCAGGGCCTTTTGCCCACGTCAGGGAGACAGTATGGGCCCACGCCTGTCTTCCGACACCAAGAACACAGAGTTCCCTGGGGGGAGAGCCTCTCCGATCAAGGTGTCATCTGGTGGTTAAGGCTCCTCAGCTTGCAGTCACAAAGGCTGCTCTGATCCTGGGCTTTGGCCTTGGGAACGTGGGGTAAGAGCACAGAGCTCAAGGGAGTGTAGGCCTGCTGAGGGGAGGAGAGCGAAACGACTGCGGGGGCATGCTGCCCAGGCGCTGGGCACCGGTGGGGACACTGTTCCTGGGCGGCCACTACTCAGGAGCTGGCATTCTCCAAGCCTCAGTGTCCTCATCTGTACAGTGGGGCTAATCACACGGTCTCTGTCACAGGTTTGAGAGGAGGCTTAAAGCAGCGCTCCCCAACCTTTTTGGCACCAGACACCAGTTTCATGGGAAACACTTTTTGCATGGAGTGTTCGGGGGGAATTGTTCAGGTAGTAACGCGAGCGATGAGAGGCAGCAGATGAAGCTTTGCTCGCTTGCCTGCCGCTGACCTCCCGCTTGCGGCCTGTTTGTAACAGGCTTCAGACTGCTTGGGGCTTGGGGACCCTTGGCTGAAATGAAACAACGAAGGAGGAGCATGTGGCACGGAGCCTGGCACAGAGCGGCTGACACTTGAGACTTGCCACGTGCCAGATAGAGCGCTCTTGGTCTGGCTGCATCCCCAGTTAGGGCCCCGGGTCCCCATGTGTGAGTCAGCAAAGGCCTTCTATATGCTGCTGATGTCCTCACCAGACAGCGAATGAGTGATGGGGGAAACAGGCATCCGTGCATCGGACCCTCTGCAACTGTAAGGTGTGATGGCAAGTTTTGTAAGTTCTGGAAATAGCCTTCCAGGCCCCAGAAGGAATCGCTGGACTGAGAGACTTACCAGGGGCAGACTTCCGGCCCCTGGAAGGGGCGGACTTCTGGTCCCTGGAAGGGCCTGTCTAACTGAGAACCCAGGCCCACCTGGTGTGACATCTGGAGTCTCACTGAATCCTGAGGTCCAGAGTGACGGCAGCCTCTCCCCGCTGCCCCCAGCCCTGGGCAGAGCCAGTTGGGATGGCTTCACCCACCGGCGTACCATGAGCAGGGCCGCTTCCTCCGGAGTGCTTAGCGCTCTTTGCTCTGTAGCTGTGGCTCCCGCCCATCCTCACCCCGGCACCTCTATTCCCCCGTGCTGGCGGTGGAGGCACATACCTGGGATAGTAGGCATGGACTGACTGGCAAAGCTCATCTGAGAGAGGATGGACGCCCTGGGGGCGACGGCCACATGCTCCGAAAGGTTGGTGTCACTCATGAACTCGTGCTTTCTGGAGAGCTGGACGAATACATCACGCACACATGCGCACACACACAGACACACACACACCACAGAGGCTAAGCATGAGGCAGCTCCAGGCTCTGAAAAACCAGTGTTAAGGGACTGGCATGGCTTCTTAGACTCGGCCTGAAGTCCCTCTGCTCTGTTTTGCATCACTCTATGTCAATCTACGCCACAGGCTGCACACTTCTCAACTGTGGTGGCACACACAGTTCCATACCGTACATACTATACAACTGTGGTGGTGGCCTTCACCTAGACTCTTGTGTGAATGACACCCCCTGGATTGCGAAACGCAGTCTTACTTCCAGCCCTCTCCCCCTGGCAAGAATAGTCTCTGAGGCCTGCTGGGAAGCTTGGGGAGGATTCTTTATCTCAGCTGGTCCCTGGCCCTTTCATCTGGCAGCCCTCCCTTACCAGGACGCTAAATCCATCTTCCTATTCCAGGCTCCCAGAATGCTTTCAACAAACCTCTCTCTCGGGGGAAAGTTGGGGTTGAACCCAGGGCTGTCTGGCACTAAGCCTCATATTAAATAGTTATTAGTTTATAAGACAAAAACTCTTCAAGTCAGGGCAGTGAGAATTTCAGCTCTGCATGCTCAGCTGGGCTCTGGGTCCACGGGAGGAGCTTAGGAGAGACGTCACTGGTTAGACTGGCCCTGTGGTTGGGGACAGAGGGCTGAGAGATAGAAACACCTGGGCCAGCCTGGGAGGGTGACTCTCCCACACAGTGGTGGGCCAGGAGGCTACTCCCCAGCCTTGCAGAGTCCTGTGCGATGGCAGAAAGGACACAGTGACAGCCTGGGTCAAATTGCACTCTGTCACATCCAGGCTGCTGGGGCGCCAACCAGCACTTCACCTCCCTGCCCCTCAGACGCCTCATCTGTAACCCCACCCAACTGTGAGGCTTGAGCAGGCCACATCTCAGAGCCCCCAGCACTGTGCCGGACGTGCAGTGGAGAGCTGCCTGTGGTGTCAGAGAGGATCCTGCCCTGTCCACTCACCCGCTTCAGGTCCGACTCTGCTGACGGCTTCTCGTCTGCGAACACCACACTGCTCCTCTTGGCTCTCTTCTTGGACCTGCGCAGCTTGACCTCAGGCAGAGTGCTCCCTGGGGAGATGGGTTCCTCGTGCTCCACTTTTGGAGTCTTGGGAGGTGCCATTTCCAGGTCGAAGCTGAATGGCAAGAGGGAGAGCAGGAGAGGCTGCAGTTAGAACTTACTGGAACTGTCTTGCAGGGACCCAGGCTGACTGACCTGTCATTACAGGGCCAAGGGGTAGATAGTTCACCTGGCAGAGTTTGCAAACACTCAGAATACAGGGTAAAATAAAATGGAAGGCAGTGAGCCATAAGACTGGTGACAGGAAGATAAAACTGGTTAAAAATATGGACCTGGATTCCAGTCTATGCCACTCTTGAGCTGAATGACTTTGGGCAAATCACTCAACCTCTCTGAGGCATGACTGCCCTTTATTAAATGGGGGTGTTTGCAGCAACGTTATGGAGTAGCCAAGAGATGAAGCCCAGGAGCCCTTAGCACATTCTCCCAGAGAGTGCGCCATCACAGGATCTTGTCAGCACAGTAGCTGAGTTGCACTCTGAGTGGCTGAGCAGGGAGACCCGCACAGAGATACAGGGGAGGCAGGTACAGGAGGAGGACCGGGGTAGGGGAGGGGAGGTAGGTACAGGAGGAGGAGCTGGGGGTAGCTGGGAGGGACGGAGCCCCTGCAGAAGGGAGCAGGCTGGCTGATGGAGACTGTCACACGCTGTGGCGAGTTCTGCGGGGCCCTCAGGAAAAGCCACATTCCTCTCGGGGTCTCAGCTGACCCCCTAGCAACGGCACAGAGTTCTGTTGAGGCCCCAGGTGAGGAAAGGCTTTCAGAGAGAAGGGCAGGAAGGTGGAGAAGAAAGCCCTGGGGCAGAAAAGGCAGAGGCTGTGCTGGAGGCGGGGCTGGGGCAGGGCTGCAGGGGGCTGCCTGGGGCAGGGGTGCAGGGGGCCACCTGGGGCAGGCACTGACCTCTCGGAGGTGGCTTTGCTGGGCGTGCTGCAGTCAGAGTTCAGGGAAGCCATGGAGATGATGGACATCTGCCTGTAGGAGCGCAGCATGGACCGCGGCCTACCAACGCGCCTGTCCTCGAAGTCGGGCTGTGGGGGCAGGAGCAGGAAGCAGGGGGTTAGCAGGCAAGCCTGATGTCCGGGCGAGGCCCTGGGGTACCAGGCCCTCCACAGTCCTGCTGCCTTTCTCTTCCACCTGGGCGGGTGGAGCCGTGGGGTAGGGCAGCGCATGAGGAGAGAAACTTTCTGGCTGGTTGAGCCTCAGGGTGGTTGTTTAATAAAGAGTTCGTTAGGCGTTTACTCCTGGTTCCTGAGAGGTGATGTCTAAATTCTTACAATTTCCCCTCTGACACTAATGTCTTTGTTTTCCACCCCTTTTCCACTGACGGGGAGACCCAGGATGGGGGCTGGCCAGACAGACCAACCTTGTGATTACAGGGCTGGTTCTCCAAGCCAGATAATATTAGCTCAGCATCCGGGGAGAGGAGGGGAACTGGAGATGGATTTCATGATGGATTCAATCATGCCTATGTAATGAAGCCCCAATAAAAACTCCAGACACTTAGGCTAAGGTGAGCTTTCCTGGCTAGTAATCATATATGGATATCCCAGTAGGATAAATATTGACTATGCCAAAGCCCTTGACTGTGTGGATCACAACAAACTGTGGAAAATTCTTAAAGAGATGGGAATATCAGACCACTGATCTGCCTTCTGAGAAATCTGTATGCAGGTCAAGAAGCAACAGTTAGAACTAGACATGGAACAACAGACTGGTTCCAAATTGGGAAAGGAGTTCATCAAGACTGTATATTGTCACCCTGCTTATTTAACTCATATGCAGAGTACATCATGAGAAATGCCAGGCTGGATGAAGCACAAGCTGGAATCAAGATTGCCGGGAGAAACATCAATAACCTCAGATATGCAGATGACACCACCCTTATGGCAGAAAGTGAGGAAGAACTAAAGAGCCTCTTGATGAAAGTAAAAGAGGAGAGTGAAAAAGTTGGCTTAAAACTCAACATTCAGAAAACTAAGATCATGGCATCTGGTCCCATAACTTAATGGCAAATAGATGGAGAAACAATGGAAACAGTGAAAGACTTTATTTTGGGGGGCTCCAAAATCACTGCAGATGGTAACTGCAGCCATGAAATTAAAAGACACTTGCTCCTTGGAAGAAAAGCTGTGACCAACCTAGACAGCATATTCAAAAGCAGAGACATTACTTTGCCAACAAAGGTCTATCTAGTCAAAGCTTTGGTTTTTCTAGTAGTCATGTATGGATGTGAGAGCTAGACTATGAAGAAAGCTGAGCGCCAAAGAATTGATGCTTTTGAACTGCGGTATTGGAGAAGACTCTTGAGAGTCCCATGGACTGCATGGAGATCCAACCAGTCCATCCTAAAGGAGATCAGTCCTGAGTGTTCATTGGAAGGACTGATGCTGAAGCTGAAACTCCAATACTTTGGCTACCTGATGTGAAGAACTGACTCATTTGAAAAGACCCTGATGCTGGGAAAGATTGAAGGCAGAAGGAGAAGGGGACAATAGAGGATGAAATGGTTGGATGGCATCACCGAGTCAATGGACATGAGTTTGAGTAAGCTCCGGGAGTTGGTGATGGACAGTGAGGACTGGCCTGCTGCACTCCATGGGGTCGCAGAGTCAGACACGACTGAGCAACTGAACTGAATCCTGAGGACACAGAAATTATACATTGGGGACCCTCCCAGACCTCATCCTATGCTTCTCTTCATTTGGCTGGTCGTGACTTGTTTCCTTTATAAATAAAAACTGTAATTCTAAGTACAGTCATCCTTCAATATCCCTGACTCCTTAGGACACCAAAATCCAGGGCTGTTCAAGTCCCTTATATAAAATGGCATAGTCTTTGCATGTAACTTATGCATGCATGCATGCATTGTAAGTCACTTCAGTTGTGTCTGACTCTTTGCAACCCTATGGACTGTAGCCCACCAGGCTCCTTTGCCCATGGGATTCTGCAGGAAAGAATACTGAAGTGGACTGCCATGTCCTTCTCCAAGTGAAAGTGAAAGTCGCTCAGTCGTATCCGACTCTTTGCAACCCCATGGATGTCCATGGAATTCTCTAGACCAGAATACTGGAGTGAGTATCCTTTCCCTTCTCCAGGGGATCTTCCCAACCCAGGAATCGAACCCAGGTCTCTTGCATTGCAGGCGGATTCTTCACCAGCTGAGCCACAAGAGGGATCTTCCCAACCGAGGGATCGAACTGGCATCTCCTGTGTCTCCTGCATTGACAGGTGGGTTCTTTACCACTAGCACCACTTGGGAAGCCCAGCTTATGCATTGATGCTGTTGTTTAGCTGCTGTCATGTCTGACTCTTTGCGACCGCTGAACTGCAGCACACCAGGCTTCCCTGTCCTTCACCATCTCCCGGAGTTTGTTCAAACTCATGTCCATTGAGTTGATGATGTCATCCAACCATCTCATCCTCTGTCATCCCCTTATCCTCCTGCCCTCAGTCTTTTCTAGAATTAGGGTCTTTTCCAATAAGTTGGCTCTTCACATCCAGTGGCCAAAGTATTGGAGTTTCAGCTTCAGTAACAGTCCTTCCAATGAATATTCAGGGTTGATTTCCTTTAGGATTGACTGGTTTGATCTCCTTGCAGTCCAAGGGACTCTCAAGAGTCTTATTCAACACCACAGTTTGAAAGCATCAATTTTTGGTGCTCAGCCTTCTTTTTGGTCCAATTCTTATATCTGTACATGACTACTGGAAAAACCAGAGCTTTAACTAGATGGACCTTTGTTGGCAAAGTGATGTCTCTGCTTGTTAATACGCTATCTAGGTTGGTCATAACTTTTCTTCCAAGGAGCAAGTGTCTTTTAATTTCATGACTGCAATTGCCCTCTGCAGTGATTTTGGAGCCCAAGAAAATAACATCTGTCACTGTTTCCATTGTTTCTCCATCTATTTGCCATGAAGTGATGGGACCGGATGCTATGATCTTAGTTTTTTGAATGTCGAGTTTTAAGCCAACTTTTTCACTCTCCTCTTTCAGCTTCATCAAGAGGCTCTTTAGTTCCTCTTCACTTTTTGGCCATTAGAGTGGTGTCATCTGCACATCTGAGGTTATTGATAACCTACATATATTCTTTGGTATAATTTAAATCATTGCTAGATTACTTATAATACCCAATACAATGTAAATGCTATATAAGTAGTTGTAAATATAATGTAAACGTGAGGTTAATAGTTGTCAGCACAGCAGATTCAAGTTTTGCTTTTTGGAACTTTCTGGATTCTTTTCCCCAAATATTTTTGATCCTTCCTTGGTTAAATATGCAAATAGAGAACCCATGGATATGGAGGGAGGGCTACTTCTTGAATTCTGTGAAATGATCAGAACTAAAGGGGTGGTGAGAATCTCCAAACCTATAACCAGCTTGTCAGAGGTGCAGGGAACCCTGGTGTCTTGGTGAGGGGGTCTTGTGGGGGACTCTGCCTGTAACCTATGCAACGTGGCCTAAGTCTGGGTGGTTGCCATCAGAACTGCACTGGGTGTCGCACAGACAGTGTTGGAAAAGGCAGCCTGTCTCATGGAAAAACTACTGGCCTGAAGACAAGACACCTGAGTTCATCTGTGTGCTTTCCAGTACCTCACTTCCTATCTCTAGGCCTCAGTTTTCCCATCTGTAAAATCAGAGGGCTGGACCAGATGGCCTCTGAGAGACTACACAGCCTTGACATTTTATGACAATACTTTCTGGAGAAGAGGATAAAAGAAGAGGTTCCGTGAGCACCAGGCCAATGGCCTCTTGAGGACACAGAGCTTGTTAGCGGCCACAAGTGCTGGCTTTGGAGGCCATCAGAGCCAGGTGCAAATTCGGAGCCTCACTTGTAGCCCACTAGGCTCTTCTGTCCGTGGGATTTCTCAGGGAAGAACACTGACGTGGGTTGTCATTTCTTTCTCCAGAGGATATCCTGACCCAGGGAGGGAACTCGCATCTCCTGCTTGGCAGGTGGATTCTTTACCACTCAGCCACCTGGGAAGCCCCATTTGTTATAGCCTCTAGCAAGTCACTTAACGCCTTGGAATCTCTGGAATACACATGAGGCGTTAAAAGCCACTCCCAAGCTTGTTGTGAAGCCTAAATGATCTAAGTGCTTAGATCAGACCAGCATATAGTAAGTTGGTGCTTCATCAATGTTGCTTTTATTATTAGCACAATCTCTTGAATGTTCAGGACTCAATTTATAACTGGAATTTATCTGCAATGACTTTTAAGGGACCAAGTTTCCCAAAGGGTCCCTGGGATGGCTCTGGCACTGCTGGTTCTCAGGTCCCTCTCAAGGGCAGGCTCCTTTGCTCTGGTCTCTTCGTTCTCCCTGCCCCATCCCACCCATTTCACCCTCCCTGTCCTTGGGGACCAGCCGTACCATCTCTCTGACACCATATTCCTTCTCCACCTTCACTTTCAGGTTCTTGAAACATTCCTCCATCCGGTCGTGGAAAGGCCGCAGATTTTCTGACACCCTTCTCTCGTGGATCTTAATGCCAGCTCCCAGGAAGGGGATCTGGGGAGAAAAGTGGTAAACAATGAGCCAGAGGTTGGCCACCTGGCTTCACAGAGGGGGCAGAAGTCAAGTCCACCCGCTGAGAAATTGCTGAGGGCTTTAGGGTCTCAACAACCTTCAGCTGGGGTGACCAACCCTGGGAAATGGGAACATTGCATCCTTGAGGTTTGCTCTGAAAATAAGATTTCTAGGAGAAAGACCTCTGGTTGTCTTGCCTCATGGAAGGGTTGCACCCTCTCCTCCCGCTCCCTCCCATTAGAGGCTGCATGTTAGGGAAAGTCTGCATCTGGTGGCATCTACTGAGGGGCAGAGTGTGAGACCATAGGAGTGGGATCTCTGTTGCTTTGACTTAAACCCTTGTCCAAGAAGTTCTTGGAGATGCAAATAGAGTGTGACTGTTCAGAGACTGGGAAGTAGGAGAAGGGAAGGGCTAAGCAGAAAAGGCGTGGGCACAACCTGATCTTACAACATGTATCCGGTGATAAGACCGAAGAAAGACAGCTGAGTGTTCATATCATGGAGCTAAGGAGCCAATAGGGGACTTTTAAAGTGAAAGTTGGTCACTCAAATTAGTCCAACTCTTTGCGACCCCATGGACTGTAGCCCACCAGGCTCCTCTGTCCATGGAATCCTCCAGGCAATAATAGTGGAGTGGTTGCCATTCCATTTGCCAGGGGATCTTCCTGACCCAGGGATCGAACCCGGGTCTCCTGCATTGAGGGCAGATTCTTAACTGTCTGAGCCACCAGGGAATGGAATATTTTTAAAGTGATGTATAAGCCCTGGGAAGATGAGGGGGGAAGAGATGAGTCATGTGAGGCAGTCAAGCCCTTATTTATCAGCAGAGGAGGTCAATCCACACTGCGTGAACGGTAGATACAAGGATAGAAGCCAAGCCACAGTGGCCGCTGTGCAGTGAGAACAGCTGAAAACTTAGTAGTGTGATCTCAGGGAAGCATAATGAGGCTGCAAGGAGTACAATACTGATCACTTTGGAGAAAAAAAATGCTTTGATGATGGTGATGACCCCAAGACATTTCTGCCTCCTTCTCTTGGAGTACTCCGCCAAATGGCAAAGTGAAGGAGAGACTGAAATTCAGTGAGGCCAGGAGACACGTATGAACCTGGCCCAGAACACGTCAGGTGGAAAGTGGGTGGAGGATGGTAAGTGACCTTCCAGGACAGAGGGGGAGGTGTGGTAAGGGGACAGTCTGCTCTGGGAAGCCAGGAAGGGCGCAGGGGTTAGAGGCCCCTGGCAGCTCAGAAAGGCTAGAGTGGGCTGAGAGGCTGAAAACAGGGATGGATTGAAATTCTGTGACAGGAGCAGCTGGATGGCCAGGTCCCTGCAGCTTCATCTGGTACTGTGTCATATTTTCTCATTTCCTCAAGAAGCAGGAGCTTATCCTCTTGAATGATTAGAACAAAGAGCATCGAGCTAAGGGGTACCAGGCACAACAGAGGGCCGGGATGAGGAGCCAGACAGGAAACAGGGGGTTGAGGAAAAGTCTGCATACTGATAAAGGTGAGACCTTCATTTTTCTGTCTCCAAATTGCCAGCAGCACAGAAGCCAGGAGTTCCTTTGCAGGCAATAGCTCAAAGCATCTGTCCTGGAGAAAGTGAATCGCCCAGACGTGTGTGGATTACTCAGTTACGTATGTAATGCCATCCAGGTGACAAGGCCTTCTCTCATGCGCAGAGATATTCATTCAGCTTTTGAGTGCCCCCACTCTTAACTAGGAACAGATTGCCAAGGATCACCAGGTATTGAAGGAAACTCTTCAGTGTGAAAGACAGTGATCAGAAGCAAAAGATAGGAGAGCAAGCAAACACCGAAGAGGAAGGAAAGAGGTGGGGGAGAAGGGAAGAAAGGAAGCATGAATGGATTAACCTGGAAGAGACAGAAACAAGAGCGCCTAAGAAAACATTATTTAAAAAATAATTAATGTACAAATTAAGAAAAGGTTTTCTATCCATTAAACAGAAAAAGATATGAAACGAGTTGCCAGTCCAGGTTCGATGCACGATATTGGATGCTTGGGGCTAGTGCACTGGGCGACCCAGAGGGATGGTATGGGGAGGGAGGAGGGAGGAGGGTTCAGGATGGGGAACACATGTATACCTGTGGCGGATTCATTTTGATATTTGGCAAAACTAATACAATTTTGTAAAGTTCTAAAAATAAAATAAAATTTAAAATTAAAAAAAAAAGAAAGGAATGATAATGGAAATACTGCATTAAAACTACTGAGATAGTGTTGTAAGTGGAGATAAATGTATAGTTTTAATTTTATTAATACATTTTAGAAAAGATAGAAAATCAATTAGCTAAGCATCCATCCCAAGATGTTAGTAGAAGAGCAGCAAATTAAACCCAGAAAGGGCAAAAGGAAGGAAATAATAAAAGTAAGAGTAAACATGAATGAAAAAGAAAACAAACTGAGAACACAGAGGATTGACAAATCCAAAAGCGGGTTCTTTAAAACTGATCAACCCCTTACAGGGCTAATCAAAAAGATGCCAACAGGTACCATAACCAACATCAAAATTTTAAAAAGGAGTGTCACTATAGGAAGTATAAGCATCATAGAAAGTCATAAGAGGATATAAAAAAGTTATAAAAAAGTTTATGTTAATAAATTTAATATTTGGATGAAATGGACAAATTGTTAGAAAAATACCGTTTACCAAAAAGGACACAAAAGAAACAGGAAATCTGAGAAGTATTAAATACATACTTTAAACCATTCTTGGCCTGTGTGGCTTCGCAGACAAATTCTAGCAAACATTTAGAGGATAAATAAATGCTAACTTTATAGAAACTCTTCAGAAAGGATTTTACATGTGGAATAATTTTCAACTTATTTCTTGAGACCAGGATAACTGTTATAAAAATTGATTAAGACTATTATAAGAAATGAAAGTTATAGGTTAATATCTCTTTTGAGCATAGATACAAAAATCCTGAAGAACATATTTTCAAATAGAATCTAGCAATATATAAAAATGATAATGTATTATACCCAAGTGGGGTTTATGTCATACATGCAAGGTTGGTTTAATATTCAAAAATCAACTAAAATAATTCACTGAATTAGCGGGATAATGAAGAAACAATAGATATGTATCTCAATATATACATAATGTATCTCAATAGATACATAAAAGGTACTTGATAAATTAAAAATCCATTCATGACAAAGTAGCAAACTAAGCACTGAGTGGGACATCATCTTTAAAACACCCCACTCTGTGAGATATTGACCCTTGCCCTGATGTGGGAGACAGATGTCCTTTCTCTCTTCTTATACTTATCAGTGCAAAGAGGCAAGAAAAATAACTAAACTGTACAAGACTGGAACAGAATGAGTAAAACATTTTATATTAGAGATGACATGATTGTATCTGTAAAACATCGAAAAGAAACTAAGTGAATTTGGTAGGATTACTGGATACAATGTAAACATGTTAAAAAAATGTAATTATACTGACAAACAAAAAGAAAAAAGTTTAAAAGCAATCCTATTTTTAATAGTTAAATATATCAAATCCCTAAAAACAAGTCTAATAAAAATGTGAAATATTTTTACTATGAAAACGACAAAACTTGCTGAGTGAAATTAAAGAACTAAAGAAAAGGACAGAGACCCCATGTTCCTGTATTAGAAGAGTCAATATCATGAAGCAAAAATTCTCAAATTAGTTTATATATTTAATATATTTTAATCAGAATCTCTGTGTTTGAGAGGGTGTTTAAAAATTGGCAAGCTGATTTAAAAACTTATATGGAAATATGAAGGAAAAGAAAGAGCAAGACAAATTTGAAAAAGAAATGGAAGCTCTGTCACTGCTAGATCTCAAGGCTGACTATAAAGCTCAGTGATTAGAAGGAGAGTGGAACTGGTGCAAGCATGGAGTAACAGACCGCCGCAAGAGAACAGGAAGTCCAGAAACAGGCTGGCATGCATGCGATCAGTTTATGTCAAAGCGGGGGGAAATCGCCTTCACAACAAATGGTGCTGGAGTAGTCAGAAATCTGTATAGAAGACTAACAGACCCCTTACTTTTTGTCAGTCAAAATCAATCACATACGTAAGACTTCAGCACGAAGCCAGAGCATGTCCCAAAAAACAGCAGAATATCATCATGATCTTGGGGGAGTCAGTCTTCAAGTGCACACAAAAGTGATAATCATTAAGAATTTCATAAATTGGACCTCATGAAAGCTACAAACTGCTGTTCTTCAAAAATACATCACTGAGAAAGTAAACAGACAAGCCGCAGACTGAACAAAGGTATCTACAATGTGTCAGACTACAGTGTGTCAAAGACATATATTTGACAAAGAAGTCATATCCAGAATATATATAAACTGTTATGAATTATTAACAAAAGGCAATTCAGTTAGTAAAATAAGTAAAAGATCTGAACAAACATTTCACAGAAAGGTTATTCAATTAGCCAATAAACACAGGACAATGCGATGAGCGCCATTGCTCACGAAAGGAAACGCAAATTAAAACTAAACTGAGAAAAAAAAAAAAAAAAAGAACTAAACTGAGATACCCTCACAGCCAGCAGAGAGACTAAAGGTAAAGAATCACAGCGTGATGTGTCAGTGGAATGTGGAGCGATTCGGGCTCACAGAAGCTGTTGGTGGGGGTGTAACTTGGCTCAGCGACTTCGGGAAACTGTTTCTCAGTATCCAGTCAGACCACAGATGAACCTGTGGCCCAGCACTCCCGCTGCTGGACGGAGTGAGTGCGCTGAGCGCTGCTGCTCATCACGAGACACGAGCAAGAACGTTCACACGACTGCTTCCACACTGTGCAAAGCCCGAAACGACCCGCCGCCGGCAGGAGAGTGCGAGACACACGGGTATGTCACCGGCATATTGCTACAGTCACACAATGGCGAACACTTGGAAACAAAAAAGAAACTGCTCCTGCATGCAGCAGCCTGGATGAATCTCAGACATTACACTGAAAAAAAAGCAGCCAGACACACAGCAACACATACTGTCTAATACCATTTTTATGACGTTCAGAAACAGGCAAAACTAATCTATAGAAGTTTGCCATTATCTATTAAAGCCAGCTGAGCGCCAAAGAATTGATGCTTTTGAACTGTGATGTTGGAGAAGACTCTTGAGAGCCCCTTGGACTGCAAGGAGATCCAACCAGTCCATCCTAAAGGAAAGCAGTCTTGAATATTCACTGGAAGGACTGATGTTGAAGCTGAAACTCCAATACTTTGGCCACCTGATGTGAAGAACAGACTCACTGGAAAAGACCCTGATGCTGGAAAGATTGAAGGCGGGAGGAGAAGTGGATGACAGAGGATGAGATGGTTGGATGGCATCACTGGCCCCATGGACATCAGTTTGGGTAAACTCCAGGAGTTGCTGAAGGACAGGGAGGCCTGGTATGCTGCAGTCCATGGGGTCATAGAGAGTCGGACACGACTGAGCAACTGAACTGTACTGATTAAAGCCAGATATTCTCATATATTATAACCAAGCAACTCCATAGCTAGGTATATACCTGACAGAAATTGACCATGTTTGTGCTAAAAAAATACATACGAAGATGTTCAGAACAGAACTATTTGAAATAGCCTCAAACTGAAATCACCCCAAATCTCCATCAGTTAAAAAACAAAACAACACAACATTTTTTGGCATAGTTATGCAGTCCAGCTGCATAGACATACATCAATAAAAATGAATAAATAATGGCCTTGTATAATAAAATTAATCAATTTAAAAACATAACTTTAAACAAAATGTTAGACACAGAAGATTGCTTACTGTGCGATTCCATTTATATAGAGGTCAAAAATCAGGAAAAGTTTAGAAATGAGCGCTTGGATGGTTAAAAACTATTGTTAAAAAGCAAGTAAATGGTTACTGTAAAGGCAGGATAATGGTCAACCTTGGGGAGAGCTGGCAGTGACCACAGGAAGGCACGGGAGAGGCGTCCGTGTGCTAGAGGGATTCTGGGTCTTCATCTGGGGGTGGTCACACGGGTGTACACTGTGATAAATCCATGTGCTGAGTATTTTTGTTGTGTCTACTTCTCTGTATGTAATGCTTCATAACATGTTTACAAGAAGAATGTACTATAGACATCTTTCCATGCCAACAAATATAGAGAAAAATCTTTACAAAGAAAAAAATTAAGCGCTCAATCTTGAAATCCATGAAACCGTAAACCCATCATATACTGTGCCCTTCTAGCTCCTGGTGTGTTGCTAGAGGTACAGGTACAGCTCTCTTTGAACTCTAAGGATCTTGTGTTTTGAGAAAATCCAAAGTGAATTTGACTTTGCCAAACCAAGAGCCAATCTATAATTAAGCTTCAAGAGGGGAGGCAGGGAGTGGGTCCAAGCCTGGCACACAGTTGGAGCTCAATGTACATTATATAAGTTGCAAGAATGAATGGAAAGAAATGAAGGAGGAAGAATAATCTGCTGTGTGTAATGTTAGAAAGGCCACTTTCACCCTGAGCAGGGCAGCGTCTTTCGAGTATTTAGGATGCTAGCCTCTGAGTGGGAGGGACGTGGTCCAGGGCAATCCCCTTTGGTGGGCTTCCGTCAGCAATGTGGCAGAGGAGGTGGGGCTGGTGCTAAGGCGAGGGCACGCGCTCTCCACTAGGGGGTGCTGTTGGAGGAGGCCTGGCCAAGGGCTCTTAGAGGCTGTAACATCCAACACGTGCTTTTAGTCTCCCTTCTTTGCTTGTGCTGTCCCTTTATTAATGGAGTCGGACACGACTGAGCGACTTCACTTCACTTCACTTCTTTGGGAAAATGTCCTTAGAAGGCACAGCCTGGTATCAGCCGCACTGTGAGGCCACAGTCCAGGCCATACTTTGGGTGCAACGGATACGGCCCAGAGAGTCCCCTCCCGGGGGATAAGGCACGCCCAGCAGAGAGGCCAGGGCAGCAACACGGACTGAGACTGACACCCGACAACCAGACAAATTTGAGTGACGTTTTCGCCCTCCTTGGGGTGCCCCAGAAAGAATGGAAGCAGGAAACCAACCAAGGTCTGCTTCCCAAGCTTGGGCATGGGGAGGGTGGGATCATCACTTGAGCATTAAACGACACGGTGACCTCCAGAGCTGGGCCCTTGGGGATGACTGGGTTTCACAAGTGGCACAAGGTAAGGAGGGAGAGAAAACTGCGGACACACAGAGTGCACCTAGGAGAGTGCACCACACAGCCCTTGGCGGTTCATTTTAAGGCCTCACTTTGCATAAATTGGCAGAGGCAGAGAAGGACCTGAATTAGGAATTCTTATTTTAAGAAAAGAGGCTGCACCCAACGCTTCACATTCCTGATTTCCCTCGAGTCACAAAAACTCCCCACCACAACAGCTCGCCTTTCTTTGCTCTGTGACTGGCAAGAAGGGAGGGCTGGCCCTGCTTGCCGCCCCCCAGCGCGCCCTCTGGAGCTCAGCCTGGGTGCTGGGTGGTCCATGGAGAGCAGGGAGGTGTTGGGGAGGGGGTGCTGCAGGCCCAGACTGGGAGCCTGGTCATTTGAACACCTCTGGGGAGGGGTCTGTGGATCGTTTCTTCTCCAGGGAGTGGGAAAGAGACGGAGGGAGAGAAAACCCAGGAGAGGGAGCCAGAGAAAAAGCGGAGAAGGAGGAAGGACAGTGGAGAGAGAAGCAGAAGGGATGCAGAGCCAGGAGTGAGGTGTGAGGGGGGCGGCACAGTGAGGCCTGAGTCAGAGACAGGAGGGGGAAGCAGAGAGCTCGTCAGGAGAGAAATACAGAGGGCGGTGCAGAGTGAGACAGAGAGGAGACGCGGAGGGAAGCAATGGGGGCGATGGGGTGCAGGGAGGGGACAGATGGATGAAAGACACGCAGGGAGCAGGGGAGAGCAGGCAGGAAGAACAGTCTGTCCGAGGCCTGGGGCTGGACTGCCAGGGGCTGAGCAGCTTGTGTGGAGGGCAGGTGCTAAGGCCTTTGACCCTGCCAACCAAACCAAGGCCTCGATTATTTTTGAAACCTGGTATCCATCTGAGCATTAACTGTGATAAACTGGGTCAGCTGTAGAAGGAGGGGAGGTGGGGGTGGGGGCTGGAGTCTCCCGTTATCTGATTGGTGGGTGCTGGGTGCAGGGGTGGTGGTGGGAGGTGTGCGGGAGCCTGGATTTCATTTGGGTCCCACTGGGAGAGGCCGCCTCCTGAATTCAACACGCAACAGAGCAGCCCTAGCAACACGCAGCAGCGCAGCACCCCCACACAGTGCCCCGAGGCACCCCACTTCCAGGATGAGCCTGCCCAGGTGAAGACAGAGTCAGAAGAAAGGTCCAAAGCCAAGGGGCAGGAGAACAAGTAAAGCTAGGCCATACCCGCCAGGGGCCAGCGGAGGGCAAGCCGGCCAGGAAGGGCAGAGGAGGGGGCTCCCCAGGCCAGCTCTGCTGTACCTGCCAGGCGATCAGGTCCTTGAGGCGTGTCAGCTTGTCCTGGTCCTCTGGGTGCTCCCGGGTGTACTCCTCAGTGAAGAAAGCCTGGGGGGACAGACAAGACATCGGGGGTTTCCTGTGCCTTTGGCATGAACCCCACAACGCATCTGGCACTGGGAGAGGGTTCCGTCTGAAAGGGGCAGGAGTGAGGCCACTGCTATGTAGATGGGCAGCAGTCAGGGAGCTCAGAGACTCATGTCGCCTATTCCCAGGGCGTAGATCAGTATCCACTGGGAAAGGGTCACAAACAAACCCCAGGGAAACAGTTGTTAGATGGAGGTGGGGGGGGGTCTCCAGACCAGTAGCATCACCTTTGAACAAACTCCACCCAGGCTGACTGAATCAGAACCTCTGGGGTTGGGATGGGGTGGTGGCAACCATGTGTCAGGAAATCTTGCAGGAGTTTCTGCTGCAGTTCAACGCATCGTCCCATGGGAAAAACCTCAGTAAGGAATTTCACCCGACGGACTTTCCAGTTCACCTCCCTATGGTGTGGGACCTTGGCAGCCCGGCTCTTTCTGGGCTCATGTGCTCAGTGCGTGTACATACACACAGACGTGTCTTATCACCCCTCAAGGATGTACAGAAGGATACCAGTGATGACTGTACGGGGTATCCAAGGGTAACCGGAAGGACTGACTGGAATTACTGTCCCTGAATTATACTGTTGTGTCGTCTTCTTAGTCTTACCTCAATGGACGACATAGAAAAGTTAATAAGAAATTCATCATGAGAGTTTTGAGAATGAGTTGACAATTTTTCCCTCAGCATCCCATTAATGTATGGCTTAGGTGAAAACCAAAGAAAACTTTCTATTCTATCTCAGTGCTGGAAAAAGCTGTGCCCCAACCCACACCCCACCCCCGCTTACTGAGTAATTATTTTCCTCCAGTGGAAAATGTGACTCCTATAACCGATGGCCTTTCCCTTTTTGCCATGGACACCATGAGGCTCAAAAATGAAATCTGTGGCCGAAACGTGTGCGGATTTCTAGAGGGACCTTATGACTAAAATATCTAGATAATAACTCCCTCTTTGGAGTTGATCTCCCATCCCTTCTGGATTTTCACAGATTCTGGGTTTCACTTCTTCCCATTTGTAGAGGTCATTTCCATCATCTGTAGAAGAGATGACTTTCCACAAGTGGTGTGGACTTTGACTGGTGGATCCTGACTTTCCTAGTCTGGATTATGGTCATCCCAGAGTTTCTCTTTGACAGAGGCACCTGGATGTGCCCAGCGGGATAAGAGACGCCTATGAACGCTGCTCCTTCCTGCACCACACAGAGCGCAGCATGGAGGGAGGGAAGCAGATGAGGGTCAGGCTGTGGGAACTCTGGGGGCGCCTGAGGCCCGAACACCTGCCGTGCCCTTCTGAGGGACAGATGGCTGCATGAGATGAGTGGCAGCAGCTCTCTGCCCGGGACCCTCCTGCCACCGCCCTGTCCCGTCCAGGAGAGGGGACCCCTCACCTTCTCATACTTGGCGAACCCTCCCATGACAGCAGGGTCCACGATCCCATTCAGGAGCATGGAGAGCGGGTTAATGGGGAGGGTCTCGTCACTCTGATACTGGTTTATCATCATCAGGATCTTCTCATTGGCGGTGGACATGGTTTCGATGGCATTCTCCAGAGGGCTAATTGTGGTCTATTGAAAACAAGATCACCAAGAAGAAAGGGCCTGAGCAGGCTGCTTTAAAAACAGGTATAATTATTGGGATTGATTTCCTTTGGGATTGGAATTCAAATGAAGCAATGTTCCCCAAGGGGCTGTAGCAGGCTCCCATGGTAATTACTGAGCCCTGGGGGCCGTCTGCTGTCTGGGGATGTGACAAGCTGAATTTCTGCTTAGTGAGAAAAAGATTTCCCTGGGGAAATGAAGTAGGCAGTAGCAGGCACTCTTTGGGGTTTCAGTGGTTGGATGTGTTCCAAGGAGGCTTTTTCCTCTTATTACCTGGTGAGAGACACTCCCACTCAACCCATGAGGCCCTGGATGTGCACCCACCATGTGTGAGCCCTGAGCTGGAGGCCACAGCAGCTGATGATACAATCACCAGCCGGGCCCACATCAGGTCCCGAGACTTGTTATATGCGGGGTCACTGCTCCAACATAGGCTTCGTTTAGTTGGGAGATAAAACTAAACACCCTTTCAATACCTCTTAAAAAGCAAGATAAATAGAACGCTGGGTTTCCCAGGTGGCACAGTGGTAAAGAATCTGCCTGCCACTTCAGGAGATGCAAGAGACAAGGGTTCAACCCTGGGGTCAGGAAGATCCTCTGGAGGAGGAAAGGGCAACCCACTCCAGTATTCTCGGCCTGGGAAATCCCATGGACAGAGGAGCCTGGCGGGCTGCAGTCCATGGGGTCTCAAAGTCAGACACCGCTGAAGGACTGAACACAGCACAGCAGAGTGGCATTAGGCGCTAACTGGCAAAACCGTGGTTCCCGTGAGCATAGGATCTAGGCAAAATAGGAAATAAGAAGTCTTCAAACTTTCTCTGTGACAGAGCCAGATGCTGTCTGTGGCAACAACTCAACACTGTCATTGTAGGAAGAAACCAGCTACAAGCAGTGTGAGCGTCAGTGAGCATGGTTGGTCCAATGAAACTACTTAGCAAAATAAACGCAGGTGGGGTCTCGCTCGTAGGCCATAGCTTCCTGACCCCGGAACTAAACTAAGCAAATTAAAAAGGAGTGCAAACCTCAGCCAGTTTTTCTCTCTGTGTGACTTTCGGCAAGTTTCCTAAACGTTCCAAGCCTCAGTTGACTCTTTGGTAAAATGAGAAAATCTACTACAAAAAGTAGCTGATGGCTACTATTATTACCTCTTGTAGACATTAGGACAAGGAACAGCATCCGTCCTAAGAAGGGAAGACTCACTGGCAGGGCGGGTGGGGGCTGGAGGGAATGGTCAGGAAACCTGAGAAGCCTTCCTGGAGGAGGGGGCCCTAAGTGGTGTGGTCTGTTGAAACGGTGGTGTTACAGGGCCTGCCTCATGAGTACACAGCAAAGAGTAGTTGAGATAATATGACACTTGACTCACAGCAGCGCTCTTTACAAAGTGCATCGGCTAGTTACTGTCACTGTTGAGTGTACGAGAGGGGCAGACCCGGCACTCACAGCCACAATTTTAAAGGAGTTCCCTAAATCCCTGGGAAAGCCTAGCCTCCTCACGCACTTTCCTTGTCTCTGGACATTTTTGAAGATGGCCATCTCCTCAAAGGTCCTGCGAGTAGGCTGTCTCTGTGTGTCACTGCCACTCTCTGTCACTCATGCACACACATGTGCATGCACACACATACACACGCAAAGGGGAGCTGGAGGGGAAGGCTGCTCAGCCTGGGGGGGTGGGCAGCGGCCTGTGTTCTACAAGCTGCGACCCACGGCCCAGGGTCTGTCTTAGGAATCCTCTGAGCTGCATGAGATAAGCATTATTATTACAACTTACATCTGCCACTGATCACTGGGGCAGTTCAAGTTCCATCTTCAGGCTTTAGCTTTTTCATGTGCAAAATAATTCCAATGGATGGAAACTAGGGAAGGGTTTGCACACTGGAGATCTGTAGGTCAAACTGGGCCTGGGCCTGTCATTTAGCCAGCACATGAGTTCTAATGTTTTTAGAAATTAATTCAGCCTGAAGGAGCTTGCTGCAGCTTCTCCCACTGCCTGTTGTCTTAATGTGACCATTTCTCATATTTACAGTCTCTTCTTGGGCTCTGAAGGTATTTAGATTTGTAGCTCTTGGATTAAATGACCTTCAGAGTGTCTTTCAACTCGGAAACTCCATAGTTTTATTTTTTTTTTTGGCCACACTGTGTCTTGTGGGATTTTCGTTCCATGATAAGGAACTGAACCTGGGCCCTTGGCAGTGAGAGGGTGGGCAGCCAGAGAATTTCCATAGTTTTTTCATGTCTATTTTTACAGATGATGAAAACTAAGGCCAGAGATACACTGTGTTTGTCCAACACCATATAGCCTCTTAATAAGTAGGTTGAATTTGGGCCTCTGATCCCCAGCTCAGAACTTCTTGTGAAGATTAAATATTCTCAGGACCAAGAACAAGGAAAGAACTCTCAATAAGCAAGACTTACACTTGAATCCCATCAGAAAACACCCCTCCACACAAACCGTACTATAGTCATGACGGTTCATGAAAGAAACCACCAAGAACAAGACACAAATTCTGTAACACAAAAACAAACGTCTGGAGAGGGATTCACTCAGCAGGCATCAAATTTTTGCGTCCGAAACATCCTTAATTATCAGTAACTCAACGGAGGGAGGTTAATAGAGATAAATTTCCTCTGGTCAACTTTTTGGAGGCTTTCCCAACCACTTCCATCAGGGGGGTATCAGTCAAGGTCGACTATTTCCTTCCTAATTTCAGAATCATGAGTTCATAAAGTAACCACTTCAGATATTATAGGCTTCTGCATATTAATTGAGTGACGGGTTGATGAATTTACTTAATAACTATTCTTGAGCACAAATTATGTATCTGGGACTATTCTTTGCACTCAAGAGACATGGCCAAGAACAAAATGGACAAAAACCTGTCTTCCTGGAGCCCTCAGCCTAGTGGAGCTTATATTCTAATGTTACTGTATGCAAAATTATAGATATTAAAAATAAACATACAGGCAAGGTATGTTGTCATCAGGAGGTGAGATACCCTGGCAGAGGGGGCCGGGGCATGCAGGGAGGGCAGGCAGGGATCCCCTCAGTTTGCTGACAGCCCTGTGGGGACAGTGACGAACAGAGGCACCTCTCTGAGCCCACCAGAGGAGAGGGCACGGCCAGGGTCAATGGGTAGAGACCACAGCTTAGTGGAAAGTTTCCAATTCTTCACCTCAAAAATGGGATTAACATAACAGCGTACTTCACAGGGTTTTGTGGGATTAAATAGAATAATGCTATAAAGCCCTTGACACAGCTCCTGGAACACTTGTCTAAGCTTATCACCCACCACTGTGTCCCCTGAATAAAGGTCACGTGTTGTTTCTTCCTCTTAAAGGCACTAACTCTGGGGTAGGCTGGGGACACATTGAGGAGGAGAGAGTGATTTTATCCAGATGCCTGATATGAGAAGTTAAAGTCAAACTTCACCTCTTTTATTAAAAAAAAAAATTCAGTTTATTTATTTCTGGCTGTGCTGGGTCTTAGTTTCAACACTTTGGATCTTCAATCATAGTTGTGGCATGTGAACTCCTAGTTGCGGCAGGCACGTGGGCTCTAGTTCCCTGACCAGGCATCGAACCCAGGCCCCCCCG
Organism: Bos indicus x Bos taurus; assembly: GCF_003369695.1. NCBI lineage: Eukaryota > Metazoa > Chordata > Mammalia > Artiodactyla > Bovidae > Bos > Bos indicus x Bos taurus. The sequence goes on along the minus strand of NC_040095.1, from coordinate 1,860,954 downwards.
CACGGGGAGCATGGAGTCTTAGCCACTGGATGACCAGGGAAGTCTCAAACCTCATCAGTAAAAGTCTCAAACCTTTTACTAACCTTGAACAATCCACTAACTCACTCAGTACCTGGGTTTCCTCATATATAAAATGGCAGAATAATAATATCTACCTTGCACTTGTGGAGAGGTTTAAATGAGGTCACACCTATGAACAGTTTAGCACATGCTCAGTAATGTCTGCTGACATTATCATCGTTATTATATTTTCCTAAGGTCTGGGCCACGCCTGTGTAAAGGAGATTGGAGGGTCACCTGGCTGCTGGGGGTGTGGGCCTTAAGGGCTAAAGGGGGATGGTTTCAGTGCTGATAAAACCGCACTGGAAATGTCAGTCAGACCGTGTCCCTCCTGTGCGTGCAGCTCCCGTTCACCCAGTGGAAAAGCCTGAGACCTTATGGTGCCTACAAAGTCCTACATGACCTGCTGGCAGACTGCTGCCTCTCCTCCCTCTGATTCAGACGCAAGCTCGTTCTGCCCCAGGGCCTCTGCACCTGCTGTTCTCTCTGCTAAGAAGGTGATTCTCTTGGATATTTGCATAGATCACTCCCTCACTTCCTCCACATTTTTGCTCAAAAGGCATTTAGCCAGAAGACTTTCTCTCTCCATGCTGTTTACAATAACCCCATTCATTACCTTTCTCTTTTATTTTTCTCCAGACTAGTTTTCTCCACCTGACATAGTATATATTTACTAAGACTTTTTTAGTGTCTTCACCACTAGAAGGTAAGCTTCACTGTAAAATCTCCAGGTGCCTGACATGTGTTAGGAACTCAAACATTTGCTGAATGAATAAGTGAGTAAGATATCCTGAATATGTCCCTGCTTCTCAAGTTTCCCTAGTCTTTCCTTTGCATGCTGGGAGCTGCAAGATCCTTAGCTATCTGAGAACATAGAGACCCTGAAGTGAGTTAAGAAGCAAAATGCATGCTATATGTGGAGCAAATACATGGAGTTCACACATTTGCATTGTAGTCAGAGCTTTGCCTCTGCAAGATTTCCTTTCTCCGAGCTTTAGTTCATCCTTCTCTAAAACGAGTTGATAGTGGGATTCTGCAAAGGGCTCCCAAACAACTGCTGTGGCGGAGGACATGAGGCCATGGAATTCCAGGCCCTCTGCTTCACCTGTACCAGCCACAGAAGCTCCCCGCTCCTCAGTTTATTACTGGATTCTATGGTACCTTTCATTTTCCAGGGAAAAAAGCAGGAAAACTAGATGATGCTTCCCTTCCTGCACTGGAATTCCTAGAGTCTTGCCTGGTGGCTCAGACAGTAAAGAATCCGCCTGCAATGCAGGAGACCTGGGTTCAATTCCTGGGTCAGGAAGATCCCCTAGAGAAAGGAATGGCAACCCACTCCAGTATTCTTGCCTGGAGAATCCCATGGACAGAGGAGCCTGGCGGGCTACAGTCCATAAGGTCGCAAAGAGTTGGACATGACTGAGCAACTAACACTTTTTCACTTTTCCTTTCTGCAGCGGCTTTTAACAAAGGCATTTCCCTCTCCCGGTCCCAGGAGACTCCTGAGGCCGGCAGACTCACCTGGGACATGTGGACCACCTCAAACCAGCGCAGGATGCCGGGAAGCTTGTACGCGGTCACGAAGGAGGTCCTCTCGATCCACATTGACTGTCCCGTTGGAGGGGGCAGGGGCAGGAAAGCAACACACTTATGAAACCTGAGCAGCAGAGGTGGGACCTAGCCAGGCCCCCAGGCCTCCTATCCAGCCGGAATCGGAACAAAAGATTACAAGATCCAGAAACACACTCCCATTTTACCCTGAAGAATCCTTTCCCAATGTGAAGTTTACATTTTCCCTAGATTCAGGTCCAGTATGTTTTAACCTGGGTCTCTGAACAGGCATAATTTTTAGGCACAATTGAATGCATTCACCTGCATTTTCTGGGTGTGTGTGTATAGCAATCAATCATCATATTCTTAAAGGGGCAGAGGGCCACCCCGCCCCCCCCCCCCGCCCCGCCCCAAATACAAAGAATCACAATTGCAGGGAAAGAGCTGAGGGAGACTTGGAGCTGGCTCCTTGTGCCAGCCTTGGCCCTGGGGAATATCAGACAGGTCCTGGGAAACACAGGGACACCGGGGACTGTGAACTCCCTGAGGCTGACAGGGGCTCTCGCCAGGCCTGGAGTACACGGAGAGTGGAGAGGCTCAAGAAATGAGACGACAAACCCAACAGAAGAGCCTGGCGAGTGGGTGTCTTCATGCCAACAGAGCCAGGCTCCTTCCTGCGGGCTTGGGTCAGAGGCCCTCCCAGTATGATGCTGCAGGAGCATGCTCTGCTGGTACAGAGGCCCAGGGAATGATCGCGGCTGCTGCAGGGGAGAGGAGACACTTACAGCAAACTCATTCTCAGGATCGACGGTCCCCCTGCGCACTGGCCGGGAGTAGTGGAACTTCTGCACATAGTTGGATTTGTAAAAGCTGCAAGACAGGAAGAGGCTGAGGCTCCTGAGAGCAAAACCTGACCTGACCCCGCACTGTCCAGGGAGGCCCTCCGCAGTGAACTCTAGGTCTGGTAGAGCCTTCGCTGTAGCATTTAAAACCACGCTTTCCTTCTAAGATGATTTAGAAGCTCGTCAGTCGTATGCCCTCATAAGAACATAGCACTCCTCAGGTTACCCCAAAAGTTGAAATTCTATCATTAATACACATATTGGTGCCCGGGCCATTGTTTCTTATGATCTCGAGGAAGGATCTGGATACATCCAAGGTCCTAGACTCATGGCCCAGAGGTATCTTCTAAGGATTCGCTTAAACATCCCAGCTACCCACCCTTCCCCGCCCCCCATCAGTCTTCCTGAATCTCTAGGGCTTTTCTAGCATCAGAGCCAGCAGGGCACAGTGCTGGCTGTGTGGTTGTCACCCCTTGCCCGAGGGTGCCTTACTGAGATGGGGCGGAAGGCTGAGATGCAGGCAGCTACATCTGTTTCCCTACCTCCCTAGCGTGAGACCACTTCTCCCCCAAGGAGCAGGGCATTTCTCTCACAACTGAGCTCCTGCTTGGACAGGCCCTCCTAGAGAAGAAGCCTTTCCGAAGGCACTCAAAGTGTGAAACTGGGCACATGGGCTTCAGGGGGTGAGCCAGACAGCTTGGAGTGGGCACCTGCTGCCCACAGATCCCACAGACCTTCTGCTTCACCGCCTCATTCCTGACCTTGGCTTCTGGTATTAAACAGATCACTCTTGTCTTCATGCTGCTACCTCCAATGCCTCCTTTATTTTATTTTAAATTTTTTGGTTTGTTGGATCTTAGTTCCTTGCGCAGGGATTGACCTTTGGCCCTCGGCAGTGACGGCACTGAGTCCTAACCATGGGGGAACTCCCTTAGCCTACCCTTTAAATCAAAGTGTGGACACATCCATTGTCAGTGCACAACCTTCACAAGTGCCTACAAGATGCTCCTCTGGAGAAAGTGCTCAGGCCAAGCATCGTGCCCCTGTCGCCCACACTCTCCGGCTGTGGATTCCTGGAGCCGCTCCGGGACCAACCTGAGTAACAGGCTCTCCATGTCCCAGTCAGTGAAGCCCATCGCTGCTTCCTGAGGACTCCCCGACCACAGGGTGAGCCCGCCCTCATTCTCCCAGCCACCCCTGGTGTTAGCCTTCCAGGGGCAGGGCCCAGAGGGCTCATGGGGGTGATGCTTCTTCCAGGAAGGAAATGGAAAATGGGCTCAGATAGAAGGGTACCAAGGCCTGTCCTCCCACCAGCTCTGCTTGCTTGGCAGCCCCACAGAATGTTCCTCCCCACGTTCCTTCCCCTGAACTGAGGGGCTTACTTTATAATCTGGTCAGGCACTGGCTTATTCTTGAACCTCGGGTGTTCATCCAAGACGGGCTGGACAGTGAAACACTGGATGTCTGCAATTCCTGTAGTTAAGAGCTCACAACATGTTGGTCGGGGGTGGGGGGCAGTTCCAAGCACAGCAGGTCCCAGCTGAGACCCGCCGCCCCCCAGGACAGTCCTCTGGGGCCAAGTTTTTAATGAGTGACAAACCTCAAGATCCTAGGTCCTAGTGACCACTTAGCAGTCACCGTGGTCCTTACCAGAGCTGCAACCCTGTCCGAGGGCTCAGCCTCTGCTAACAGTTGGTTAGTATTAATAGCCCTTAATCTTTGCTATACTATTATCATGAACAAGAGTAACACCTAATGCATTTGTAGCTCTTGATTGATTGCACAGAATGTCTCCCCTCGGTCTCCTTTCATCTCTCTAGTTCCACTGACCAGCACTGTTAACGTTAATCATACTTTCCAGAGAAAGGGACATCAAGGTCAAAGAAGCTTGACAACATGGTGAAGGTCACACAGCTTGTGAGCACAGAGCAACAGTCTATATTTGGGTCTGTAACCCTAAGCTCAGGGTTCGTTGCTTATAATTGGTGCTCCCTGCTGAGCAGCAGCATCGTCATCACCTGAGGGCTTGTTAGAAACGGTGACTCGCAGGGCCCACCTAAGATCTAATGAAGCCCAGTCTGCATTTTGTCGGATCCTCAGGTGAGGCACATGCATGCTGCAGTTTGAGAAGCCCTGCTTTAGAGCAGGTGAATACATGCCATCTAGCACTCTGAGAGCAGCTGCCTGGGCCAGGAATATAAGGCCACGTCCAAGCTCAGTGGGAAACAGCTCCGTGATTGATTAGTGATGCCTGCCATGGGCACAGGCTACAGAAGAGTTATCACGTGTGCCAGACTTCTGTCACGCCTCTTCTAGACCTTTGTTCCCTGTCAGTCAATCATGCAGCAACCAAATAAACAAGGTCAGTCATCGCCGGTCCCACCCCTGAGCCTTACTTCCGTCTCCCCAGCTTCCACGGCTTCCTTACCCGTCTGTCATTTTCAGGTATCCAGGTTCTCTCCTCCCTCTATTCTACCTGATGCCCACCATGGCTTGAAAACTCTTCCCCTGAGCCTGACATTTCTGCCAATTAAGACATCACAAACTCCTCCTGTTGGCATTCAAATATGCCAATTTTGAATATGAACTATTCAAATCTTCCAATAGGATTCCAACCCATTTCCCACCATTATTTCTGAGTATGCAATAGATGGTACCGTCCCCTTTGCTCAGACGATCTCTCCACACCACCGTGAAGTTCAGTCCACCCTCAGCCAGGTGTCCCTTTCCTTCCTGACCCTCCACGGCATCGCATCTGAACACAGAACTCTCGTCTCTCCAGCTCCCTGTCTTCTCCCTACAGTCCCCTCCCCACCAGACTGGGAGCTTCCTGCTGCAGGTGCTGGGACTCCTTCACACAAAAGAAATGGCCAGAATGCAATTCCAAGTTAGATCCAACCCTCCCTTTCTCAGTAAACTCACTCTATGCTAACAGGCTGGGGATGTAACTGTTTTACTGCTGAAGAGCACTTCCACATTCAATGAGAGTCCCTCAGAAAGAGACAGAGAGAAAGACAGAGGTAGAGAGACATCAAGCGAGATTCAGAGGCAGAGACAATGAGAGAGGAGAGGGCAAGAACAAGCCATTCTTAATACAAATGAATAAGCCTGATTGGAAGAAGTCGCATAATACTCAGGAAAACTAATTTCTATCTCAAGCTCTACAGCAAACTGTCTAGGGCAGGAGTTGGCAACCTATAGCCCTCTGGTCAAATCCGGCTCACTGCCTGTTATTGTACGGCTCCCAGCTAAGAAGAGCGTTTATAGTTTCAATATTTGAAAAAAAAGAGTATTATGTGACATGTGATAATATTAAATTTAAATTTCAGTGCTCATAAATAAAGTTTTATTGGGACACAGCTACACCCATCCATTTATGTACTACCCATGGGGCTCCCCCAGCACAAGAGAGGTGAGCAGCTGTGACAGAGACACACGGTCCACAGAGACCAAAATGTGTCCCATCTGGTCCTCCCTGTAAGTCTGCCAAACCCTGTGTTAGAGGACGTCCTAAGCCACGTCTGCTATTTGGGCCTAGAGGAGAACCCAAACCTGTCCTGAAGAAGCCAGTGACATCACCCTCCAACCGTGTCCAGTAGGCTGCATGGCTGCACCCTCTCCCTGTGCATGGCAGAGGGGTGCGTGGGGAACAGGAGACACCCACCCAAGAGGCCTTTGCTGTTCAGTGACTTCCCCCACTTGGGTACCTACGTGAGAAGACACTGGGTCTTGTCACGCAACACAGGAAGGCAACAGAATGGAGCGTTAGGAGCTCAGAGTTTGCAAAACTCAGACTGGGGTTCAATCTTAGTTCCATCAATTTCTGAGACCTTGTGCAAGCTGTTTACATGTTTAAGCCTCATTTTTCTTATTTGCAAAATGCAGAGAGTAAAAACACCCAACTCATGGGATTGTTATGAGGATAAAATGAAACAATGCATGAAAATGCCTGGCATGCCATCACTTTACAATAGTTAATAGAGAACACTCTGTTCATTAATCTTAAATGAAAACGACAGCATTATAGAAAGAATGCAGACTTTGAGACAGACCTTGGAGTTCAAATCTCAACTCCATCATTAACTAGCTTCGTACTCTTAGGCAAACCACCTTACCTCTCTGCCTCATGTACTTCTCTATGAAATAGGGACAATTAATACCCACCTAATAGAATTCTATTGGGGTTGTTACTGTTTTTAGTCACTCAGTTGTGTCCAATTCTTTTGTGACCCTATGGACTGTAGCATGCCAGGCTCCTCTCTCCATGGGATTCTCCAGGCAAGAATACTGGAGTGGGTTACTATTTCCTTCTCCAGGGGATCTTCCAGACCCAGGGATCAAACCTGAGTCTCCTGCATTACAGACAGATTTTTTTACCACTGAGCCACCAGGGAAGCCTTTATGGGGATTAGAAAAATCTAATTACAAACCCTTCAGTCTTGGCATGGCATGAGGAGGACATTGAGCAAATGTCAACCCTTTCCCTCTCCACCTGACTCTTGGAGCTGAATCAGGCCTGTGTATGATGACACGGCCCAGTAACAGATGCTTTCTCCTCCCACCATGAGTTAAAAGGCCACACAGTTGTTCAGTACCAGGACATCAACGTAGCAGGGCCTCAGTACTAATCCCATGTCTCGCCTGTAACCAAACTCACATGTGTAACCAGCCAGCTTTGCCGCTGGTTACACTTCCTCCTGCAAATAACCCTGGTAGAGCACGCATGAAGGACAGGCGAGCATAATGAAAAGGTTACAGATGAATATGTATCACCCGAGGGGAAAATATTTGCATTAAGGTTCGGCAGACCTAGCAGACCAGCTGTGGAACCTGTCAGCCCCATTTTAAAGGCTGTAACTTAATTTGTGCTAGGGCGCAACACGGGAGCGGGACTCGGCTAATGCAGCCGTTGCAGCATCAGCCCCCGACCTGGTGAACACTGTGCTTTGCCGCATGGAGCCTCGTTTCCACCGTACCTCCCCAACCGCACCAGCACCATCTCCTGTCACTTCGACTTCCTGTGTGCCCCAGACAGCTCACTGCATCCATGCCTCCCTCCCTCCTACATTTCTCGAGCTCCCCTTTCTTCCCCCTCTCTCTTGTCTTCTTTCTCTTTCTGTTGGCCAGCAAGTGTTTCCTGAGAGCTGCCTTGGAGGATCACTGCAGTGACCGAGAGCACGGTCTCCGCCTTCCTGCAGCTTCCGTGCTACTTCTACTGTTGTTGTTTTTTTTTTTAATCCTTTTTATTGTAGAAAAGCCCCTGATGCTGGGAAAGACTGAAGGCGGGAGGAGAAGGAGATGACAGAGGACGAGATGGTTGGATGGCATCACTGACTCAATGGGCATGAGTTTGAGCAAACTCTGGGAGATGGTGAAGGACAGGGAAGCCTGGAGTGCTGCAGTCCATGGGGTTGCAGAGAGTCGGGCATGACTGAGCAACTGAACAACTGTGGTTACAAGTCACATTATCAAAGCATAACAGTTTAACCATATTTAACTCTACAGTTCAGTGGCACCAAGTACATGCCGTCGTTGTGCAACTATCACCATCATCCATCTCCCAAATTTTTCACCTTCCTAAACAGAAACTCTGTCCTCATCAAACACTAAGTCCCCATTGTGCACGCGTGTGTGCATGTTAAGTCACTTCGGTCATGTCTAACTCTCTGTGACCCTGTGGACTGTAACCCACCAGGCTCCTCTGTCCATGGGATTCTCCAGGCAAGAATACTGTAGTGGGTTGCCATGCTCTCCTCCAGGGGATCTTCCCAACCCAGAGATCGAACCCATAGCTCCTGTGGTTCCTGCATTGCAGGCGGATTCTTTACCATTGGGCCACTGGGGAAGCCCAAGTCCCCATCACCCCTCCCCAAGCCCCACTCCCTGGCCCCTGGCATCTACCAGGACACTTTCTGACTCTATGAATCTGACTATTCTAGGTACCTCATATAAGTGGAATCAAACAGTATTTGTCTGCACCTTCTGTATATTGGAATGTATTTTTAATGTTAACTTGATATATATCCCTGACTTCCCAGGCAGCACAGTGGTAAAGAATCTGCCTGCCAGTGCAGGGAGATGCAAGAAGCAGGGTTCGATCCCTGGGTTGGGAAGATCTCTTGGAGGAGGAAATGGCAACCCACTCTAGTATTCTTGCCTGGAAAATTCTCTGGACAGAGGAGCCTGGTGGGCTACAGTCCATGGGGTCACAGGGAGTTGGACGCTCTGAGCACACACGTATACAATACATGCCCTATGAACAGATTGCACCTTCTTGGTCTTTTTCTCTCCGCGCTATTCATTGACATACGTACACTACCATGTGTGAAGTAGTTTTACATTTGAAATCACAAAAGATAATGACAGATTGAGATCAGTTTGCTAAACAAAAGCAAACAGGGGTTGAGACAGCAGAGTACTGAAGGCTTCCGATAAGGTGACCAAGGAAGGCCTCCTCTGGGAGGTGCCGCTGAGTGAGAATTTGATGGGTGAGAAAGGAGCTGAGGGAAAGGCGTTCTAAGCAAAGACAAGGGAAAACACACAGGCCCAGAGGCAAGAACCAGCTGGGCACGTTTACGGAACAGAAACAAGATCTGTGTGGCCCAGAAGCATGAGAGAGGGAAGGAAAAGTGGGGGCAATGATGCTGGAGACACAGGCAGGGGCCAGAGGAAGGACGGCCCTGCAGGCTTGCTCAGGAGCGCTGAGTTCACTGTAAGCCTACGTGGCACCACGTCAGTTCCTGGAACCTCAGGGCCTTTGCACACGATGCTCTTTCCCTCTGCCTAGGACATTTTCCCACCTCACCACTCACCTTCAACATCACCTTCCTCAAGGAAGACTTCCTTTCCCTCCCGATCATTGCAAACAGCAGGGCTTTCTTATAGCCTTGATCACATTTTTACAAATACTTATTTAATGATGCTGTAAACGTCTTTTACTTGCTAGACTGGAAGCTCCCTGGAGGTGGGACCACTTTGTGAGTGTAATCGCTGGTTCCCTGTACAAGGAAGTGCTTGGCAGAGTCAGGGCTTAATGGTAATCATCACAAAGAAAGAAGGAATGAGTGAATTTATCAATGAACGCAAAACTGAGAGTTTCCTGAGATGGGTTCTTTTTGGAGCCCACACTGGACACTGGAACTGGCACCACTGCAGTGATTCTGGCAGCAGTCCCCAGCTCTAGGACTGGGCTCTGTGGGTTGAAGTCCTGGCAGGGCGGCCCATGCCAGGCCCTTGGCAGGGGCATTTGTTAAGGATACACTGGCCTGGGGCGTTCTTCACATCATCCCCAGGTGCAGAGGTTGTGTTCATCTTCTCCGCGTTGGGGAACTGGCTCATCAGCTGCATCTGGAAATCTTCTCTTCGCTCATACTCCTTCCCTCGGTAGATGAACACTTTGTTCTGCAGAGAAAGGACATCCATCAGAGATCCCAGGGCCCAGGCTTGGAGGAGATGGTTCAAGCCAAGCTGGGAGGCTGGTCAGGAGCACAGGGCTGTGGTGATAGCCTAGAGATCTCTCCACCCTCTGTCTCCCCTCCAGGGAAAGGATGGAACCTCAACTCACACACCTTCTAGCTGGGCACACCACTTTTTTAAAAGGATTGGTTCTAAAGGGAGAAGAGATCATGGATGCTGAGAATGTTTTCTTCAAACCATCCTATGTACAGCCTCCAGGGCGATTCCTCACTCCACTTTCACACCCACTCTCCCATCTACATGGCCACAAAGCTTCCCTCCTGCCTTTAATGGACCATGTGGGCTGGAAGGGACCAGCATGCGGGTCCTTCATCACGAGGCACCATGGAAACACTTTATCCTTCCCTGACACGTTAGCTCCTTCTAGACCACTAGTTTCTAAACAGGCAGTGATTTTGCCTCTTGAGGGATGCTGGTTATGTCTGGAAACAGTTTTGATTGTTACAGCTCCAAGGAGGAGTGGAGACCTGGGACCTAGTGGGCAAGAAGCCTTCAATGCAGAGGATGGGCCCACAGCTGAGCGTTCTCTAGTCTAAAACATCTGTAGAGCTGAGGTTGAGAAACCCTGTTCTGGACCCTATTTGTGCCACTGTGCTGCCTCTAATGGAACTCTGAACTCTTCTGTCCAAACCCATGCCTGTATCAATGTTTCCAAAACTGGATCCTCATTTTGGGCTTCCCTGAGAGCTCAGTTGGTAAAGAATCTGCCTGCAATGCAGGAGACCCCAGTTCGATTCCTGGGTCAGGAAGATCCACTGGAGAAGGGATAGGCTGCCCACTCCAGTTTTCTTGGGCTTCCCCGTGGCTCAGCTGGTAAAGAATATGCCTGCAATGCCTGGGTTCAATCCCTGGGTTGGGAAGATCCCCTGGAGAACGGTGGCAACCCACTCCAGTATTCCTGCTTGGGAGATCCCATGGACAGGAGCCTGCTGGACTACAGTCCATAGGGTTGCAAAGAGTTGGACATAACTGAAGCAACTTCAAGTCAAGTCAGGATGGGTTTATTATCATTATTTTTAAATAAGTTGTTTACCCTCCATAACTAGCACTAAACAGTTAACCTTTCATATCCTCAGGATCTTATTCCATGGATTCAACCAACCATGATTCAAAAATATTTGAAAAAAAAATCTAGAAACTTCCAAAAAGCAAAACTTGAGTTTGTTGCATTCCAGCAACTATTTACAAAGCATTTACATTGTATTTAGTATTGTAAGTAATCTAGAGGTGATTTGAACCATTTAGGAGATAGTATGCAAACACTACACTATTTCATATAAAGGACTTGAGGATCCTCAGGTGTTGTTTCTCTGCACAGGGTCTTAAAACCAATTCCTGGGAGTACCAAGGGACAACTGCATTTTAAAACTGTCTTAGTTTTAATTTTGGATGTCATAAATGCAGATAGATAAAGTCTACAAATACGGAAGTTCTCTGGGGACCTTGGTCATATTTTTAAGAGATAAAATGGCCCTGAGACCAAAAGGTTTGAGAACTTGTGCAATACAGTTCCTGCTGGGTAGCAGAGCTCCTCCGGCCCCTCTGAGCACCTTGTCCCTGGGACGGTGTGCTCACTACCTCACAAGACAGCCAAGGTTGCCATGTATGTAGAGAAACACAGAGGGTGGCTGAGGTGCTGTTAGTGGAGGGGGACTGAGGAATGTGCAGGGGAAGGGACAGCACTCGGACACCAGAGGGCACCGGATCTGAGCTCAAGCAGAGCCTCAAAGAACAAAGGGAGAGCCGAGAAGCGGGGGCCCGGGACCCTGGCCTTACAGACTTACCCGGAGGAAGGAGGGGAAACCCTGGCCGTAGTATCCAACAGCAAAGTAGTCTGGCTTCGGTCTGAGGATTTTCATGATGTTTTCATAGAATTTTGCCTGCTGGATCTGAAAGAAGAGAACTCACAGCTTGTAACACCACAGATGTGTATTAAAGGCACATTCAGCTCCGAGGGGTTAAGACGTGATCATGACACCAGAACGAATGTGCCAAGCGCACGTTTGCATATTCACAGAACTGTCTGGCACTGTAATAGTGATGTATTTACAATATACCAGGTACCCTGTTAATCATCCTACCTGCAGTAACACGGGTACTTGCACCACCCTCCTAACAACCCCAAGGAACTGTATCTCTGCTCTGCAGATAAGGAAGTGGTATCTCAGTGCATCCAGTAAGCACGGAACTGCATCCAGCCGGCTGTTAGGAGCCCCGCCAGCATCATCACTCTGCTCCCACCGGGAGTGTGTCTGGGGCCGACTATAGATGGGTAAGTGTTTCTGGATATGGATGTCTTCCTGCGTATATGCACCCAACGTACTTCACCAGTTCCAAGAGGTGCCTGCTTTTATATTTTAACATCTTTGAAGAGTTTGTGTTTTACTTTATACCTAATGGCATCTTCCAATCGCTATTAACTGGAGAGAAGTCATGACAGGGCAGGTAAAACAGAATGGTGCAGCTCACAGACGACAGCATTTCACATTGAACACAATATGGAAGATAAACGTGTGTGGCCCTGGATGTGAACTTGTGTGATGCGGGCTTGGTGCACAGCCATACACGCCCATTAGTGTGTGCGTGAATGTATACTGGGTGTGTGTGCATGCATGGGTGTGCATGGGTGGTGGTGGTGATGGTTTAGTCCGTAACACAGGAAGTATGTAGTTGTTAGTACAAATTATTTGTTTGTTTTAGTTGCTAAGTTGTGTCCAACTCTTCTGCGATCCCACGGATTATAGCCCACCAGGTTCCTCTGTCCATGGGACCCTCCAGGTAACAATACTGGAGTGGGTTGCTGTTTCCTCTTTCAGGCGCTATAGGTGTGTGCGTGCATGTATGCATGTGTGCTGCATACATTAGAAGGCGTGCGTACCTCCATACCCGCGAACATCTATGTGGGCAGACTCAGGCAGACCTAAGTGTCTCTTGGTGCAGAGGTGCGTGTGTTGACATCGTACCTGAGAACACTTCCACACCCATCCCCCCACCAGACAAGCCATCAGTCCTCTTCCAACACTCTGACTCTCATTTCACAGTTCCCTAGAAAGAGCGGGACTGACTAACCTCTCAAAACGTGCTCAGATGGGGCCCTGGAGTCCTGGGTCTCAGGCCACCAGGACATGTGTGTGGGGAGAGCAGCCCCCCAGGCCACCTCCCCACCAGCCCGGGCCTCTGCTTCCCCCTACTTCCCACTTTCCCCACCAAATCACGAGCTTCCAGGAGCTAATGGGAATGGCCAGATGGGGAGCACTTTAATGTGATTTATCTGTTAATCAGAAAGCACGGATTTGCGTTTTTATCTAATTGGTTTAGTGATTTGTGGGAATTTCACAGCAAATGTGGTACAGTGTTTACTGGGTGTGCAGCAGAAGCAGCAGCCCCAGCACCGGGCAGGTACTTAGCGCTCCATCAGAGAAACTGTGCCCCATGAGCTTTCCCAGAAGACCTCCCTCTGGAAATATTCCCAGCTGGGAGGGAGATGCTCAGCACAGTTTGGCTCGGCTCAGCCCGACTTCCGTTCCTTTCCCGGGGTCCTACCCCCACATGTCTCCTGCCTCGGCTCCCAGTCTCCCCAGCCTCTCTGCCCAGCCAAGGCCCCAGGCACCCAACCTCCAGGGCAGCCGGCTCCCCCTGGGGACTCCTTACCAAGTTCTGGCTCAGCAGCTCATAGTCAAAGATTTCCATCTCATACTGTTCTGCCAGCTCCTTGCACAGACTGATGGCCTCTTCCCACATCTACAAGGAAGGTCATGGAGACAAAGGTTACAGGGGGCTCCAGGCTTGCAGAGCCATTGCCGAGGAAGGCACCGGGGCAGCTCCATATCTGGGACTGAGCCACAAGCCTCCCTGTAGCCCAGACCCTGCCCCGTACCCAGGGAAGCAAAGGCATCCCAAGAAGCAGGCCTATCCTCTGCTTCTCACCCTAGCTTCCTGATAAATAATGAACATCCACACACTAGGCTAAGTGCTTTATTTACATGCTCTCTGGATCTTTACAACCCCTCTGAGAGGTGACTAGCAGCACCTGCCTTTCCCAGGTGAGAAACAGAGTTCAGACCGGCAGAGCATCCACCCCAGGTCAAAGGCCTAACCTAAAGCAGGGCCAGGATGTGCACTTGAGGATGACCCTGGACCTTATACTAAGCTTTAGAGGGCCAAACTGAGGAAGTAGCATTGACAAATATATACTACCATGTGTAAAATAGGTAGCCAGTGGGAAGCTGCTATACAGCACAGGGAGCCCAGTCTGGTGCTCTATGATGACCTAGAGGGGTGAGATGGCAGGAGAGGAAGGAGGCTCAAGAGGCAGGGGATATATGTGGTGTGTGCGTGACTGATCCATGCTGTTGTACAGCAGAAACCAACACAGCACTGTAAACATTGCAAAGCAATTTTCCTCCAGTTAAAAAAAATCTCCTCCCTTAGAAAGTGAAAGTGTTAGTCCCTCCATCATGTCTGACCTCTTTGCAACCCCATGGACTGTAGCCCACCACACTCCTCTGTTTGTGGGATTCTCCAGGCAAGAATACTAGATTGGATAGCCATTCCCTTCTCCAGGGGATCTTCCTGACCCAGGTTTCAGAGCTGGGCCTCTTGCATTGCAGGTGGATCTTTACTATCTGAGCCACCAGAGATTTCCCAAAGAAAAATGGTTCACAAAGAAAATAAGCAGGCAGCGAATTTCTGAGGCTAGAGTTGGAGCCAGATACAGTTCTCTTGATGTTTGCTACTGGGATCTTTTCACTCTGCCAGTCCCATCACTTTCTTTTTCCCTTTGGCCAACTTCCTTCCCTCCTTCCCTTCCACCCTTCTCTTTCTCTCACTTTAAAAAACAAATGTGGTAAGAACACTTAACCTGAGATCTGCCCACTTAACAGGTTTTTAAAGGCATAACACAGAACTGTTAACTATAGGCCCAATGTTGTACAGAGATGTCTAGAATTTACTCATCTTGCATAAATAAGCCTTTATACCATCACTTCTTAACTAAATTATTTAGGGTGAGTGAGCAATGGGCGGCATAGAGGTGGAGGAGGTACTAGAGTATTAAAAAAAGTGATGAAAACTTTTTTTAAACAGGTCTTTTGCATCTTTAAAAAAATTCTGGAAAAAAAAACCCTCTGGATAGAGGGGGTCCTTTCCATCTGTTCCATTTTAACTGAAACCAATAGATGGTCCTTCCATCCTAGACCACAGCAGTCCGGAACCTCTACAGAGGGGCAGAGGGAGGTGCTGGGTGGGCTGGAGATCTGGCAATCTCAAGGGACACCCATTACATTTCAAATTTGGCTTCAAATGGAAGATGCACCTAAATGGAGAAGTTGGGGGAGGAGGGGGAGGAGAGAGGGGAGGTTGCCAAAATGCAGTGTGTGCTTTGTTGCAGAAGTGCTCTCTCTGCATCCAAGCATAAAAATAAATAAAAGCAAGTGCTGAGTGGAGGACTACGGCTGTAAACCCATGGACAGCTTAGTGAGCAGCATAAAAATGCTTTACGTGCCAGGAGGAATCAAGTCCACAGGCGAGTATGGGCTGGTTCTCTCTCCTTAGCCTGAATGAGAAGATGGGATTAAAGGCCCAGGGCTGGGCCAGGGGGCTGTTTGGCTCAAGTGGAGGTCTTTGCCAACTTTTTGTCATAATATGCCAGAAATACCCTCCCTACGTGTTAAGGGATCAGTGAGGGGCTAAGAAGGGAGATAGGCAGGGAGTCGAATGGCTGGAATGTCCTTTAGGTCTGCCCGTGTGGTCACTAGGACCTCTGCCAGTCACTGACCCCTGAGTCTCCTACGCTGGTCACTGAGCACCTGCTGGCTTCTGGGCATGGCACACAGGGATGGGAAGTGATGGACGGACAAGACAGTCTCTGCTCCCCTGAAACAGAAGTGGGTCAAGCGCACACACGAGCAGATGCACTAGCTGGGTTTTGAGGGATGTGGAGGAGTCCATCAGGTAATGACAAGAGGACTTCAGGAGTAGAAAGTCATTTCGTGTGTCTAGATCAATAAGGCTCCATGAGGGGAGGTATGGGGAAAGGAAGTCAAAGGGATGCTGAAGACTTTGGGCTTCATTCTAGAAGCCACTGCAGCAGTGGCACATAGAGGGGGCTATACCCATCCGCTCCTTCCTCTCTGCCCCTGAAGCGCTTTAGCAGCACCCTGTTCCCACCCTCTTCCTCCTCATTATTGCACAACACCAAGGGGTTATGTGCAAAAAATAAAAAAGATGATGACCCATATGTGTGCTTTGCCAGCTAGTAATACGTCCCTTAGTACTGGGGCTTATGCCTTCTTCCTCTCTGCTCAGCGAAGGGTTGGCTGAGTCGGATACCGGCCTGACAGGTCCTTTCAGGGTTTTCCCAGCATGACTGACTTCATCAGCCGATAAACCAAGACTGAGCTCAGACTCGATGCCCAGCAGGACGTGAGGCTCCAGAGAGGGCCAGGCCTCTGCCCTCGAGAGGCTTATGGCCGTAAATTATTAAAACAGTCTTCTCCAATTGCTCAGTGCCTGGGAATTTATACACCCTTCCACAGACATTACCTCATTGTATCTTTTCAGGGAAGGTGGGGAGATCACACCAAGACAGATGCAATGAACTGCGGTGACAGAACAGGCCAAAAGTCAGTGTTAAATTGTGCCTGGTGAACTGTAAGAGGCCAGGCCATTCAGAGAAGAGGCAGGGCTGTAGGTAAGCTGGAGGACTCAGGAAAAGCTTGTGAGAGGAAGCAGGCAGTCAGCTGGGGCCTCAAGGGCAGAGAACTGAGTTTGCACACTGCAACTAAAGGTCCGCATGTCACGATTAAAAAAAAAAAAAAACCCTGCATGCTGCTACTAAGACCTGGCACAGACAGATAAATAAACGTGCTCATGCTTAGTCGCTCAGTCATGGCCAACTCTTTGTGACCCCACGGACCGGAGCCCACCAGGCTCCTCTGTTCACGGGATTCTCCAGGCAAGAACACTGGAGTGGAGAGCCACTTCTCTTCTCCAGGGGAGCTTCCCGACCCAGGGGTCAAACCTGAGTCCCTTGCATTGCAAGTGGATTCTTTACCATTTGAACCACCAGAGAAGCCCCTAAATAAATAAATATTTAAAAAAACGGAACAAGTTAGTACTATGTACCAGGTCTTATGCTAAGTGCTTTACATCATTTTCTCACCTAATTTTCACAATGCAGCTAGAAAGTAAGTACTATCAATATCTCACTATTATGGATGGGGAACTGGAATCTCTGGAAGGCCATGGGGATTGTACGTGGTAAAGGAATGAGGCTTGCAACCCAGATCCTGAGCTCTCAGCCACCTACTGTGTCTCCTTGCAGCATTTGAGTTGGTGCTTCCTGGAGGGTCAGTCGGAGGCTGGAGGGTGGACAGTACCTGGTTTGGCCAATCTCCAGATAAAACATGACAAATCACCCTGATCTTGCTGTTTAGAAATCAATGACGACACCATGATGTCATTCATACATTCAATTAATAAGTGTATTCAACATGTATCTTTTGGGTCCCATTGTTAGGGTCTACTAGGCACTCGGCAGTGGACAAGACAAATATCTTTGCTCTTGGCCTTCTAAAGTGGAGAGTCAGACAATGAACGAGTGAAAACAAAACGATCGAGGCGATGTCTGACAGTGACGAGTGCTTTGAAGAAGAACTAAGTATGACTCACAGCAGGGGTGCTGCTGTGTGGTCTGGGAAGCCTCCTTCAGGACATGGCATTCTTTGCTTGGGCAAAACCCTGAGCTGTGAGAAGGAACTGGCCACGGTAAGATATGGAGGAGAAATGTCCTAAGCTGGGAAAAGCAAGTGCATAGGCCCTGAGGTGGAGAAGAGCTTGGCACGGAACATGTGAGCAAGAGGGAGCCTGGCAGAGTTGACACGGGAGAGACAGTCAGAGGACAGCTCGTGTGGCCTCATGGGTCATGGGAAAGATTGCAATTTGATCTAAGTGTTGGGATGGCTGTTTGAGATGACCGTAAGCAGGACAATGGGTTATGTTCTATGGGATAAGTATGTTTTATGATCACCCTGTTTCCTATATGAAGGATGACCTGTTGCAGAGGAATAGAGGATACAGGGCTATTGCATAGGACTCATTGTGTCCAGGTGAGCAATGCTGGTGCCTTGAACATATGTAGTAGGAATGGGGATTGGGAGAAATGATCAGACTTAGAGTTGGGCAGGAGTGCTGACCAGACCTGCAGATGGATTGCATGTAGAGTATGGGAGAGAACAGTCCTTCCCAGAAGCTAGGGTTCCCACGGAGAGAGGAAGGGCAGGGACCAATTACCTTTCCTTTGTCAAAGTAGCCTATGATGATATCATACAGCGTCTCCTTCAGCTGCCGGTGGGTCTGCGGGTGCTGCTGGCCTGTCTGCATGACCTGCGATGCGCACTGCTCATCTGACCACTGCAGAGAGAGGACACACGCAGTTACCCAGGGCAGGGGTCTCCCCCTACTGCTGAGGAGTGGGAGGAAGCCCTGCAGACACCCCTGCCTGTGTTCTTGCTGCCCTGAGCGTCAATCAGAGAGATGATGTTGGCCCACAGGTTCCACAGGAAGCACCTCTCCGTTTCTGCGGAGTCACACTTATTGACTCTCTGGACTCTCTGTTGGCTCCTGTGTATGGATTGTAGGATTTTTCTCTGAATCCCTGCAAGACATGGCCCCAGCTCTTCAAAACCCAAAGGAAATCCTTGAGACTTTGTCCTGCTCCAGCAGCACTTTCAAGAGAAGAAAAACAGCTCACAGGGCATGCTAATGATTTATAGTTGATGCTTGGATGTTATATAAAATAGTTTGAATGTTATGTAAAACTGCAAGATATGTCTCAGGGGGTTCTTGTTGCTGCTAAATGTGAAGGTCAGTTGAAACCTTATGTGTCCAGACAGAACAGTGCAGAAAAGTAACCTGTCAGGTTAAAAGCTTGGGGACACAGGGGAAAACAAAATTTATTTGGCTAATTTTTCTTTTCTTTTTTTTTTTAACTTTTCAACTTGCTGTGAGGGCTCCATGGGGATGTCAGCATGAACCCCCTTCATTGGGAGGGCAGTACCTTGAGAAGCCAGGTGTGGAGGAGGAGTGTATAGGCAGCCTCTGTGTAGTTGTCACAGTCCAGGTGAAGGTCGCGGAGTTTGTACAGGTACCTGTTTGGGAAATATGTTAAATCACCAGGTGCAGTAAGAATGCAGGTGGTAGGGCCAGGCCAGAGACAGCAGCTGGATACCTCTTGGGTTCACAAGGGAGTCCTCCGTTTTCTGATATTCAGTCCCCTTACGTGGGTGACAGTGATAGCCCCTAGAAGTTGCAGGACATTTAAGGTGCGACAGGAACCATGCCCAGTATTTTAGATAGCTTGACCATCCTGTAAAATGGGTCCACTGAGAATTTTCATTCACAGATAAGAAAGCTCTGGCCTGGAGAGGTTAGGTATCATTCCAGCCAGTATTCAACTTCATACTGAAGACTCTGGCCAATGCAATACGACAAGTAAGGGAAAATCAAGGAAGGAGAAGCAAATGGCTCGTTGGAGGTCATGTGCTAACGAATGAAGAACTGGAATATGGTTCTAGTTTAACCGCCCTCAGAGACTATACTCTAATCATTGTACACTCCAAGGGCATGGACGAGTCATAGCGCTGTAAAGGGGAACTTCTACCCTCTCTTCAATGCTCCCAAGGTGTAAAGGAAGTGAAATTTCTGATAAGTAAAGAAAGGGGTTAGAGATTAGACATTCAGGTGGAGGCATTGTAGAAAGAATCTACAATTCAACTGTAATGACATTCCCATCTCCTACCCTTCTGCAACGTGATGATCTAGCTCTGAACCCTAGGATGACTAGGGTTGAAAGATATTAAGAACAGGACAGGATCAGAGGAAGGGAGTTTCAATCAGTTATTTGATACATAATGTGTATTAACCGAATCAACTTCTCTGTGCCTTAGTTTGCTCATGTGTAAAACGGTAGTGCTCACAGAACCTGCCTATAGAGTTTCTGGGCCTACAAAGGGCCAAGCAGACCCTGTAGAAAAGGCTCTGTAAGTGACAGCCAGCATTGCTACTAATAAATGCCAGGATCCACTGAAAGTGATTAGCCTGTAGCCAGCATTGAGCAGTGACAGCTATTATCTATTATCATCGTGCATCAGGTTCTTCTACAAAACATTCTCTCCTGCCAATGTTGGAAACAGAATCCAGAACCAAAAAGCCATTGCTTTGGTGACTTGCATGTCATCAGGAGCATTTTTTAAGCCCAGCTCTTAGCAATTTGGTGAAGGGAAGCTGCTGTGATGCGATGCCCTGATCCTTCCTCTGAGAGGAAAGGCACTGTCTGTAATGGGCCAAAATTCTGCCTTGGCTATCGAACTACAGGGAACAAAGGGCTTCTCAAGCATCTGCGCTCAAGTTAGGTCTCAGTGCTCAGGGTTAGATTTCCTGTTATAAGAAAATTTTCTGCACAGAATGTCACCCAAGGAGGAGCTAGGGTTTAATGTCCTTGGCTACATAAAACGTGGCCAGTGGACCAAACGGAGGCTGCCTGAACTCAGGGTGGGCACTGCCAAAGATCCTCAAGGGGAGAAAGGTCAACGAGTGGTTTCTGATACTAATGAGCTAGTGACCTTTTGCTCATTTATTTGTTCCATCAGCAAAGTTGAACTGAGCACACAGGCTGTGCCAGGCATGAGAGATGAATGGTGGCAAAAGCAGACCCCATTCGTTCTCAGAAGTTAGCATTTATAATTTAGGAAAAGAGACAGGCATCGACTAAATAACCAAAGAGGTAATTGCAAAAATACAGTTGTGGCCAATGTTGGGAGGAGAGATCTATGGGTCCTATGAGAGCAGGTGTCATCCAGGTGGCGCTTCTGGAAAGTTTTCCCGAGTATGACACCTGGGTTGGGATCTGAAGATAAGAGGACAAATTGGGGGAGGCATTCCAGAGAGATTGTACATCCATCCATTCCACTAATGGGTGCTTTATATATAATATCAATTCATCCTCTCAACAATTTTTCTTTAGATAAGAAAACTGAGACAGACATTGAAGTAGGTAGAGCTAGAAACAGGTGGAAGCGGGTTTTGACACCAGCTGTTTCTGCCTTTACAATCACTCTTCCCCACTTAACTTTCTGCTGATCAACCAGCTATCGTGAAATTGCACGTAGCCTGCACGTAAGGAGCGCGCAGCTGTGGCCAACTTTTAGAAACCCCTGGGTACACAGTCACATCCTAGCCTGTCTCCACCTGCTTGGCCTTGGTCTCTGATCCCTGATGACTGGGTCCGAAAAACTTAAAGAAATTGGTCCTAGGGAGAGCTTCTCTGCTGCTTTCAACTCCTTAACTGACCAAGATACTCCCTATCCTTTGTCAACTCAAGGGTTTAGTAAGCAGCCACAGAGCGCAATGGAAGACACCCTGATGGGCCTGAGTTGGGGGAGGGATTCAAATGCAAACAGATGGCAGATGGGCAGCTTGAGTGAGGTGGAGGGGCTGAAGTCTGATGGGGAATGGAGACCATGGGGTGCTGTGTCCCGTCTAAAATGCTGTCACCCAGCCCAGGTGGTGGTCATCAGGATGTGTGGGCCCAGTGTGGCCATACCTTTCAAGTTTTTCAGAAGAGGGAAATTTTGAGTTTTATGTAACATCTCTAGATTTTTAAAATTTGGCAACCAAGTAAAAATGTTTTTAAAATACTATGCCTGCCTAACAGGACAGATTTTTCAGACTATATCTTATTTACAACGTCTGGTGTAGGCAAATGTGGTTTTCCTAGATTACTACTATAGGATTCACATCTATAAAGCTTATGGAAATCTGGGATTCTCCATCTGTGTTTCTAAAATGGGAAGAAATGAAAAGAGGTTGGGGAGGGAACCAAGGGCCAGGCACTTTACCTGTAGCATCTCATTTAATCCTCAGAACAGAATGGAAAAATTCTACATGGGGTAACCCTAGCCCAAAGACACCGAGTGATTTTTCCAAGGTGACGGAGGATAACAAGTAAAGCCCCAGGTCCTTTGGACCCAAAGCACGGTGCTTCTGCAGTGAGTCATGTCTAGTGATGTTATAAATACTATCCAAGCTCCGGACAATCTATGGAATTATCTTTTTTCCAAATGATAGTTCCTATTTCTGGAATAATGCTAAAGTACCTAAAAATATTTGCAGTAATAGCAGAGTGAGTTTGGACATGGAGTCTGGTCTTCAACTGAATGTGTCAGAAACCTTGAAAGGGCCTTGGTCGTTAATCTTACAGTCAGTTCTACTTTGTAGGCCTTTGTCTCACAAGGAGATGCATAAAGATATATGTCCAAGACTTTTGCCATTTTGATATTTATGATAAAAAAAAATTGGAAACAACCTAAGTGTTCAACAACACAGGACTAGCTATATAAATTAGGGTATACTGTGGAATGAGAATTTTATAGTTTCATTAAAAATTATGCTGAAATACATCTGTTGACATAGAATTCTTGTCAAGCAAAGAATAAATTATGAGCTATATGATCCCTTTTTTTTCAAAAAATAGTCATGCATAGAATTTGATCTATATATAAATATTAAATGGTCTGGGAATATGTATAGATTATAGTTATTTAAAAAGAGTTTTGTTTTGTCTCTTTGTATTTTATGGGGATTTTGGGGCTAATAACTATGCATTATTTTTGTATGAGTAAAGTAATTTAAAAAAAACTTTGAAGGAAACAAATGAGATTCTAAGAAACACTGATAAGGGAGTTCTTTGCTTCAGGTGAATGTCCCCCCAAAATCCTTCATGTGATTTTTCAAATAAGTGTCTTTTAAATGCCTACAAAGAAGCTGCCATCATACATCTTGGTAATTTTTTCCCTTTGAAGTTGGGCTGGCCAATGATCTAAGTATTTGCCCTCCAAACCCTAGACTAGGGCTTCACATGCCAGCCTTGTAACAAATACAAGGGCAATTGACCAGCACAATTCACAGCAAAACAGCACGGCAGGTCAGAGAACGCCAGGTGGATTTGGGAGGCTGACTGCAGGAGCATGGAAAGAGCTGAGTCCAAGAAGATGGAAAGGAATCAGAAGGTCCGAGTGTCAACAAGGTGTGCTTACATCCTGCTGGAGGCAATGGGGGGCCATCGATGGATATCTAGCAGAAGAGTGACATAGCAGGTTTGGGTTTTAGAAAACAAAAATCTTACCTTATATACATCTCTTCCCGATTATTGTCTTTGTAGAAATTCTAGAGAAGGGAGGAAAAACAGTGATGAGTGTTTTTCTTTGCAGAACAGCAGGGGTGGAGGGCATTGTAATGAGGATGAGAGGAAATGGCTATTTACTATCTGGGCAAGATGGGAGCAAGACATTTACTTTCCTGAATGCACCAAACTGCTTATTCTGACTTGAAAGTCACTTCCCTGATCGTTAGACTATAAAGGGACAGAGGAAGTATCCCAGCCATCACATCAGTAGGTGCAATCCAGCTACTTGCTGCATTGAGAGAGAGGCTTTCGAGGAGACTGAGGAAGTTTACTTTGACAAGTCTACTATGAAAGGCAGCCCAGCTTGATCTTTAAAAGCTCAGATCCTGCACTGAGGAGAACTTGAGTTGGAATCAGAGTAACATTAATCACAACAGATCCCAGTGATGATAACAGATCATACAGAACTATCAAGAGTTATGCTGAGATTCCACAAAAACATTTAAACTCGGCAATACCTATTCCATCTCAAGGCTCACATAGACCAGTGGTTGGTCTGGAATCACGTGCATTTTAAGACAAGTCCTTACAGATTTTGCGTCAGGAGGGTACGCTCTCACACTTGAGCCACACCTGGAGAAGATCCAGGCTTAATTCAGTGCACCCATGCACACCTCGGGCTCTCCGAGGGTGAGACGGTGTGTTCCAGGGCACAGGCGGTGGTTGGCAGAGACCCACTAGACCTACAGACACACCCACCCCATCCTGTTCTTCGTGATACTGTGTTTAAGCCACAACCAAAATCAACAAGGTGTGCTTAAATTCTATGCTGGGTTTAAACTGCTTACAGACCTACCTTTCCCAACTTTCTCCCAGGTCAGATTTTGTCAGTTGAAGGCCAGTTTCTTCAACCAACTTCTACCTCTTCAATGACAAGAAACTGCTAAACTCCGAGAAAACCCCTCCTTTGTGCCCTTTATGTAAAGCGGGCCGTGTGGAGTTATTAGCAATGAATTCCTTTCTGCTGTAAGCAGGAATTTTAACTCCCCTTAGCATTTCAGAAAATCAATGGCAATATCTAGGGTGTTTAAAGAGTCCACTTAGGGCAATCGGAGGGCACACAACAGAACTCTGGGCTCACAATTTATATTGCTGGCGTGCTGGAAATGTCGGGGGGGGTGTTGATGGACTAGATGCCATGTGGTCCTTTGGCCAACCTTACTCATGTTAATTCCCTTAGGGTGGGCTGACCTGGTGAATATGAAGCATTGTTGCTGCTCTAGCTGTCTCATGACCACATCACAGGACATGGGAAGGGGAGACTGGGAGCTGGCCCATGGCAGGTCGTGTGGTACAGGGGTGAAGAGTCTGGGTTTGGAGTTAGCTGCTCTGGTTGGCTTGTCCCACAGTGCTCTTCTGTAAATCCTAGCTATGGGCAGTACTTCATCCCATAAGATAAGGAAACTAACACCCAGCGAGCAGTTACCCAGGGGTCAGAACTGCACTCTTGCCCGGAAAATTCCAGGGACAGAGAAGCCTGGCAGGTTACAGTCCACAGGGTTGCAGAGTCAGACACAACTGAGCGACTGAGCACACCCCCACAGGACTGCATAACCTATGAATTAGGTACTATTATTTTTACCATGTAACAGATCAGCAAGCTGAACCTTCAGAAAATTTCCTTGGGTATTCTATTAATTATCCAAGAGAGGGTGAGAATAGGCTGTGTGACGCCAAAGCTCATTCTCTTAACCTCTTAACACCGCCACTTGCTTTCT
Source organism: Bos indicus x Bos taurus (assembly GCF_003369695.1). Lineage (NCBI taxonomy): Eukaryota > Metazoa > Chordata > Mammalia > Artiodactyla > Bovidae > Bos > Bos indicus x Bos taurus. The sequence goes on along the minus strand of NC_040095.1, from coordinate 1,836,064 downwards.
CTGTGGTGCGTTAAGTGCCAAAGTAGATACTGCCATCCCTTGGTATCTTCAGGGTCACAGTGCCCGGACCACCACAGATACCAGGACACAAGGATGCTCAAGTCTCTTACATAAAATGGTACGTTAATAGTGTTTGCATATAACCTGCACACATCCATATACTTTAAATCACCTCTAGATTATTTGTATTTACTAAAACAATGTCAATGCTACATAAACAGTTGTAAATCCAATGTAAATGCTATGTAAACAGTGGCTAGCATCCAGTAAATTTAAGTTTACTTTTTGCAACTTGGTGGATTTTTTTCCCCCTGGTGCTTTCTGTCTGTGGTTGTTTCAATCAGTGCATGCCAAACCCCTGTCCACGGGGTTGCAAAAGGCCAGGGAGAGCTGACTACGCTCATTCCCATTTCATGTGTATGATAAACTGAGGCACAGGAACGTGGCAATGATTGACTTCAAGTCACAGAGCTGGTAGATGTCAAGAGAGGGATTCCCTCTCCTGTTTTTCTGATTTCTAAGGCCCTGAGCGAGGCCTCCCCACCCAGAGCAACAGCAGAACCCAAAGTGAGACCAGCCCCCATGACTGGACATGTCCCATGATTGACAAGGGGAGAGGCCACATACCAGCAGGTTCACCGTGCAGCTCATGCGGTTGTCTTTGCTCTCATCCGTCATGACGCCCCGGTAATCTAGCAGCTTCTCCAGGAGGCCTTTGACCAGGTTCACAAAGTTCTCCACCGACTTGTAGATGGTCGGGTGTTCCGCAGCACACTCCATCAGGCTGCCGCACAGACCGGAGGGTAGTGAGCTCAAGGGCATGGGAGAAGGCACGCTGGGGGCGGGGCTGGGCGGGGCTGCGGGGCGGGGCGGGGGCAGGGTGGGTGGAGTAAAAGCCAAACCAATCTGTGATTCCAAGTTCCCTTGGTTCACTGTCTCCTTTTGTTCCTTTATTCAGTCCTTATTTATACACTGATTTGGGGCTTCCCGTCTAGTCAAACCTATGGTTTTTCCAGTAGTCATGTATGGATGTGAGAGTTGGACTAGAAAGAAAGCTGAGCGCCTAAGAACTGATGCTTTTGAACTGTGGTGATGGAGAAGACTCTTGAGAGTCCCCTGGACTGCAAGGAGATCAAACCAGTCCATCCTAAAGGAAATCAGTTCTGCATATTCATTGGAAGGACTGATGCTGAAGCTGAAACTCCAATACTTTGGCCACCTGATGTGAAGAACTGACTCATTTGAAGAGACCCTGATGCTGGGAAAGATTGAAGGCAGGAGGAGAAGGGGATGACAGAGGATGAGATGGTTGGATGGCATCACCCACTCAATGCACATGAGTTTGAGTAAACTCCAGGAGTTGGTGATGGACAGGGAAGCCTGGTGTGCTGCAGTCCATGGGGTCGCAGAGTCAGACACAACTGAGCGACTGAACTGAACTTGGGGCTTCCCAGGTGGCATTAGTGGTAAAGAACCTGCCTTGACAGGTTCAGCCGTAACAGACATGGTTGGATCCCTGGGTTAAGAAGATCCCTTGGAGGAGAGCATGGCAACCCACTTGGGTATTCTTGCCTGGAGAATCCCGTGGACAGAGAAGCCTGGCAGGCTACGGTCCATTGGGTCGCAAAGAGGCAGACATAACTGAAGTGACCTCACGGGCACATTGACCAGATAGTGTAGAAAGTATTTAAAATTTTCTCCCACCGACAAAATGAGAAAAAATAAAAATAAAATTCTAGTGTGGGCAATGGTGTGGGGAAATAATTACTTTTATAGACCCATATTGGGAGTGAATCAGTACAACTTTCTGGGGTAGCAGTTTTCAGAGTACCTGTAAAAATTGTAAAAATACATATCTTTTGATCCAATAATTCTATTTGGGGAATCTATTTTACAGAAATAATCCCATAAGTAGGTAAGGGTGCATTTATAATACTTAGGAATTGTGTCTAATAGCAAAATAGTTGGAACCATTCTAAATGTCCAATTAAAGCATATTCACAAAATATGATTCAATGAAGCCATTAAAAAGTCTCAGAGATCAATGTTTTGACACAAAAATCTCTATAAAGTATATAGTTGAGAAAACTAAATCTCAGAACAATATTTGTTTTTTAATTTCACCATCTTCCAAAGAACCTACCATGTCCTAGGCATTATTCTAAACAGCTTACAAATTTTAACTCATTTAATCTACCATCACAGTCTTATGAAATATTTGCTGATGGGGAAATTAAAGCACAAAGAGGTGAACTAATTTGTTCAGGGTCGCACAGCTGGTAAATATTAAAAACTACAGTCTGGCTCCAGCATCTGCCCTCACACACCAAATGCTATACGTGAGTGGAAGTGTGTGTCTACTTCATGTGTCTTTGTGTGTTTATAAATGTGACCATCAGGAGGGATAAACACCAAGCTCTAAACACACACTGCTTCAGACAAAGGGTCTAGGTGGAGGAACAGAAGAGGACAGTGCTCACTTTTCAATGTAAACGTTCATATGTTATTTGAACAGGTTACAACATTTGTCGTAATATTAATATTCTAAATCGTAAGAACAAAAACTAAAATGGTGACATTCCTTAAGTAACCATTAGTGCTAGGCAATATGCTAGAGTGGGGGTGGGAGAAAGATATAAATATACACACACATATATATATAATTACGCCTGCTCTTAAGCGGCGCACAGGCCAGGTGAGGAGACACAGATGGACTGCAGTTTTGCTCGTGATTACTTCTCAGGCACTGATTCTGCACCGTGCGTACGTGCTCAGTTGCTAAGTCGTGTCTGACTCTGCAACTCCATGACTGTAGCCTGCCAGGCTCCTTTGTGCACAGGATTTTCCAGGCAAGGATTCTAGAGTGGGTTGTCATTTCCTTCTCCAGGGGTCTTCCCACCCCAGGGATTGAGCCCATGTCTACTTCGTCTCCTGCATTAGCAGGTGAATTCTTAACCACTGAGCCAGACACTGTCTAATCACTTTTTCTTAATAAATAATAACGGTCATTCTGATAAGTAAAAATGATTCCTCTTATTTTGAAGATGAGGTAATCAAGGCTCAGAGAGGTTAAATGTCCTTCCCAGTATCACTCTGCTAGTAAGTGGTGACCTTGGGAATCAAGACAATCACTTCAGTGTTTCTGCGAGAAACACTGGTGTGTTCTCAGGCATGTTGAGTAGGCAAACACTTCTCAGGCTACATCTGTTTCTGCCTACTCTGCCTGCAGCAGTTTAGGTCCCAAGAGTTCCTAGGAGGGGGAAAGTAAGGAAGGCAAGGACTCTGGAGGGTCATTTTGCCCAGAAGCCAAACCAGACTGCAAGGAGATGACATCTCAAACTGTGGCTGCGATCAGACAAATCCATCTTCGCTGTAGGAAAAGCACCTGTTCCCTGCTCTCAAGGAGAGATGCAAATTGCTCTGTGATTTAGCCCTGTCTGGCTCAGTCACAGCTGTGCCTCACTCCTTCTGGGATGGTCACTTCAAGCCTTGTTTTCAATCTTAATGACAATGCATTCAAATTTTGTCCCCATGTTTGAGGTGTGATTTCTCACAGCCCCCCTGGTAGAAGACATCTGAGGCTGTGAGCCCGGCCAGATCAGTGGCTCTCTGTCCTGGCTCATGGTAGAGTCATAAGGGGAACTTCTACAAAACTCAAGATCCACCCTAGGTTGACGTCGTTGTATCTCTGGAGATGAGGGTCAGCCAGTAGGCAGTATTTTATTTCTTTTCTCGAGGTGATTCTAATGTGCAGCCAATATTAAGAACCACTGGTTTTCTCTGCTGTTTCACAGACTTAAATATGCTCAGGGATCACCTGGGCACTGTGCTCATGATTCTGATTCATCAGATTTGGGTTAGGGCCTGAGATTCTGCATTTTAACAAGCTCCCAGCTGAAGCTATACTGTTAGCTCTTTGAGAAGCAAGGGTTTAGAAAAAACAAAGTCTTGGGTTTCTGACTCTATTTTTCAGCCACAAGGTAAGAAGACTGCTCATATGGTCTAGGGTTGGTGAGATGGATGGGCAGATTGGTTTGAAATAACTCATCCATCCATCATTCATCACCATCCATCTAGCCATCTGTGTGTTCAACATGAATTCTTCTGGGAACTAGGGATTCAGAGATTTCAGAAATAGCAATTCACTGACCTCCAGGAGTTTGCGGTCTAGCAGTGAAAGCAGATATAGAAATAAAAACTAACCACAATTCATGATACTATTATTTACTGAGTACGTGTGTTCCAGATGCTGTGCTAAGCTGGCTTTATTGATTATCTTGTTCAATGCTCACATAATCTCCTTGAAGTAGGCATCATTATCACCCTCAATTTGTAGGCTAGGTTCGAGGCCCCCATGAGGCTGAGTTCTAATCTTGATCCTTCCAAGGTCACACACTTTCTTTTGAGTCCAACAGTGGAGTGTAAGTGACAAGGAAAAAGAGCTGTGAGACTCTCAAAGTGATGCGGTAATCCCTCACTTGGTGGAAGGAGGGGTGGCAGGACACTGGGCACCCGGCATCTGTGCTCCTGCCCAGGCGGGGATGGAGGGGCTCACACTCCCCCCAGAATGGTTTGCATTCAGGACGGAAGGTCTTCAGAGGGAGGAGCCCAGGCCCACAGCCTCTGTCAGTGCTGGACTGGACTCTCATTTATTCCTTTAAAGACTGTGTATGGTGTGCTTTTTACGACAGGTCCTCTTTCAGCTGAACTGGTTTGAGATCTAGGCCCCAGAATACACCTTTTCTGTCCCCTTCAGGCTTCTGGCCCCCTTACCCCTTCTAGAAATATTCCCAGGCAGATGGAATACAGGAGGGTAGAAAGTGTCTTGTTATTCCATATAATGTGGGACTCTCACGTTAAGACAGATGTGGACAATGGGAGTGGGCTCCAAAGCCAGCTTTAAGGATGGGGAGGGGCGAGATCCTGTGTAAGGCTGTACACGCACAAGAGCATAGGAATACTGAAATTTAGCACCACTGCATGCCCTAACACTGGTGCCTTGACTCAGGGTTTCAACTGCTACCGGAGGGGAAGCCGTGTTCTACCCACAAAAGTTGCCAGGCTGTGTGCCCACCTGACTGTGTCTGCTCAGAGTGGGTACTGTGTATTAGCGGAGGCCCTGAAAGATGGGAGGAGCTGGAAGAGAAATGATACATAGGCTCATGGCTTCAACTCATCATTATACCAGTATCCACCTGATTGGGCTTCCCAGGTGGGCCCAGTTGTAAAGAAACTGCCTGCTAATGCAGGAGGCACAGGTTCAATCCCTGGGTCGGGAAGATCGCCTGGAAGAGGAAATAGCAACCCACTCCAGTATTCTTGTCTGGAGAATTCCATGGACAGAGGAGCCTGGGTGGCTACAGTCGATGGGGACACTAAGAGTCGGACACGACTGAGTGACTGAGCACACCCATGCATCCACTAGATTAATGATAATAATAGCTACTATTTCCAGACAACCTACAAGGTATCACAAGCTGTAATAAGTACTTTTCATGACGTGTCTTGTTCATTCTCAATAAAAGCTCTCAGAGTTGGATGGTATTTTTATCCCCGATTTGCAGCTAAGGAAACTGAGGCTCAGAAAGTCAAAAGGAAGGAGCAGGGACTTGGTCCCTGGGTGCTCGATGGGGTCCTGATACTGTGGGTTGGGCTTGATTAGCTTTGAAAAATCATTCACACCTCTATTTCAGCAGAAAGATAATGAGCTGTTTTTAATTTCCTTGACCTCCAAGGACTCCTTTTATAAATAATCACTCAGGAAGGATTGGAAAATCCTGCTGATTATCTGAAGACTGGCTGCAGGGCCCCATCCGCTTATATGAGTGGAAATTGCCAGCACCATCCCTGGTTTCACTTCTGGTCAATATTTAGATTTTCCTTTCTTGAGCTTTAAGAAAAATATTAACACGGGCAAAATGTCACCTCCTCCCTGGACAATCAGTCTCAATACCCAGCGAGGAGCAGAGGAAGGGTCTCTCCTCCAGCTTTCCAGGTTGTTTAGTGAGGGCTGTGCATGGTGACAGGAAGGGGCATGGCCAGCTGGGGTGGTGCTGCCTGGGACTCAGCTCTGTCCACTGGGCTCTGCCTGCTGGGCGGGGAGGGAGGGTCATGGCGAGGGTCAGAATAAGACCTTCAGTGTGCTTTTGTTGTTAGAGCAAAAATTTCCTAAGAGGATTGGGGAAAGAATTCAAGATTGACTATATATCAGAGAATCAAACAAATCAGGGAATCTACAAATAGGAGGGAACTTGGGATGTGTGAGCCATATTCCTCCACCTTAGGAGAAGCCCTCACTTATGGTGTCAGAGATAGATGCTGGGAGTTAGGAAGCGGATCAAACAGCATTTATTCAGCTTCTACCTGCTGTGTCCATTCTTCAGTATAACCACAGGAAGCTTATCATCCCCATTTTACAGATGGGGCACACTGAAGCCAAAGCTGTTACATGATTGGTCCAAAGGTGTGCAGCTGCTGAGTGGTGGAACCAAGAAGAAAATCCTCCAACAGCATACAAATGATCAATGTGCACAGGAAAAGATTCTCCACATCATTAGCCATGTAGGAAATGTTAACTGAAGTGACAGGGAGATATCATTTCATATCTGCTAGTGAAGTGAAAGTCGCTCAGTCATGTCTGACTCTTTGTGACCCCATGGACTATTCAGTCCATGGAATTCTCTGGGCCAGAATACTGCAGTGGGTAGCCTTTCCCATTTCCAGATCGTCCCAACCCAGGGATTGAACCCAGGTCTCCTGTATCGCAGGCAGATTCTTTACCAGCTGAGCCACAAAGGAAGCCCTCATATCTGCTAGGATGTCTATAATTGGTAAGAAACATATTAACAGAGGGATGTGGAGAAATTGGAACGCTTGTACATTGCAGGTAGGAATGTAACTGGTATAGTTACTTTGGAAAACAGTTTTATGGTTCCTCAGAAGGGTAAATATAGAGTTGCCATATGACCCAGAAATTCCACTCCTAGTTATACACCCAAGAGCACTGTGAACATGTGTCCACACAAACATTTGTATACGAACGGTCATAGCAGTATTATTTGTGATAGCCCAAAGTAGAGACAGTCTAAGTGGCCATAAGCTGATGAATGGATAAACAGCATAGGGTATATCCAATCAAAAGAAATGAAATCTGACACATGCTACAGCATGATGAACCCTGAGAGCATGCTATAGCCACAAAGGACTGTGTGTTGTATAATTCTATTTATATGAAACTTCCAGAATAAACACATGGGTAGAAACCCCAAAGGAGGGGAGGGGATGATAGCGAAGGGGTATGGGCTTTCTTTCGGGAGATGACAAAAATGTTCTAAAAATGATTGTGGTAATGGTGGCACAGCTCCGTGAACACACTAGAGCCACACTGGCCACTTGTATGTTGTTGGAAGAGTTTCATCTTGGTTTCACTATATCTCAATAAGCCATTAAAACATCGTCCTGAGCCCAAGTTCCGGGCTCCTAGGTGCTGCCCACTGCCCACTGCCTCACTAGGCCTGTGTGCTGGAGTTTAGCAGAGCTGGGTTTAGTCCCTGCTTGTCCACTTGACTAGCTTGACCTAGTCTCCTCAGACAAGACACTTCCCTGAGCTTTAGGGGCATTGCTGTGAAATGAGATCAAACAGAGACACTCAACTAAAGGAGACAATACAGAGAGATCACTTAATGAGTTTCCACAGATCGCATGCACTCCAGATCTGTTGACAGTGATCAATATCTGTCAAAGATTAAAAAAGGAAAAAGGAAAAGACAGCAAGAATTATTCCACACGTAAGAGATAACAAAAGTGAACATCCTGGTGGATTATTCCCCTCTCTGCTACACAGCAAAGTTTCTTTCATCACCTGTTCCATCAATATCAAAGAAATAGCCACTGCAGAGAGATGTGAGATTTCTTCCAAAAATGGAGATTCTCCAATACCCACGAGCCTCCGGATTGGTCTCCAGGGGAGGACAGAGCCCCTGGGGTCCTGAGCCCTCAGGCCTCAGGCCCGCCCTCCTGGTTCCTCCCGCTCTGGGTCCTAAACTCACATTGACTCCAGCAGCTGCATGTACTGCTCGTCCCCTCGGCCACCTTCCACTTCATGGTCCAGCTTGAGGATGATTTCGTTTTCAAACTGAAGAAGTAGGAGATGAAAGTCAACAACCACAATGTTAGAAGGCTGAATGTTGAAATTAATCCATTCAAGACTTTAACCAGAGCTTCAGGGAGCTTTTATCATTTCCCAGGCTTCCCAGGTGGTGCTAGTGATAAAGAACACGCCCGGCAACACAACAGATGTAAGAGACTTGGGCTCAGTCCCTGGGTCAGGAAGATGCCATGGAGAAGGGAATGACAACGCACTCCATTATCCTTGCCTGGAGAATCCCACGGACGGAGGAGCCTGGCGGGCTACAGTCTACAGGGTTGTGAAGAGTCGGACACGACTTAGCAACTGAACAGCAGCAGCAGCTCCAGGTTTAGTGCTGGAAACTGGGAATGCATTATGAGACAGGACGCTACACTTGCCTTTTAGGAGTTCCTTGGGAGTGGAGAAGAGCAGTAGATGGTTAAGTGCTGGAGCAGAGAGACAGGCATATGAAAGAGAGAGACAAATAGAGGGAAGTCTTCAGGGAAGGCACACAGCCCATGGCATTTGACTTTGTTCTCTGGTTTATGTTGAAATTTTTCAGGAGGAAGGAAAGAGAAAAGACATTCCAAGCAGAGGGTATGGGCCAAGGCTCCGAGGTATGTGACAGAGCACTGATCTTCAGGAGGCGGCGTGCTGGCATGATCCGCTATTATTTCTGCATGCCTAGCATTCCTTTTTTATACTTGGACAATCATATCCACCTTGATTTCAATTTGTGGGACTTAGGTGGGCTGAACACATCTCCCTAGCTCCAGGTGTGGGTACATGACATAGGCCAAGCACCTGATGAGTGTCTCTCATTATCCAGATGCTACAGTTAAGAAGGGCCCAGATCAAGCCAGTGAGACTCAAATCTGAGGTTTTGCTGGCACTCTTAGCAAAAAGAAGTCTTTCTGCTTAACTTGAAGACTGTAAGCCAGAGGTTGCTGGGGAGGAACACAATGAAGGAGTCTGCCTAAGAATGACACCAATGTAGTGGAAGGCAGAGAGGAAGGGATAGGAAGAGATTGAAACCTGATGCATTTTTGAGCTCCTGAATCAAGCCACACCTGAAGCTATAATACTTACGTGAACTGATGCCTCAAAGAGTCAAGACTGGTGACAACTATAATAGAGATCAGACTAGCTAAGTGAGGGCTTCCCAGATGGCTCAGAGGTAAAGAACCTGCCTGACAATGCAGGAGACACAAGAGATGCAGGTTCAATCCCTGGAGCGGGAAGATCCCCTGGAGGAGGAAATGGCAACCGGCTCCAGTATTCTTGTCTGGGAAATCTCATGGACAGAGGAGGCTGGTGAGCTACAGTCCATGGAGTCACAGGAGCTGGGCGTGACTGAGCATGCGTAGTTAAGAGGCCCGAAAGCACCTAGACACCAATTCTTGCAACGTGGAAGCCCGTGTGTATTTTGTCTCCCATGTTCAATGTCAAGGAACATTTCGCCCAGTTGAGTTTAGGGCTCATAACATTTTGAAGGGCCATTCAGTGTCTCTTACATGCTCAAATGCAAAAATGGTTTGCAAACTGTTTTCATATCATGCCTTGATGAGTCCATCCAAATCATGTGATCCAACTCATCTCTCATTTTACTGCTAGATAAGAAACTGGCACTTCGAGAAGGGAAGGAGGCTCTTGGTGAAGGTCGCTAACATTCAGGGAGCCCTCAGGCATTCCTGGGTCCTAACTCAGCCTCTTTACCTTTAGTCCTTACAATAGCCCCATGAGGTCTGAAAGTCAAGGGTCACCTTTAAATGCTATCATGCATTGAAAGCAGCCAGCCCCACCCTCAGAGTGTCAGTTATTAGTACAGATGAAATAGAGACTCACAGAGTTTGAGTGGCTTGTTTAAAGTCTCAGGTGGATGGCAGAAATCTTCAGGCAAGTGCTCTGCAGTGCACAAAAGATCAAGCCCAGTTTAGTTGGCTGGAATCCTTTTGGTGATGGAAGACAGGGACCAGATTCGCTTTCTCCTTGGTTCACATATCACCTGAGGGGATGTTGTTCCCTCTCTTCTGTGCTAAGGGCCAATGCAAGGACCAGAAACTTGTGCTTGTTCATTTTGTGTTAAGAAAAAATCTATGTTTCCACAGTTGAGGAAGATTTATGGAAGGAGATACACAGGTCTGGAAAGATGGGCAGGACTGTGATAAACATGAAACGGAAGGGCATTCCAGACTGGGGAGGTGGGGATGGACTGAGCAAAGGTGTGGAGGTGGGACAATGGAGAAAAGTGAGGAGAACAGTTCAGCTGGCGCACAGAGCTCAAGAAAGGGTGGAAATAAGAACAGAGCCGTGGGTATGGGGGCCAGCGTGGTGAGGGTCTGGGCTGCCAATCTATGCAGAATCACGCCCCTTATGTGATGCATTTTGTTAAGCCTGTTGTATATGTCAAGTGTCACCCAAAGTCAGGCTGGCATGGTTAGACGTGTCTACTGTGCTGAGCCCAGGTAGGAGGAGAGACAGCCAAGGGGCCACAAGGGAAGGTGCTGATCTTAGGTCAAGGAGGTAAACAAGCAGCAGCTTTAGATGTCTCCCCCATCGCCTTCACCATCTCGGGAGAATGAGTAAGTCTTTCTAATCCTCAGCTTCATAGTTTATATCAGGGCTCAGCAAACACTTTCTTAAAGGGCCGGTTAGTAAATATTTTAGTTAGGCTTTGTGGGTCAGTTTCTGTCACAACCATTCAACTTCCCTGTTGTGGTACCAAAGCAGCCATAGCTGGTATAAAAACAAATCAGCATGGGTATAGTCCAATAAAGCTTCACCAAAGAAAAAAGTGGCAGGGCAGATTTAGCCTGTGGGGTCGTATTTGCTGATCCTGACTAATATAACAGGCATAGCGGTGGTACCTCCTGCATGGGGTCGTTAGGGAGACTGGGGACATTTTATTTACAAAGCACTAGGCGATTGCACATGCTCAAGTGTGCACTGGGTTTTCTTGTCATCTTATGATTACTGCTAATGTTATTGTTATTACTGCTGAATGTTACTGGAAAGCAGCTCTCAGGGAGAAAACCAGCTTTGCTGAGCTGTTCAGTGGTAAATGCTGGCATGCTTCCTCCTTGGGAGATGAACTTTCCTTTGGAGCCGAGAAGTGGATGGGGTAAATAAGCACTTGTCTCAGGGTCACAAAAGAGCCCAGAGGGAGGGAAATTGCAGGGTGCCAGGAATGTGCAGAGCTGACGATGCCAGCCACGCCTGAGACCTCCGGGGCAGGTTGGAGAGGGGAGGTTTCAGTCAAGTACATCCCAGGGCAGACTCTGGTCCTTTGGGCTGCTGGGACCAGCGGTGGGCTATGCTTGGGAGTGGCTTTGACCACAAGCTTTGGCATCAAACAGACTTGGTTTGGGGCTTCCCAGGTGGCACAGTGGTTAAGTATCCACCCGCCAGTGCAGGAGACATGGGTTCAGTCCCTGGGTTGGGAAGACCCTCTGGAGTAGGAAATGGTAACCCACTCCACTATTCTTGCCTGGACAATTCCACAGATAGAGGAGCCTGATGGGCTACAGTCCATGGGGTCACAGACTTAGTTTGAGTCTTGCTTTGACTGTTTTTCCTACCACATGACCTTGAGCAAGTTAGTAAGCCTTTCTGAGGCTCAGTTTTCTCATCTTTTAAATGGAACTTTTATGGTGTTGAGGGGAGAAATCAATGGGAAACACATGCGAAAGGCCTGGCCTGGTGTTTAGCACATAGTAAGTGCTTGACATTTGTTAGTAATTGTCATTATTACATCATTGACACTGTCCTCATCGTTAGCATCTTAATCTCATTTAACCTTTACAACAGTCAAGGGAGATGGGTATCATCATCCCTGCTTTATAAATGAGGCAACTGAGGCAAGGTGGGACCCCTGCCTTGGGTTTCAAAGGATGATGTACTTGACTTAGGGTACACCCAAGGGTCCCTTACACTCCCAAACATATACTACATTATGTCACCATGATAGGCCTTACTTCCAACACTGCCACTGTGTAGAGCATAGGGAGCAGCCCCGGCTTCTCCAAATTATTTCCATTTCATCCACAACTAACAAGATTGCATCACATCACTGATGCCTCATCCCACCCTGCAAAGCGGATATTTGCTAAGGAGCATCTGCAGGTTACTTTTGCAGAAGTTGGATGCTACAGGGACTTCCCTGGTGGTCCAGGGATTAAGAATCTACCAACCAAAGCAGGAGACATGGGTTCAGTCCCTGGACCAGGAAGATTCTACCTGCCGAGAGGCAACAGAGCTCATACACTGCAACTACGGAGCCCCTGCGCCACAACCGCTGAAGTCCGTGTGCCCTAGAGCCCGTGCACCACGAGGAGCAGCCACTGCAGCGAGAAGCCCGTGCACCACAACTAGAGCAGAACCCTCACCAAGCCGCAACCAGAGGAAGCCTGCGTGCGGCAAGACCCAGCACAGCCAGAAGTGAACACACGACGAAAAAAGGATCGTGCAGACGCCTAACTTGAACCTTCAGTGCTGAGGAGAAAGGAAATGAGCTCTCGGAGCTCGACCCCCTCTTGTGGCAGGGGGACCTACACGGCCTCACGCTTGCATCATGCCTTCCCGGAACCGCTTCCTCTGTCTCTCCTGACTGCTTTGGAACCTCTCAGCTTTTTTCATCATCTTATTTGCCTATATATATATATATTTTTTTTTGATAGGAGCCCAGCCCCACCAAAGTGTGAAATTTAGGGGACAAGAGCTCTTCTTCAAAGGTAAGGCCCTGACTATGACATGGGAGGGGTCAGAGATGGTGACCAGCTAGGGTGGCACAGAGATAACAAAGAGGAGAGTGGCATCCATATGCCAGCCTGGGGTCTTCTTTGCTGCCAGTTGTCCTGGGGTGGTCAGAAGCCTGCCTGGGAGGAGCTGGAAAGGACAGCGTCATGCGAAGTGGGGGGGCTGATGGGAGTCAGTGCACTTCCTCACTTTCTCTGAGTTGTCCCATCGCTTCCTGTTTCATTTCATACTTCATGAAGCTTGAGTTTGGTATTATGATACCATAATAATGCTATTATTATATGCATTTTGTGGATGAAAAACAGGCTGAGAAAGTTTAAATAACTTGCTCAAATTTATTCAGCTTATAAGCAGCAAGTCTGCCTGGCACCAAGGCATACAGTCCAGAAGACAGTAGGTGCTCAGTACATGTTTATTGAATTGATTTGCTCTTTTCCACATGCTGTTCTCAGCCATGTGAATCACCAGTTTATCCCATGCCAAGACTCAGTCTCAGTGGAATCTGCCAAACTGATATCTTTGTTCATTCATTCATTCCACAAGCAATTATTGCGTTCCTGCAGTCTTCCAGGTGCTGTTTCGTGCATGCTCAGTCCTGTCAGCCGTGTCTGGCTCTTTGTGACCCTATGGACAGTAGCCCGCCAGGCTCCTCTGTCCATGGAACTGTCCAGGCGAGAATACTGGAGTGGGTTGCCCAGCGCTTCTCTAGGGGACCGTCCTGACCCAGGGATCGCACCCACATCTCCTGTCTCCTTGCGCACTCCAGGTGGGTTCTTTGCCACCAGTGCCCCCTGGCAAGCCGAGGTGAAGGCACTGTCTCAAGTGCTGCTGTCAAATGCTGTTGTCTCTTCCTTCTCTGAGAAAGGGATTCTCTCCTTCTGAGAGAGGAAGTCCCTCCTTCCTGCCGAGAGCTCAGACACTCATGATGATCAGGACAGAATCCTGCTCTACAATCTGCCTCATAGGTAACCACTCTACTCAGTCTCTGCATCGCGGGACCTCCACTCCTTCCCACAGATGTCATCTGAAAAGACCATAGCCTCTCCCTCCACAAAGAACTTGCTGGCAAGACAACCGGTCTAACCATCCCCTGCGGTTGCTCAGGCAGTAGTGAGCTACCCTTGTTATCCTGCATTATAAAAACATTCGCTGGAATGTTCCTCTCTCTGCCGAGGCTCTCCCTCTGAAATGCTGTGGGACGGGGGTCTAAGTGCCTGCAGTCATACTGAGAGCACTGACATGGCCCCCATTACATCCATGGCGGGCGCTTGACAGGCGCTGAGCGTCCCGGGCCTCAGGGAATTGCGCTGGCCCTCAGAGAGCTCACAGTCTTGACATGGAGGCAGACCTGCGAGCACACTGCTGTGCTCTGGGGCAGTGGTGTCAGGCCTGAGCCCTTCGAAGGCAGGATGAGATGCATTTCACTTCAACTGCAGCAGGACCACTGCAGCTACAGTGTGGCCAACTCGAAGCCCCTCTTGCTGAAATGTCCCAATCCAGTGGATGTGAATTCCAGTCCCAGGTGAAGACAGAGCCCCCTGAGATGGTCTGGGGTGGAGTGATATACTCATGAGGGGTAAAGGGCATCAGTCAAAAGCATCAGCTACTTCACTGTGGTTAGAGGAGAAGGCAGGGGAATCTGGTGACGAGGCTGCAGAAGAAACCCTGCTCAGACAGACCGTCCTGTGAGCCTCCTCCCCCGGCCCCCCAGAGTCTGCCGCCTCCCTGTCCCGGTCCCACTGTGCACGCCCTGCTGGAGCACACCTCTCACACCCAGATGCTCCACTGCTCCCAGGAAGCAGGACAGGCTCTCTCCAAATGGGAGGCCACAGCTGAAAGGTGACTAGGATTCATCAGGTGAAGAATCAGAGGAAGAGCCCCGCAAAGGCATGGCAGCAAGAGCAGTACGAGACACTGGGTGGCAGGCCAGAGGGCCTGCTGTGCGGGGGAGCAAAGGTCCTGCTGAGTGCTCCTGTGGGCGCTGCTATTTCCTCTCACACCCACGTTTTAGAAAGGGGACCCTGTCGCTCTCTGGGCACCAGTTCTTCTCTTATCTATTGGCATTGGGCGTGGCCACAATGCCGCCTGGGTTTCAAACCCCGGTTCTGGGGTGTCCTCCAGGTCTGGCCATCAGGGCAGCATGGAGCTCAGCAGGCCTGGCTTCCTCCCTCCCCTGGGGATACCGTCTTTGTGTGCTTACTCTGAGCCAGGCAGGGACACCTGGCTCTGCTCATCCCACACTGGGCTCTGGTCCGCACACAGCTGGTGTGCACACGGGCAGCTGCCCCATTAGTCAGCCCGACTCTCCTGTCTCTTTTGATAAGGCAGAGATGAAGAGAAGCAATTGGGGAAGGAGTTTACAATGAACACAGGCGTGGAGCGAGGAGCTAGGGGACGACCCCATTCATGGAGATGAGGCGGCTGCGTGCCAAAGGGGTGCCTCAGAATGGCATCCATTAGGGCAGGACAATCACACCACAGGCAACCCTCAGAAGCCCTGAGGCCACCGGACACAACTGTCAGGCTGTCGCCTAGGGAGGACCCGGGTTAGCTTCTCTTTCAGACACTGTGTGGCATCAGTACTGGGAGTGCTTCTTTAGCACACCTGCTCCAGGACATCTTCTGAGCCTGCTGGTGCCCACCCCACTGGGGAGATCTGAGGGGAAGCAGAATGCCCTCATCCCACCGAGGGTGCCCCTCCCATGTTCCCGAGCTTCACGGACTTTGCCTTAAAAGGTGGCAGATTCCAAACAACCTTCAAACATCCATCTGCAGCTGCGCCTTCCACCCTCCCGCACCCCCAGCCCAGCTGGCTGGCTATGGCCTCTTCCTCCATCTGCATTCCTCACCTGATTTCTCTACAGGCTCCCTGCAGGCGGATGGCTGGTCACCAGCCTTGGGGACCAGAGAACGCCTGCGAGTCCCTGAGTTGGAAGTGCACCCTCTTACACTGGGATCGTCACAGCCAGCTAGTGTCTTTCCTCTTAGAACCTCTTTCCTCTTAGAACTTTTCCAAAGTGACTGGCACATCCGATAGATGTTTGTTGCCGAAGTGAATCTGAGAAATTCAACAGGTCTGTTTACTGGGGGACATCTCCATGGCTTGGCTCCATGCGTTACACCCCCTGGAAGTCTCTAAGTGGGGCTCCGACGTGGAGGTGCTTCCTGAGGTATTTAACCTCCCGTCCCTCTTCCAGGAGCATCTGGTGGAATCAGTGCTCCGTTTCATGAGCAGGCACTGCTTCAGAGGGCACCACCATTCTCTGTCAGCCCGCATTTACTGCGATGAGGCCAAGGGCTGAGCAGTGCAGTGGTCGCAGCCTGGCTTGGGATCCTAGGGACCTGCGCACTGCAACCTCCGCTCTGCGTCTTTCTTGTATAGCTAAGGGTACGTGACTTCACTTCTCTAGGCTTCAGGGTTTCCATCCTAATATTGGGATGGGAACTTTCCTGGTGGTGCACTGGCTAAGACTCTGCATTCCCAACACAGGGAGCCTGGGTTCGACCCCTGGTCAGGGAACTAGATCCCACACGCCACAACTGAAAGATCCCGTACGCTGCAACAAAGCCCGAAGATCCTGCATGCTGCAATGAAGGCTCGGCAGAGCCAAATGAACAGATACACGCGTGGGATGATGCTGCTGCCTACCTCAAGGGGTTGTAAGCAAAAGACGGCATGAATTAACGTATGGAAAGCACTCACAGGGATTGACACGGAGTCTACACGGTTAATGCCAGTCATTGGCATTATCATCAGCATCACTTTTTTTGACATGAAGATGAGGAAGAAGCAGAAATGAGTGTAGTGTAAGTATCTAATAATGAGACTTCAGACAGCTGGAATGACAGAGGAGTAGAGGGCAAAGGTCTCTTAAAGGATGAGCTCTGGGGAGGGCTTTGCGGGATTCAGAGGCACATAGACGGTGCTGGCAGGCAGGACCACGAATGTGGCCGAGAAGCAGGGGAAGAGGAACAGGAAGAGGATGCTCGCCAAGGCCACAAAATTCAAGTGAGCCGTGGGAATGCCTGGAGAACAGGTGGGGAGGCGGAGAGAGCCGGAGAAAACGCTGAACACTGGCTGAAGGCGAGCAGGGAGGACCTGGAATGCAGGCAACAGGGTTTGGACTTCATTGGATGAGGAACCAATGAGCAAAGGAAGAATAAAGTCCAAAAGGATTTTAAGAAAGAGCAGTTTGGAAACTGCTGCCCTTTAAGTCGCTTCAGTCATGTCTGACTCTGTGCGACCCCAGAGACGGCAGCCCACCAGGCTCCTCCATCCATGGGATTTTCCAGGCAAGAGTATTGGAGTGGGGTGACATTGCCTTCTCCATTAGAAGGCACTTACCTATTTTAAGAAACTTTTTTGGTGCAGGATGTGGTACAGAATGAGAGGCAGAAATGCCAGGGTGAGGAGGGAGTCCAACTAGGGGAGCACCAGAAGAGGAGGGGCAGGGAGGACAGAAGGGTGAGACCTGAGGGCCTCGCATCGCTGAGGCGGACTTGACAGGACACAAAGACCAACCTCCCTAAACCGGGCCTGACTTCTGAATGGAGCCGGGACCCTGTTGTGGAAACCAGGGCTTACGTCACCAGCGCAAGTGACTGGAGTGGCTGGACCCACCAAAAGGGCCTCATTCTTCCAGCCCAGTGGGATTCTCAACGAAAACGCATGGCTAGTGGCCCCTGCATTCGCCCCAAGTGGCTCCCTCCCTGAGTGCTGGGGAAAGCCCCACTTCACCCCGCCACAGCTCTGCAGGGCCCTCCTGGGCGTCGGGGCCTGTGCCTCTGCTTGCTGGCCCCCTGACACGTGGCCAAGTCTGACGTTCAGATCTTCTGTGTTATCTCAGAAGCAGAAGTGCTGGGCCAAGGTGGGTCTCAGGTGTGTGCAGCGGGGAGGAGGAGCCCCTTGGGATGCACCCTGAGGGGGCTCTTCTGCAGGGAAGTAGGATTCCTATCCTTTAGAGAAAGGGACCACACTGATACCCAGCTAGAAAGTGTAT